>NC_089505.1:51385581-51689697 GCF_036850995.1 Saccopteryx leptura | reverse complement strand
GGCCAAGAGAAATGTCTATTACCTGATTGTGGACATATTACCTTAATATTGATTATTTTAAGAGATTTTGCTACTAAGTGGAGCCCTGCCTTCCTTCTCTGAGAGAAAGGAAATTTTCAGAAGAGTAGAGTGAGAAAGGAGAAAATGGGTAGGATCTGTGCTATCGGGCACTTTAGAGTGCTAGGCCGCTAAAGATCACACAAAGGCCCTGGGTGTTTGCACACTGAGGTGAGTAAGCCAAGGAATTTGTTTTGAAATTTCTATTACATTTTTTTAAAGATTTTATTTATTGATTCTAGAGAGAGGAGAGAGAGAGAAAGGGTGGGGAGGGGCAAAAAGCATCAACTCGTAGTAGCTGCCTCTCGTATGTGCATTGACGGGGCAAGTCTGGGAATTTGAACCAGTGACCTCAGCATTCCAGGTCAATCTTTTATCCTCTGCGCCACCACAGATTAGGCTACTATTTTTTTTTTTTGTAAGCTACTTTATTGAGTTTAATTGGCACACAAGAAAGTGCATATGTATAAATTGTACAATTTGATGTTTTGCCACATGCATATCCTTATAAAACTATGCATTAAAATAGTGAAAATAACAATGATTTCCCAATATTTCTTGATGTTTCTGTATAATTTGCCCTACCTTGCCCCTATTGCAAGCAGTCATTATCTTTTTTTTGTCCCTATATATTAGTTTGCTTTTTTTTAGTATTTTATATATGGAATCATAGAGAATGTGCCCTTCTGAGGAGCAGTTGGGGAGTCTGGCTTCTTTCACTCAATATAATTACTTTGAGACTCATCTATGATGTTATACATATCAATAATAAATAAAGTCACTTCTTGCTCTAACCTGCTGTGATTTCAAGGGGAAAAAAGACATTTATCTGCTATATGAAAAGATTATCATCATCTACTCACACTTATATTATCCTTACTCTTCCTTTTTTTTAAGGCCATCAATCACAGTAGTTTTTATTGTTTGTTTTTTTGGGGTTTTTTTTGAGATTCAATCATTTCTCTTGGAAAAGAGCCTTGAAAAAAAACGAGTTCCAAGAATTTAGAGAAGAAAAATCATTATGTGCTTTGGTCAAATCCATATGTCTTCTAATGTGCTGTCAGTGATGCTCTCAGTTGATTGTATTACCCAGCATTCAAGAGGGATTTTGAAGACTTTCTTATTTTCTAATTGATCTCAATATTCTATTTTCTAGAGTATAACTCTATTTCTCCTTCTCACTTTATCCATCAGCTAGCAGTAAATGTTCCCAAAATCCTTCAGATATGTTTCCTCAATTGAAATCTTGTCAATAGTCATGATTTATATCTTTTTTTCTTTGCATTTTTTTTTCACAAATTAGTCTTTTGGCTTCATCATAATACTGTCTTTCATCCTGGGACTTTCTTCTTTTTTTTTTTTTTTTACTTTCAGGGAAAGGAAAAACATGATGCTTATGGTAAAATATATTCTAATTTATCTGGACTGCCCTTTCCCAATCAAACTCATTTTGCTAATCACTGACTTCTTCCCCCAGTCTTCCCAAGTCCATCCCTTTTGAATTCATATCTGTCTCTTTGTGTTCCCATTTAGTCCTCTTAATTTTATGATAGTTAAGTATGCATAGAATATATTCCTGCGGTCTGTGAGCTTTTGAATGGCAGCCTTGAGTCTTTGAAAATGTTTTGCACCAATGGAATAAATATTATTTCAGGAGCTTCTGTGGCATTCTCCCTTCTCTGAACAAATGCAAAAGGTTCCAGATGACCTTCCCACCACTCCTTATGGACCAATAGGTCTCTTTATAATCAGTTTTTTTCTTCTCTTTCTAAACTTCTTCTTTCTCTGAAGTGACAGATGATTCATATATAGAGGTGAAAAAAAGAGGGCACCAAATTAGTAACAGATGATTGGCTCTATCAAATACCATTTCTGTTTCAATAGGCTGGAGTGTGGTACAGGTTCTGCACTTGGGCGATGCTAAGGCTGCCCGGTTGGAAGACCTTGTTTTGAGTAAGTGGTACTCTACAGCAATGCTCCTCAAATTTTAGCATGCATCAGAATCACCTTTAAGCTCATCCAGGTTGTTTCACAAACTTAGTTCCTTATGGTTGTAGAACTGGGGTCCTCATTTCCTTGATGACTGTCAGCCAAGAGCCAGTCTTGTGGCCCCTCCATCAAATGTTAAGTCCCTCATGATTCTAATCACGGCTGCTTCTGCATCTCTCCAGGCTACTATTTTTTAAATTGAATTTTTTGGGTGACATTGGTTAGTAAAATTATATAGGTTTCAGGTGTACAGTTCTATAATACATCATCTGTATATTGTGTGTTCACCACCCCATATCAAGTATCCTTCCATCACAATTTATCCCTCCTTTACCTTCTACCTCCCTCCACTGCTCATTCCTTGTAATCACCATACTGTTGGCGTTGGCTTTTGTTTTTGTTTTTTGCTTAATCCCTTCATCTTTTTCAACAGCCCTCCTATCCCCCTTCCCCTCTAACAGCTGTCAATCTGTTCTCTACATCTATGAATCTCTTTTTATGTTGTTTGTTAATTTTATTCATTAGATCCCATATGTAGTGGAATCATGGTACTTGTCTTTCTCTGACTGGCTTATTTCACTTGGCATAATACTCTCCAGGTCCATCCATGCTGTTGTAAAGGGTAAGATTTTCCTTTTCACAGCTGAGTAGTAGTCCATTGCATAAATGTACCACAGTTCTTTTTATCCATTCATCTACTGGTGGGCACTTAGACTGCTTCCAAATCTTAGCTATTGTGAATAACACTGCAGTGAACATAAGGTTGTATATATTCTTTCAAATTAGTGCTTTGGGTTTTTTCAGATATATTCTCAGAAGTGGAATCACTAGGTCATAAGGCAGTTCCATTTTTAATTTTTTGCGGTAACTGTATACTGTTTTTTACAGTGGTGACACCAATCTGCATTTCCACCAACAGTGTATGAGGGTTCTCTTCTCCACATCCTCGCCAACACTTACTGTTTGTTGATAGCCATTCTGACAGGTGTGAGGTAATATCTCATTGTGATTATAATTTGCACTTTTCTGATTAGTGAGTGATAGCATCTTTTATTGATTTTTTAGAGAGAAGCATCAAACTCATGGTGTCACTGATAGTTGTCATTGATTGCTTCTCATAGGTGCCTTAACCGTGGGGCTCAAGCAAAGCCAATGACCTTTGGGCAAGTAAAAAAACAAAACGGGAACAAATACAATATTTAAAATAAAGAACAAGTAAATTTAAATCCACAAACTGACCAATATTTCAATGGGAACTATGGGCCTGCTTTTGGCTAGTGAGATGGTCAATGTCCGGTTCCATATTTGTCACTGCTAGCCATAACAAGTGATATGATGCACTTCCCGAGCCGTGACGCCTGCCTCCCGCATCACCGGAAGTAGTACTGTATGTGAGCGACACCGTGCTTTGCATCCGCATCCTGTGCTGCTCTCACTGACCACCAATGAAAGAGGTGCCCCTTCCGGAAGTGGGGCAGGGGCCAGATAAATGGCCTCGGGGCCGCATGTGGCCCGCAGGCCGTAGTTTGGGGACCCCTGGCTATATTCACTGCACCACCACTGATGTTCACATTGAGCATCTTTTCATGTCTATTGGACATTTGTCCTATTTGGAGAACTGTCTATTCAGGTGCTTTTCCCATTTTTTAATAGGAGTGTTTGTGTTTGTGTATTGGGGGGGGGAGGTTGGGGTTCAGTTGTGTAAGTTCTTTATAAATTTTGTATATTAACTCCTTATCAGATGTATGATTGGCAAACATCTCCCAAAGTAGGTTGTCTTTTCACTTTATTGATGGTTTCCTTTGCTGTGCAAAAACATTTTCATTTGATATAGTCCTATTGTTTATTTTTTCTTTTGTCTCTCTTCCCCAAGGAGATACACCAGAAAAGATATTGCTACAAGAAATGTCCCAAGGGCCCTGGCTAGTGGCTCAGTGGATAGAGTGTCAGTCTGGCGTGTGGATGTCCTGGGTTTGATTCCTGGTCACGGCACATGACAGAAGCACTGATCTGTTTCTCTCCCCCTTCTCTCCTTCTTCCCCTTCCGCAGCCAGTGGTGCTATTGGTTTGAGCATCAGCCTGGGTGCTGAGGATGGCTCTGTTGGTCCTAGAATCTCAGCCTCAGGTGCTAAAAATAATTCAGTTGATTCAAGCATTGGCCCCAAATGGCATTGCCAGGTGGATCCCAGTGGGGGCTCATGCAGGAATCTGACTCTTATCTCTCCTCCTCTCACTTAAAAAAATAAAAAAGAAAGAATGAAAGAAATGTCCCAAGATTTTACTTCCTATATTTTCTTCTAGGATATTTTGGGTTTTAGGTCTAGTATTTAAGTCTTAATCCATTTTGAGTTTATTATTGTGTATGGTGTTCTAGTTTCTTTTTTTTAAGTGAGAAGTGAGGAGGCAGAAACAGACTTCCACATGTGCCCCAACTGGGATCCACCTGGCAAGCCCCCTACCAAGTGATGCTCTCCCCATCTGGGTCACTGCTCTATTGCTCAGCAGCTGAGCTATTTTAGTGCCTGGGGCGAGGCTGTGAAGCCATCTTCAGTGCCCAGGGCCAACTTTGCTAGAATCATTCAAGCCATGGATGAATGAAGCAGATGGTTGTTTCTCCTGTGTGCCCTGACCAGAAATCGAACCCAGGACATCCATATGCCAGGCTGATGCTCTACCACTGAGCCAACCGGCCAGGGCCATAGTTTCTTTTTTCCTTTTTTTTTTTTTTTTTTGCACATATCTGTTCAATTTTTCCAACCCCATTTAGTGAATAAACTATCTACTCCTTTATATGTTTTTCTCTTTTGTTAAATATTAATTGACTTTAAAGGTGTGGGTTTGTTAGTGGGCTCTGTATTCTGTCCCACTTATCTATATGTCTGTTTTTATGCCAGTACCATGCTGTTTTGATTACTCTGGCCTTGATAGTGTAATTTGATATCAGGGAGCGTGATACCTCCAACTTTCTTCCTTCTCAAGATTACCATTGTGCCTGACCAGGCAGTGGTGCAGTGGATAGAGCGTTGGACAGGGACGTGAAGGACCCAGGTTCGAAACCCTGAGGTCGCCAGCTTGAGGGCAGGCTCATCTGGTTTGAGCAAGGCTCACCAGCTTGAGCCCAAAATCGCTGGCTTGAGCATCAGGGCACATAGAAGAAAGCAATCAATGAACAACTAAGGTGCCACAATGAAAAATTAATGCTTCTCATCTCCTTTCCTGTCTGTTTCTATCTGTCCCTCTCTGTCTTCTGTCTCTGTCTCTGCTACAAAAATAAAAAAAAGATTACTGTTACTATTTGGGGTCTGTTGTTATTCATTGTTCTAGTTCTGTGAAATACACCATTGGTATCCTATTAGGAATTATATTAAATCTATAGATTGCTTTGGGTAGTATGGACATTTTAATGTTAGTTCTATTTATGCACACTGTTTACTTCAACTTACTTGTATCTTAGTTGTTGTTTTTTTCTTCAGTGTCTTATAACTTTTTGAGTACAGTCTTTTACATCCTTGGTTAAACTTAATCCTAGATATTTTATTTTTTCTGAAGCAATTGTGAATGGGATTGTTTTTTAGTTACCCTTTCTGATAGTTCATTATTTGTATATATAAATGCAGCTGGTTTCTGGATATTTATTTTGTATCCTGTGAATTAATATATTCTAGTAGATTTTTGGTGGAATTTTTAGGGTCTATATATACAGTATCATGTCACCTACAAATAAAGACAGTTTTACTTCTTCCTTTCCAATTTAGATGCTTATTATTTCTTGTCTGATTGATGTGGCTAAGGCTTCCAGTACTATTTCAATATGATGGTGAAAGTGGGCATATTTGTCTTGTTGATCTTAAGAGAAATAAATGCTTTTAGTTTTTGCTCATTGAGTATGATATTGGGTTTGTCATATATGGCCTTTATCACCCCTTTATTGAGAGTTTATCTATTATAAATGAGTCTTGGATTTAATCAAATGCTTTTTCTGCACTTATTGATAGGATCATGTGATTTTTATCCTTCATTTTGTTTATATGGTGTATGACATTTATTGATATACAGATATTATACCAACCATGCATCCTCAAAATAAATCCAATTTGATCATGGTATGATTGTGTATATGTATGATCTTTTTAATGCATGCTGGATCTGGCTCACTAATATTTTGTTGAGGATTTTTGCATCTGTGTTCATCAGGAATATTGGCCTATACTTTTCTTTCTTTGTAGTGTATCTGGTTTTGAAATTGGGATAATGCTGGCCTTATAAAATGAGCTTGGGAGTCTTCCTTCCTCTTGAATTTTTTGAGTAGTTTAAAAAGGATTTGTGTTCTTTGAATGTAACATTCACCTGTGAAGCCATCCAGTCCAGGACTTTATTTTATTTATTTTATTTTTTGTATTTTTCCCAAGTGAGAAGTAGGGGAGGCAGACAAACAGACTCCCACATGTGCCCAACCAGGATCCACCTGGCATGCCCACCAGGGGGCAAAGCTCGTCCCATCTGGGGCGTTGCTCTGCTACAACCGGAGCCATTCTCAGCTCCTGAGGCAGAGGCCACAGAGCCATCCTCAGCACCCAGGCCAACTTTGCTCCAATGGAGCCTTGGCTGCAGGAGGGGAAGAGAGAGATAGAAAAGAGAGGGGGAAGGGTAGATAAGCAGATGGATGCTTCTCCTGTTCCCTGGCCAGGAATCAAACCTGGGACTTACACATGCTGGGCCAACGCTCTACTGACGCTCTACTGCTGAGCCAACTGGCCAGGGCCCAGGACTTTATTTTGTTGGGATTTTTTTTATTACAACTTCAATTGCATTGGTTGTAAGCTGTCTACTCAGATTTTCTGATTCTTCCTGATTTATCAGTTTTAGAAATTATATGTTTCTAGGAATTTATCCATGTCATTCATATTGTCCAATTTGTTGGCATATAGTTAATTGTTCATAATATTTTCTTACATCCTTTGTATTTCTTTGGTGTTGTTACTTCTCCTTTATTTCTAATTTTATTTATTTGGATCCTCTGTTTTTCTTGATGAGTCTCATTAAAGGTTTTTCAATTTTGTTTATCTTTTCAAAGAACAAGCTTTTGGATTGATTGCTCTTTTGTACTTTTTTGTAGTCTCTATTTCGTTTACTTCTGCTCTGATTTTTGTTTCCGTCTACTCACTTAGGGCTTAGTGGGGTTTTTTTAGTTCCTGTAAGAGTAACGTTAGATTGTTTATTTGAGATTTTCCTTGTTTTTGAAGTAGACCTGTAATGCCATGAATTTCCTTCTTAGGACATTTTCACTATGTCCCATAGATATTTGGTTGTTGTAAGTTATCTTTTGATTTCTTCATCACATTGTTAACTCATTCATTGTTTAGTAACATTATTTAGCCTTCAGGTATTTGTGTGTTTTTCAGTTTTTTCTTGTGATTGATTTCAAGTTTCATACCATTATGGTCATGGAAGATGCTCAATATGATTTCAGTCTTCTTAAATTTATTGAGACTTGTTTTGTATCCTAACATGTCACTTTTCCTAGAAAATGTCTGATGTGCACTTGAAAAATATGTATATTCTACTGCTTTAGGATAAGATCCTCTAAAGATGAATTAAATTAATCTGCTCTAATGTGTCATTTAAAACAAAATTATTTTTGTATTTTTCTGAAGTTAGAGTCAAGGGGGCAGTCAGACAGACTCATGCATGCGCCCGACCAGGATCCAGCCGGCATGCCCACCAGGGGGCGATGCTCTGTTGCGGTTGGAGCCATTCTAGCACCTGATGCAGAAGCCATAGAGCCATCCTCAGCACCTGGGTCAACTTTGCTCCAGTGGAGCCTTGGCTGCGGGAGGAGAAGAGAGAGAGATAGAGAGGAAGGAGAGGGGGAAGGATGGAGAAGCAGATGGGTGCTTCTCCTGTGTGCCCTGACTGGGAATCAAACTGGGGACTTCCACACGCTGGGTCTCCCCCAATACCTGGCCCCTGACTGGTCCAGCTAATGCTAATGGAGATAGTGATTCAGGAGGCAAAGCAATGGGTCTCTCACCAGCCACTTACTGGAAGGACCCCATGAAACCTTGACCCCTCTCCACCAGGAAGACCTACCCCAACAATTTTTCTTCTTAATGTAAAGATAGCCACAGTTTCCATATGTGGGACATTGTCTTAAGGGTGGGGTTTTTTTTTATTTTTTTATCCATAGCCCTCTAGTTTGAGATTTGGTATAGAGCCTTCTGTTTCCTATGTAGTTTTTATATTTGATAATAGTATCTAGTAAGTATTTGAATGCATCTTCTTAGAGAAGTATTATGTAGTATTAATGAAATCTAATTCAAAGACTGTTAAAAAATCTTTTTGTTGTCATTGTAAAACTATCTGGAACCCTTGATCCACCATTTATATCACTGTTTTTGTGAGAAGTGCATTTTGTCACTTGTTTTTGAACTTTAGAACACAACCTATATACAATTGGAAAATATGTATTTATTTCAATAGAGGTTGTAAATTGCCTGTCTTAAGTTTTACTTAATTTTGGATCATGGTAGATGAGGAAAGCAGGTTAGGGGTTTTGGTTTTATTTTATACAAACTCCTTGTATTTTTTTTGTAGGATGTTAATACTACTGTAATACCAAACTGTTACGATTTTATGAAATTTGGTTTCAGTTTTACCATTCAAATGCTGATCCCCCCCCCCCCATATCAAAGTAGAGACATTATTACCCAACTGAAGGATGGAAGAGAGGAAAGAAGGAACTCACCCCAAGGCAGTTTTCTTCCTCTTTCTCTTCCTCTTCCCTATCTTCTTCTTCCTCCTCCTCATTCCTTTTGTAATGTGAGAGGAGAGAAGATAGTGAGACAGACTCCCAGATGCGCCCCAACCAGGATCCACCTGGAAACCCATCTGGAGCCATGCTCAAGTACCACACTCAGACCAATCGAGCCATCTCAAGTGCCTGAGGCCACACTTGAACCAATTGAGATGCTGGCTGTGGGGGGGGGTGGGGAGAGGGAGACGAGGGAGAGAGAAGCAGATAGTTGCTTCTCCTGTGTGCTCTGACCTGGATCAAACCCTGGACATCTGTATGCTGGGCTGATGCTCTATCCATAGAGCCACTGGCCAGCGCCCCAAGTCATTTTCAATTACCTAATTATCTAGTTTCTGATCTCTATTTCTATTTATAGCCATTTTGCCATCTTACCACCTCCCACCCAAAGAGGGGGGAGGCCAGAAAATGATTTAAAAAAACTTTAAAATGGAAGTTAAAATCATTGCTAAAATTTGACCAACAAGTGAAAATTGGTTTGTTCTTTTATGAAATTTCAGTGCTTTTTGTCCATTATAAAATTGACCTGCAAAAATACAGGGTCTTCAGTTGTCTTTAATGCACTCTCTTCTTTAAACAATAGAGATTGAGGAAAAGATGAGAAGCATCAACTCATAGTTGAGTCACTTTAGTTGTTCATTGATTGCTTCTCATATGTGCCTTAACAGGGGATGGGGGTATACCATCCAAGCCAGTGACCCTTGCTCAAGCCAGCAACCATAGGATTCTATCAATGACCCCATGCTCAAGCCGGCAACCCTGAACTGGTGAGCCTGTGCTCGAGCCAGATGAGCCCACACTCAAGATGGTAACCTCAGGGTTTTGAACCTGGGTCCTCAGCATCCCAGGTTGATGCGCTATCCACTGTGCCATCACCAGTCAGGCTGTCTTTAGTGCACTATTTTTTCTGTATTTTTCTTAAGTGAGAAGCAGGGAGGCAGAGAGACAGACTCACACATACGCCTGACTGGGGTCCACCCAACATGGCCACTAGGGGGCAATGCTCTGCCCATCTGGGGCCCTTGCTCCATTGCAACCTGAGCCATTCTAGTGCCTGAGGCAAGGCCGTGGAGCCATACTCAGCCCCGGGGACAACTTTGCTTCAATAGAGCCTTGGCTGCGGGAAGGGAAGAGAAAGATAGAAGGGCGAGGCGGAAGGGTGGAGAAGCAGATAGTTGCTTCTCCTGTGTGCCCTGACTGGGAATTGAACCCAGGACATCCACATGCTACCACTGAGCCAACCAGCCAGGGCCAAATGCACTTTTAATACATCACAGAAATGATCAAATATCCTATAATTACATTGAAGACATATTATAGCATACATACATTATAAAATTCTACCTTGAGATACGAGTTTAATTCGTTCTGTAACTGAGCTTGTAAGTCAGTCAACTCGTATGTCAAACAAATTTCTCCCATTTAAAATAACTGAAATAGATTTAATCCATTCCAGCCCTATGAAACATCCCCAAACCATCCTAAATTATGAAAAAAGACATTTTTAATTAGGAAACATACATGTATACTTTACCAATGCATAACAAAATATATGAAATAAAAGAAAAACGTGTTATTTAGTACTGTATTCTTACCTTGGAGACAGACGAGTGCGGCTAATGGAGGTGAATGGCAGAGGAGGAGGGAGGGAGGAAGGGATGCAGGCACTGTAGACATGTAAACTAAAACTGCACTTTCTTAACACTAAATGTAAACTAAAACTGCATTTTCTTTAAACAAAAGTAAAACTGCACTTTCTTTACTTAAAATGAAACCACAAAAACTTAATTGTAAAAAAAATGCACTTAACTTTAAACTTAACCTAAGCTTAACATTACGTATTTTTCATTTAATCATCACCTGTTTTTGCCTTTTTGGCTGCACTTTTGGCACTTTCATTTGCAGGACTTTTGAATAAAAATCTATCCAAAGCGGTTTGCTTTTGCCTGCCTTTTAAAATGTTATGGAAATGTGACAAACAAGTGTCATTAAAAAGTGCTGAAACATGACCAGTTGAAACTTTTTCTGGGGTGTTTCTTTTCAAGGAAACTTGAAAGCTTCTCCCACATTGCCAGCATGTCTTTAATTTCACTTGTGGAAACCACATCCTCCAACTCTACCCCCTCCTCACTACTAATCTCTTGCAGAAGCTCTGTATGTTGCATCATCTGTAGCTCCTTCAACTCCTCAGTAGAGAGTTCCTCCTCATGTTCCTCGACAAGCTCATTTATTTCACCTTCATCTACCTCCAGACCCATCAACTTTCCGAGGGATAGAATCTCCTCCAACACTTCTACTTCAGTCTCAGTCTCTGGTTCGAATTCTTTGAAGTCCCTGTCTGCAACAATATCAGGCCATAACTTTTTCCATGCCAAGTTCAAGGTTCTTCTTGTAACCTCTTGCCATGCCAAGTCAATAATGCGTAAACATATCACAATGTTGTAGTGATCTTTCCAAAACTCTTGAAGGGTTAGAATTTTATTCTCAGTCACCTCAAAGCAGCGGTGGAACAAGTGCTTTGTGTAAAGCTTTTTAAAGTTGGAAATGACCTGCTGATTCATAGGTTGCAAGATTGAAGCCGTGCTGGGTGGGAGGTAGAGGACTTTCATGAATTTGAAATCATTGAGAATGTCATCTTCAAGACCAGGCGGGTGGGCTGGAGCATTATCAAGGATTAGTAATGCTTTCATCGGGAGTTTATTTTTTTGAAGATACTTCTTCGCTGCAGGACCAAAGATGAGATTTACCCATTCAATAAAAAACTGCCATGTAACCCATGCGCTAGCACTGGCGTGCCACATAACCTGCAGTTTTTCTTGAAGAATCTTGTGAGTCTTAAAGGCTTGAGGATTTTCGGAATGATACATTAGCAGTGGCTTTACTTTACAGTCACTGCTAGCATTTGCACACAATGCAAGGGTCAGATGGTCCTTCATGGGTTTATGGCCTGGCAGCTTCTTCTCCTCTGCAGTGATGAAAGTCCTCCAGGGCATTTTTTTCCAAAACAATCCTGTTTCATCACAGTTGAACACTTGTTGGGGATGTAGCCTTCCTTTGCGATTGGTGCAGCAAAACGTGTGATATACTCCTCAGCTGCCTTAACGTCAGCACTCGCAGCTTCACCATGCCTCACCACCAAGTGGATGCCAGATCTCTTCTTGAAATTTTCAAACCAGCCATGACTTGCCTTAAACATCTCTTCTGCTGCCTCTTTTGAGGTTGATGGTTCTTTCTTCTTCAAGTAGCTGTAAATAATACGTGCCTTTTCACATATTACAGTCTCCGTCACTGTATCTCCTGCCAGCTCTTTCTCTTTCACCCACACCAGCAGAAGCTTCTCCATTTCTTCATGGATATTTGTCCTTAATTGGGACAGAATGTAGTTCCTTTCACTGGATTTGTGCTTTTGATGGCATCCTTTTGTTTAAAGATGGTACAAATTGTAGATGTATTGCGGTCGTACAGCCTTGCCAGTTCAATCACTCATACACCACGCTCATGTTTTTCTATTATTTCTTGCTTTACTTCTATCGACATCATTCTCTTCTTCTCACCACTGTCCTTTAAACTCACTCTCTTCGGCTCCATGAGAGCACACAAAAAAGTTAGTAGAAAGTGCAAAAATGATGCAAGAACGAGTACAGCGCACAAGATTAGACTTGATCCTGCGGGTAACACATGAGAAAGAATGAAATGCTGGTGTTGTGCTGGACCCATGCACCAATGTGTCAACTAGCAGCAGCTTCCCAAATCATGACTTTTATCTCGGAATTTTGCTTGGATCTCAAACAAAACTACGGACTGAGTCGCAGCTTGTATCTTAAAAAAAATCATATGTTGGTCTGCTCCTATCTCAATAGAATATTATTCATATCCATTGAAATAAAAGACTGTGAACAAGATAAAGTGGGCTTGCTGGCTTGACATTTATGCTAGTTGTCAGAAGAAAGTCAACTTGCTTTTAAATGTATGTTGTTTTCCTGTCACACAAACAATTTGAGTTGTTCAAGTTTAACAGTAAAGATATCACTGTGTTTCCTGTACCACCCAGAGTGGGCCATGTTAGGATTTTTATTGTGCCATAGTTGAACTGGAGCCAGTCTGCACTTTTTTCCATTTCAAAGCCCTTTGGGGAAAAGTTTTAAAATATGGCATAAATGAAAGATAGGTCTTTTTTGTAGATAACCATGCATTTTGTTCCTGTTCTTGTTCTGCTTCATCCTTTACAGAACTCTCTCTTCCCTCCCCCAATCCTTCTCACCCACCCCACCTTTCACCCATATTCTGGGCGTGTTCCAAACATTGGGAGAAAAGTCTAGCATTGTGCTGACCCCTGTTATTGAAAGGACTGGGGCCAGCAGGAAAGAAGGCAGATAAAGAGGAAATGGCAAAGCTTCTAATATTTAGCAGTTAGGGCTTTTGCCAAAGATCAAAGCTCCTGAATTTTTAAGTACACTTACTGGATTGAGATTGATTCCTCAGGCTGAAAGCTGGATTTTGGAGGGCTCAGCCAGAAGCAGCGTGGCAGAGGCATGCTCTGTGAGGCATGCTCTCTTCCACTCAGCCAGAACCCAGGGCTGCAGAGGCACTACCTTGACACCTGATCAGGGTGTCTGCAACCAGAGTTAGAATAGCCCCTCTGTCCCTCTCAAACGCTGCAAGCAAGCTCAGAAAGAAGTACCTGGAGGGCAAAGTACAACCTGTTTTCCTGGTGCATTTCAAATGCACACGGAGAAGTTTCTTTTCCAATCCCTCAGCTAGTTCCCCAGAGTTATGTGACAAAAGTAGATGGGACATTTACTGTTTTATAAAGTAATGACTGAGACATTACTTTAAATGAGAACTTGCAGCAGCACCTTTGGCTCAGCCTCCCAAAGGCAGCTTGGGGTTTGTGGCACTGAGGGAGCGAGCATGAGAACTTATTACTGTCCCCATTAGACCCCATTTCCACCCATTGGGCTCATCAAAGCTAGCCTATGTCATAAATGTGTCCTTAGTTTTGTCCCCAGCACCTTCCTCCATACAGGGAGACCTTGGAGAAGATTAGATAGAATCTTAAAAAATCATTTAATAAAGCTCAAGTGGCATGGGAGCTCCTCAAAAATGGAATATATGGGAGGGAGGGACAGCAGGCAATGAGTGCAATGTTGGGAATGAAAGTTGTGGCATTTAAAAAAACAAACAAAAAACACTGGCATCTCTGTTCTCTGAGAGCCCAGCTAAAATTTAAAAGCACAAGGACCCACTGAAAGACAGCACAAGACCACCATGGGCAAGATCAACTAGTGGAATGGTTCTCTAAGAGTAGTCCCCAACATTTTTAAAGGGTCCTATTAAGGCAGGTGGTATAAATACTAGCTAGCAGAGTTCTTATGTGATTTCCATGCTTAGAAAATGAGCAGAACCATGGCCAGATACCTCGGGTGGTTAGAGAGCATCATACCGATACACAAGGGAGGAATCATTAGGTAGGTGGCTTGTGAGGTTTTACTAAGATATTGCTAGGAGCTAGCGTGAGTTTTCTGCAAGCTTAGAGTGTCAGCTAATTCCCTTCTTTTTTTGAAAGGAGTACTTGCCTAGCACATAGAATAATCATTCACTCCACACTTCTCAATCATTATGTTTCAGGCATTGTGCTAAAATAATGCTTTTCATTGTATATGTTTACAATTTAGAAAGCATCTTGTTTAAAATACAGGTTTAATTTTTTTTCCTGATAAAAAAAAACAAATTATTTTTCTGATTATCAAAGAGAAAGTTGCAGAAAATAAAAAGTCAACTCTAATTTTACCATCCAGAGATACCACCTATTAACATTTTGCTGTATAACTTGCCACTTCTTATAAATGTGGGCTTTAAAATAAGAATAGGTCTGGTCTGTGGTGGCACAGTGGATAAAATGTCAACCTGGAACACTAAGGTCACCAGTTCAAAACCATGGGCTTGCCTGGTCAAAGCACACACAACAAGCAACCAATGAACAACTAGAGTAAAGTAACTACTTCTCATTTCGCCACCTCTGTAAAATCAATAAATAAAATCTTTTTAAAAATCAAATCAACATAAGACAGATTAACAAGAGAAAAAGACTAATTTTTTATTTTATTTTTTTGTATTTTTCTGAAGCTGGAAACGAGGAGAGACAGTCAGACAGACTCCCGCACGCGCCCTACCGGGATCCACCCAGCATGCCCACCAGGGGGCGATGCTCTGCCCCTCCGGGGCGTCGCTCTGCCACGACCAGAGCCACTCTAGCGCCTGGGGCAGAGGCCAAGGAGCCATCCCCAGCGCCCGGGCCATCCTTGCTCCAATGGAGCCTCGCTGCGGGAGGGGAAGAAAGAGACAGAGAGGAAGGAGAGGGGGAGGGGCGGAGAAGCAGATGGGCGCCTCTCCTGTGTGCCCTGGCCGGGAATCGAACCCAGGACTTCCGCACGCCAGGCCGACGCTCCACCACTGAGCCAACCGGCCAGGGCCAAAAAGACTAAATTTAATTACCTATATATCTACTGGAAAGCCATATACACGAGAGATTCAGAGGCAGAAAGGAAAAATGGGGTAATGATGTTCTGAGCTAAAGATGAAGTAAGTTACTTTGAGGCTTCAGAGGAGAACGTCATTTGCAGGATGGTAAGAGCAGATTTAAATTCATATGATAACTCTATGTCTATCTTTTTGAGAAATCTCCAAACTATTATCCATAGCAGCTATGCCATTTTACCTTCCATAACAATATATAAGGATTCTAATTTCTCCACATTCCCACCAACACTTCTTATTTACCATTTTTATTATAGCCATAATATTGGATGTGAAATAATGCCTCACTTTGTGGTTTCTGTTTTGGATGTTGGGTGCTATTTATAAATAACACGGTGTCAAAAGCTCTTTCAGCCTGACCAGGCTGTGGTGCAGTGGATATTGCATCGGATTGGGACATGGAGGACCCAGGATCGAAACCCTGGGATTGCCAGCTTCAGTGTGAACTCATCCAGCTTGAGTGCGGGTTCACCAGCTTGAGCATGGGGTCACTGGCTTGAGTGTGGGATCATAGACATGACCCCATGGTCACTGCCTTGAGCCCAAAGTCGCTGGCTTGAAGCCCAAGGTCGCTGGCTTGAGCTCAAGGTTGCTGGCTTGAGCAAGAGGTCACTTGCTCTGCTGTAGCCCCCTCGTCAAGACATATATAAGAAAGCAATCAATAAACAACTAAAGAGCCACAATGAATAATTGATGCTTCTCATCTCTCTCCCTTTCTGTCTGTCCCTCTCTCTGTCTGTCCCTCTCTTTGTCACACACACACACACACACACACACACACACACACACACACACACACACAGGCTGTTTTCAGGCAGACTTGTTTCTCATTGTTTTGAATTGCATTTCTGTAATGACCAGTTATGTTAAGCATCTTTTGATGTGCTTATTAGCTATTTGTATGTCTTTCTTGAAATAATATCTATTAATCTCCCTCCTTATTTTATTTATTTTTTATTTTTTTGTATTTTTCTGAACTTGGAAATGGGGAGGCAGTCAGACAGACTCCCGCATGCGCCCAACGGGGATCCACCCAGCATGCCCACCAGGGGGCGATGCTCTGCCCACCAGGGGGCGTTGCTCTGTTGCGACCAGGGCCATTCTAGCACCTGAGGCAGAGGCCATAGAGCCATCCTCAGCGCCCGGGCCATCTTTGCTCCAATGGAGCCTTGGCTGTGGGAGGGGAAGAGAGAGACAGAGAGGAAGGAGAAGGGGAGGTGTGGAGAAGCAGATGGGCGCTTCTCCTGTGTGCCCTGGCCAGGAATCAAACCTGGTACTCCTGCACGCCAGGCTGACGCTCTACCACTGAGCCAACCGGCCAGGGCCTCCCTCCTTATTTTTAAATTGGGTTATCTTTTTATTATTGAGTTGTAAAGTTTTAAAATATATTCTAGATACAAGTCTCTTATTAGATATATGACTAGAAAGTATATTCTCCTATTCTGTGAACTGTTTTCATTTTCTTGAAGTACTTTGAAGCACTAAAGTTTCAAATTTTATGATGTGCAACTTATCAATTTTTTTATTGTGTTTGGACATCTAAAGAATTACTACCTATTCTGTCACTAAGACTCCTATGTTTTCTTTAAAGGCATTCAAAACTTTCTTTTAAAAGTTTTACCTCCTATATTTAGGTCTTTGATCCATTTTGAGTTAATTTTTTGTATATATCATAGTATGACATAGGGAGTCTAACTTTATTCTTTTACATATGGATATCCAGTGTTCCAACACCACTTGTTGAAAAGACTAACTATTCTTTTTTCTTTATAATCGAGTAGTCTTATAACCTAATCAAAAATAAATTTATACTAAGTATGAGGTTTTATTGCTGGACTTTTAATTCTATTCCATTTATCTATGTCTATCTTTTTTAAAATTATTTATTTATTTATTTTAGTGAGAGAGGAAGGGAGGGAGAGATAGAGACAGGAACATCTGCTCTTGTATTTACCTTGTTAGGAATCAAACTGGCAACCTCTGTGCTTCAGGATAATGCTCTAACCCAGGGGTCCCTAAACTTTTTACACAGGGGGCCAGTTCACTGTCCCTCGGACCATTGGAGGGCCGAAGTATAAAAAAAACTATGAACAGGCCCTGGCTGGTTGGCTCAGTGGTAGAACGTCGGCCTGGCGTGCAGGAGTCCCGGATTCAATTCCCGGCCAGGGCACACAGGAGAAGCGCCCATCTGCTTCTCCACCCCTCCCCCTCTCCTTCCTCTCTGTCTTTCTCTTCCCCTCCCGCAGCCAAGGCTCCATTGGAGCAAAGTTGGCCCGGGCGCTGAGGATGGCTCTGTGGCCTCTGCCTCAGGCGCTAGAATGGCCCTGGTCGCAACAGAGCAACGCCCAGATGGGCAGAGCATCACCCCCTGGTGGGCGTGCCGGGTGGATCCCGGTCAGGCGCATGCAGAGTCTGTCTGACTGCCTCCCCGTTTCCAACTTCAGAAAAATACAAAAACAGAAACAAAAAAACTATGAACAAATCCCTATGCACACTGCATATATCTTATTTTAAAGTAAAAAAACAAAACGGGAATAAATACAATATTTAAAATAAAGAAGTAAATTTAAATCAACAAACTGACCAGTATTTCAACGGGAACTATGGGCCTGCTTTTGGCTAATGAGATGGTCTGTCCGGTTCCATATTTGTCACTGCTAGCTGTAACAAGTGATATGATGCGCTTCCGGAGCCGTGATGCATGCGACCCGCATCACCGGAAGTAGTATTGTATGTGAGCGATGCCGTGCTTTGTGGCACCACCACATACAGTACTCCAGGAGCACTATATGCATCCTGTGCTCCTCTCACTGACCACCAATGAAAGAGGTGCCCCTTCCGGAAGTGCGGCGGGGGCCGGATAAATGGCCTCAGGGGGCCGCATGCGGCCTGTGGGCTGTAGTTTGGGGACCCCTGCCTAGCCAGGGCTCTGTATGTCTATCTTTATGCCAATACCACACCGTCTTGGTTAATGTCAAAATCTATATTGAGTTCTGAGATGAAGAAATGCGAGTCCTTCAACTTTGTTCTTTTTCAAGTTTGTCCTATTCTGAGGCTCTTGAATTTTTATGTGAATTTTAGAAACAGCTTACTAATTTCTGCAAAGAATTCAGCTGTGATCTGGTAGGGATAGTGTTCAATCTCTAGATCAATTAGAAGAGTATTTTCATCCTAACAATTTTAAGTTTTTGAATCCATGAACGTGGGCTGTTTTTCCATTTATGTAGGTCTTCTTTAATTTCTTTCAATAATATTTTGTAGCTTTTAGTGTACAAGTTTTGCACTTCTTTTGTTAAAGTTAGTCCTAAGTATTTTATTCTTTTTGATGCTAGTGTAAACAGAATTCTTTTCTATATTTCATTTTTGGTTTTTCATTGTAACTCATGTAGAAATCCAATTTAAATTGGTATATTGCTCTTGTATTCTGCAATCTTGATGAACTTGTTCTAATAGTTTTTAGTAGATTCCTTAGAATTTTCTATATGTAAGATTACTTTATGAGCTAATAGGATAATGTTTCTTCTTTTACAATCTAGATGCTTCTAGTTCTTGTTCTTGGCTAATTGCCCTGGCTAGAATGTCCTGCACAGTGTTGAATAAAATGGGAGAAAGGTCATCTCATCTAAGATGAGATGCTCCTCATCTTGAGGGAAAGTACCCAGTATTTCAACGTTAGGTATAATGTTTACTATGAGTATTTTGTAGATGCCCTATATCAGGTTGAGGAAATTCCTTTTTATTCCTAGATTGTTAGGTGTTGTGATAAAGGGGTCTTGACTGCTGTCAAGTGAATTTTCTGCATCTACTGAGATGACCCTGTGGGGGTTGACCTTTATTCTGTTGGTGTGCTGTATAACAGTAATTGACTTTTGGATGTTAAGCCAATATTTACATTCCTGTGATAAATCCTACTTGGTCATGGTGTGTAAATTTTTTTTTTTTTTTTAGATTTTATTTATTGATTTTAGAGAGAGGAGAGAGAGAGTAAGAGAGAGAGAGAGAGGTGGTGGGAGAGGAGCAAATAGCTTCAACTCATAGTTGTTGCTTCTTGGATGTGCCTTGACCAGGCAAGCCGGTGGTTTTGAATGGCAGCCTCAGCATTCCAGGTCAATGCTTTGTCCACTGTGCCACCACAGGTCAGACTAATCCTTTGTAAACTTTCTAAAACAAACAAATTGGAGTCTGAAAAATCTACTTTTATGAATATGGAAGAATTAGAAAATGAATATATATATATATATATATATATTGACAGAGACAAAGAGAGGGACAGATAGGGACAGACAGACAGGAAGGGAGAGAGAAGAGATGCATCAATTCTTCATTGTGGCACCTTAGTTGTTCATTGATTGCTTTCTCATATGTCCCTTGACTGGGGGGTTACAGCAGACCGAGTGACCCCTTGTTCAAGCCAGTGACCATGGGGTCATGTCTATGATCCCACGCTCAAGCCAGCAATCCCACACTCAAGCTGGTGAACCTGTGCTCAAGCTGGATGAGCCACGCTCAAGCCAGTGGCCTTGGAATTTCGAACCTGGGTCCTCTGCATCCCAGTTCAACACTCTATCCTCTGTACCACTGCCTGGTCAGGTGCAAATGAATATTTTTATTAAAACATATTAATACTGCAAACAAAATTCAGTATAAGGACTCCTAAGATAGTAAGTATCTTTTACATAATAAATGATTCTAATATTTAAAGGTTCACCCACAACCTTTCAGAAATACAATGGTCTTTTAAAATAAGGCACACCTATGTGTATAAAGTTAGAAAAATGGGAAATCTAATACAATGGTCCCTTGACAATCATGGGGGTCAGGTTCCAGAACCCCGGGCAATAGGCGAAAATCCGTGAAGTAGCAACCTTATATTTATTTTATTATTTATATATTTTTAAGTCTTTATAAGCCCTCCCCACACTCTTTTTTTTTTTTTTTGTATTTTTTGTATTTTTCTGAAGCTGGAAATGGGGAGAGACAGTCAGACAGACTCCCGCATGCGCCCAACCGGGATCCACCCGGCATGCCCACCAGGGGCGACGCTCTGCCCACCAGGGGGCGATGCTCTGCCCCTCCGGGGCATCGCTCTGCCACGACCAGAGCCACTCTAGCGCCTGGGGCAGAGGCCAAGGAGCCATCCCCAGCGCCCGGGCCATCTTTGCTCCAATGGAGCCTTGGCTGCGGGAGGGGAAGAGAGAGACAGAGAGGAAGGAGGGAGGGGTGGAAAAGCAAATGGGCGCTTCTCTTATGTGCCCTGGCTGGGAATCGAACCCGGGTCCCCCGCATGCCAGGCCGACGCTCTACCGCTGAGCCAACCGGCCAGGGCCGCCACACTCTTATAAACCTTTGCCACACTGTTATTAACCTTTCCCACATTTATTTATTTATTTATTTATTTATTTTTGGTGACAGAGACAGAGAGGACAGATAGGGACAGACAGATAGAAAGAGAGATGAGAAGCATCAATTCTTCGTTGCGGTACATTAGTTGTTCATTGATTGTTTTTTCATATGTTCCTTGACTGGGGGGCTACCGCAGACCAAGTGATCCCTTGCTCAAGCCAGCAACCTTGGGATCAAGCTGGTGAGCCTTGCTCAAACCAGATGAGCCTGCACTCAAGCCGGCAACCTTGAGGTTTCAAACCTGGGTTCTCCGTGTCCCAGTCCGACACTCTATCCACTGTGTCACCACCTGGTCAGGCCCTTTCTCACACTCTTATAAACATTTCCTATGCTCTTAAACACTTTCTATACTCTTAAACCTACATGAAAACCCACAATATAGCAAAATATTCACGATACAATATTAGACATATACAATTTAAGAATTCATGAGACTGTAAAAAGTAAACCGCAATATGGTGAGGGATGACTGTATTTGGATTTCTTTTAGAGGTAAAGATCTGATCTAATTATTAAGGTAATTAGCCAACTCTGTTCATGTTAGATTTATTTAGCAGAAATATACAAACTTAATATTTTTGCTCATCTTAAACATGTTCAGAAACCTTTGGGACAGAAAGTACAAAATACCTTTAGAAGTAGATTGGTTTTTTTAATTTACAGAGACAGAGATAGAGTCAGAGAGAGGGACAGACAGACAGGAAGGGAGAGAGATGAGAAGCATCAATTTTTTTGTTGTGGCACTTTAGTTGTTCATTGATTGCCTTCTCATATGTGCCTTGACCAGAAGGCTACAGCAGACCAAGTAACCCCTTGCACAAGCCAGTGACCTTGGGTCCAAGCTGGTGAACCTTGCTCAAACCAGATGAACCGGCACTCAAGCTTGCGACCTCGGGGTCTCAAACCTGGGTCCTCTGCATCCCAGTCCGATGCTCTATCCACTGCGCCACCACCTGATCAAGCTAGAAGTAGATTTTATTAATGAAACTTCAGTAACTTATTGTATTTTTATTTTTGATTAATTGTTCTCTCTACTTTTGCATAAAGTTAGATGTTTTGAAATAATATTGCATTGTTCCAACAATCTGTCAGGCATGGATTTGAGTTTTCAGACTAGGAGATATTTAGGGCCAGCTACGGCAGAGCAATCGCTGCTCTGAATCTCGGTTTCATGTTAGATGTGGAGATTATAACAGACTCCTTTTACTTCTGGCTCAGCGTTAGAGACTTGGAATAGATTTCAATTTCCCTGTGTTAGTCCTTTCTTGAACAGTTCAGCCTTTGTGATATGTGGTAGTTAGAATAATCTTCTTGCCTACAAAACTTATAAGTTGCTTGGGTTTTATGTTGTTGGATTGTTACAAAGAAAATACATAATGGTTTGAATACATTTGGATGTCTTCCTTCAACAGACTAAGTGGAGTTTGGAGCAGAGTTAGAAGGAAATGCACTGCAGTTAATCAAATTCTGACCAATTTTAAGTCACACGATTACTTCCAACCTCGTCTCTAACCAAGCTGTTGCTACAACCACTAACAAACAAACTGCTTGAAAGATTATCTTTCTCCATGCCAATGAGGTCAGTAAAAGGCATTAAGTGGCTCAAGGGAGCAAGAGAGTGTCAACCCCCAAACCCTAGGGTGTAGGGTTAATGCTTGACATGGCCCTTCCATACCTCCTGGCAGATGGAGAGCCCAGGTCTATCCGCTCTTAAATGTGCATCATGTTCTGCAAAGGACCAAACAGACCTTGAAGAAGGCTTCTGTTCCCTGACTCCCAAAACATGTGCTTCTTGCCTTTGGCTTTGTGATACTAATGTCTAACTACTTTATAAGCAAGACCACTTGCATGGCCAGTGTGGATCTTGGTTGCCCAACCAGCAGTCATTGGGCTTCCCTATATGTAACTAATAAAGTCTATGTCCACTCCATTTGGTCCTCCTTGTTGTTTCTTTGGTATCTCACAACAATACCAGATCCATTTTCCAGGTCTGGACCTCCTGCATTACACAAACATAAACTTAGTTTCAGCTCTCCCAGAAATGGAATATTTAATCAGTCAATTAGGAATTACCTGATAAATGTTAATTAGGTAATCTACCAGGCAGACCTCTCTGATCCCCTAAAGGAAAGTAACCTTCCAATAACCAACCTGCTTTTTTGCCTAAAGTAATTTCCTGTTCCTCCTCCCTTCTGCCTATAAAAATGTCTTACATTTTGTGCAGCTTCTCAGAGCTTCTTTCTATATGCTTGATTGGATACTACCTGATTCCATTCAATTTTTGCATAACTTTATCCTCTAACGGGGGGGGGTGTGTGTCTTAGGGCTTCATTTCAACATATGAATTTTGTAGGGCACAATTCAGTCCATCATAACAACTTTAAGCATTTTAGATCTGCTTTAGAGCAGTAGAAAACCACTGAAGGGGTTCTGGCTAGTTGGCTCAGTGGTAGAGCATCAGCTAGGCATGTGGACGTCCCCAGTTCGATTCCTGATCAAGTGATCAAGGCACACAGGAGAGGTAACCATCTGCTTCTCCACACCTCTCCCTCCCCTTTCTCTTTCTCTCTCTCTCTCTCCTCTTCCCATAGCCATGGCTCAATTGATTAGAGTGAATTGGCCCTGGGTGCTGAGGATGGCTCTGTGGCCTCTGTCTCAGGTGCTAAAACTAGCTCTGTGGCCGACCAATATAGCAACATCTTAGATGGGCAGAGCAGCCCCCAAAAGGGGGCTTGCTGGGTCAATTCTGGTTAGGTTGCATGCAGGAGTCCGTCTTTCTGCCTCCCCTGGTCTCACTTAATTAAAATAACAAAACAAAAAACCATTAAAAGGTTTTAAGCAGGGGCTATAGTGAAGGAAATGTAGCAGATAATTTTAGATATCAATTATTTACTAACAAACCTTGTTTTTGGTTCAAGGTATTGATGTGTTCAGCCTAAAATGTAAATTGACTGGTTTCCTTGTTTAATGCAGGAATTTGAGACTAGGTATATCCACCTGTCTCACAGATATTAAAAAAAAACCACAAGGAGGGACAGATGGAGTGGACATAGACTGTATCTCTTACATATAGGAAGGCCTGATGGCAGTCAGTTGGCCAAGCAAGATCTGCATGGGCCACATAGGCAGTCTGGCTTATGAAGTAGTTAGATAATAGCAGCACAAAGTCAAAGGCAGGAAGCACATGTACATTCTGTCGTCCCTCAACGTATCATGGTTCACTTTTCGCAGTGTCACTGTATTGCGGACTTTTATTTAATTTTATTTATTTATTTATTTATTTATTTATTTATTTTTGTATTTTTCTGAAGCTGGAAACGGGGAGAGACAGTCAGACAGACTCCCGCATGCACCCGACCGGGATCCACCCGGCACGCCCACCAGGGGCGATGCTCTGCCCACCAGGGGGCAATGCTCTGCCCCTCCAGGGCATTGCTCTGCTGCGACCAGAGCCACTCTAGCGCCTGGGGCAGAGGCCAAGGAGCCATCCCCATCGCCCAGGCCATCTTTGCTCCAATGGAGCCTTGGCTGCGGGAGGGGAAGAGAGAGACAGAGAAGAAGGGGGGGGGGTGGAGAAGCAAATGGGCGCTTCTCCTATGTGCCCTGGCCGGGAATCGAACCCGGGTCCCCCGCACACCAGGCCGACGCTCTACCGCTGAGCCAACTGGCCAGGGCCTAATTTTATATTTTTAAATTTAATTTAATTTAATTTAATTTAATTTAATTTTTTGTATATTTCTGAAGCTGGAAACTGGGAGGCAGTCAGACAGACTCCTGCATGTGCCCAACCAGGATCCACCATGCACGCCCACCAGGGGGCGATGTTCTGCCCATCTGGGGCGTCGCTCTGTTGAGACCAGAGCCATTCTAGCACCTGGGGCAGAGGCCATGGAGCCATCCCCAGTGCCCGGGCCATCTTTGCTCCAATGGAGCCTTGGCTGCAGGAGGGGAAGAGAGAGACAGAGAGGAAGGAGAGGGGGAGGGGTGGAGAAGCAGATGGGCGCTTCTCCTGTGTGCCCTGGCCGGGAATCGAACCAGGGACTTCTGCACGCCAGGCCGACACTCTACCACTGAGCCAACCAGCCAGGGCTGTATTGCGGATTTTTAAATTGTATATATATCTAATTTTGTATTGAGGATTTTTCTCTATATCACATGATTTTGCAGTAGTCTTATATATTTATTATTTTAAATATTTTTGTGGTAAAATAAGCAAAATAAGTGTGGGAAAAGTTTATGAGTGTGGGGAGGGTTTATAAAGCCTTAAAAAATATATATGTATGTATGTATGTGTATGTGTGTGTATATATATATATATATATATATATATATATATATATATATAATAAATATAAGGTTGCTACTTCGCGGATTTTCGCTTATCATAGGGAGTTCTGGAACCTAACCTGTGCAGTAGACGAGGGACCACTGTACTGGTGGGAGTCAGGAAACAGAAACCTTCTTCAAGGCCTTTTTGTTCTTTGACAAAACATGATGCACACTCGAGAACACATGGACCTGACTGGTGGTTGCACAGTGGCGAGCATCAAATTGGTACCCTAAGGTCCTGGGTTTAAAACCTCGAGGTTGCCAGCTTGATCACAGGCTCATCCAACTTCAGTGCAGGGTCTCTGACTTGAGCATGGGATCATCAACATGATATCGGGGTCGCTGGCTTGAGTCCAAAGGTTGCTGGTTTGAAGCCCAAGGTTGCTGGCTTGAGCAAGGGGTCATTGACTCTGCTTGAGCTCCCCAGTCAAGGTACATATGAGAAGCAGTCAATGAACAACTAAAGTGACACAACTACGAGCTGATGCTTCTCATCTTTCTCCCTTCCTGTCTCTTTCTCTCCCCCTCTCCGCCTTCTTCTCTCTGGCTCTTTCTCTTAAAAAAAAAAAAAAAAAAAAAAAAAAAAAATGAGCCCTGGCCGGTTGGCTCAGCGGTAGAGCGTCAGCCTAGCGTGCGGAGGACCCGGGTTTGATTCCCGGCCAGGGCACATAGGAGAAGCGCCCATTTGCTTCTCCACCCCTCCACCGTGCCTTCCTCTCTGTCTCTCTCTTCCCCTCCTGCAGCCAAGGCTCCATTGGAGCAAAGATGGCCCGGGCGCTGGGGATGGCTCTGTGGCCTCTGCCTCAGGCGCTAGAGTGGCTCTGGTCACAACATGGCGACGCCCAGGATGGGCAGAACATCGCCCCCTGGTGGGCAGAGCGTTGCCCCATGGTGGGCGTGCCGGGTGGATCCCGGTCCGGCGCATGCGGGAGTCTGTCTGACTGTCTCTCCCTATTTCCAGCTTCAGAAAAATGCAAAAAAAAAAAAAAAAGAGCAGATGGGTGGACCTGGACCCTGGTCATCTTCTAGGAGGTGCGGAAGGGCCATGTCTAGCATTAACCCTAACCCTTTTAGTACAAGGGGTGGCAGTCAGATATAATTTGGAAGCCTAGTGAATGAATTCTCAATAATCATAGGGAAAGCTATTGTTTAACTGATAAACATGGTTTGTCACTTTGCTTTACACTTTCTTCTTTTTCTTGTCTGGGAGGATACAATACCTGGAGGTGCAGCAGTCATCTTGCAACCATGAGGAGGAAGGAAGGTTTCATGTCAAGGATATAGAATGGGCAGATAGAAGGAACTTGGTTTTCAGATGACAGCTTTGAGCAGCTATATAAATTCCAGTTAGCCCACATCCAGATTTTTTGTTACATGAGAATAGTAAATACCTACTTGTTTAAACTACTGAGGTATGGATTCCTGTTATAACTGAACACATTTCTGACCAATATAGAGGGCTGGAACAGAAGAAAGAATACCAATTTGAAAGCTTTTGCCAGAGTCCAGATCAGACGTGACAAGGACCTGTATTAAAATGGCAGCAATAAACTTGGAGCAAAGACACAAGATACATGGCCTGAACAGTCCCCATATGGATACCAAGAATTTCCCTTACAGATGGGCCATTGAACCCATCTGCATTTAAGACATTGGAGAGACTGAGGCTGGGAGTTTTGAAGAGGTTTCCTGGAGTATATGGATTTGCACAAGTCAGTGAATGAGGGATAGAAAACAACCTTATTTCTGAAACAAAGTTCACTCTTTCAGTCTTGTTATTTTTTGTACTTGCTGCCTCCATTTATTAACAAGAGACATTTCTGCTTCCTGGGCCTCTGAGTACACACCTATCCTGTGGGTGGGAGATGGAAATCTCAGAGTTCACATTCTTGGCTCACATGGCCAGACCTGGCAGGCAGGTCACCTCCTGTCACTTTGGCTCAAGGGAGGGCCCAGCTGTTCCTAAGACAGCCACCTAAGAAATTGCTCTTTCAATAAATAGAACAAGGCGGCTTTAATTTGGCAACCTGGAGCAGGCTCCAAGATACACTGATAAGTGAGAAAAAGGAAGCACAGACACTGTGTATAATATGCTACTCTTAGGGGGAGAAAAAGGAAGAACATTTATTTGCAAATACACATTTGCATATATGTAGACTACCACTGGAAGAACACAAAACAAACAGACTGGAGCCAGTTTTATGTTTGAGGTGAACTGGATAGCTGAGAGAGACTTATTTTTCATGTATACACTGCATTTTTGAAATTTTTTTTTTTACCAGAAGGCAGAGAGACAGACTCTTGTACATGCCCTGACCAAGATCCACCTGGCAAACGCACTAGGAGGTGATGCTCTGGCTGTTTGGGTCATTACTCTGTTGCTCAGTAACTGAGCTCTTCTTAGCACCTCAGGTGGAGGCCATGGAGCCATCCTCAGCGCCTGGGACCAACTCACTCCAATCAAGCCATGGTTGCAGGAGGGGAAGAGAGAAAGAGAGAGAGAAAAGCAAGAGGGGGAGGGGTGGAGAAGCAGATGATTGCTACTCCTGTGTGCCCTGACTGGGAATTGAACCCAAGACATCTACATGCCGGGCCAATACTCTACCACTGAGCTAACTGGCCAGTGCCTCAGGTAAACATTTCTATAACATTTGAACTATTGATTATGTTGTATACCATCACCCAAAGTCAAATCATTTTCCATCACCTTATATTTGTCCCTCTTTACACCCTTTCCCCTACTCTCTCCTCCCTCCCCCCATCCCACTGCCCCACTTCCCCTTCCCTCTGGTAACCACTTCAATTTTATCTATGTCCATGAGTCTCGGTTTTATATCCCACTTATGTGTGAAATCATACAGTTCTTAGCTTTTTCTGTTTTACTTATCTTACTCAGTATAATGTTCTCAAGGTCCATCTATGTTATAAATGGCAATATGTCATAATTTCTTAATGGGAATTCTCTCCTTTTAAAACTATTTTCAAATTTTCTTGTATTATATCTTTTTTTTTCATAGTAGTGAAAAAAATAAGCCTTATAACAATGAAAATAAATTGCTTTTTCTTCCCAGATTGCATCAACTGAGCTGTCTGTAAGAAGATTACTCTGTCCACATGGTGTTGGCCTCCCTGTGGCTTGAAGGGTTAGATTTGGAATAGAAATGAGGCTGAGAGCCAGTGGACAGAGTCAAACAAAGAAAAATACAGAAAGGATTTCAACTGCCTTCCACCTGAGAGGTTTTTTTTTTTTTTTTTTTTTTTTTACCGTCAGCACAGATGTTTGTCCAGTGTGAAAGAGTCTTGTGTTCTGGGATGGGCATTCCTACTCCTTAAAGTTTTCTTCATCTGTTATGCTCCCACCTCTTGGGTCACCAACTCTTCTAAGTACTTCCTAGTCTGTAGCTCATAATTTCATACTTAACTCCTATACTGTCTGGTAGCATCCGTTTGATTCTCCGCCTGTGGGTGCAGCTCCACTGGTAGGTTTGTCCCTGTCTAGGCTAAAAGTGTCATATTATCAACTGTTTCCTGGGTGTCTTTCCCTGGAGAATACCTAGGTACTTTAAAAGGGTTTGAAATGAATGAGCAACTCCTCTTCTAAACCTGCTGCCTATGCCGTACTCCTAATCTCTGTTAAGAGCACAACTACTCACCCGTTGGCCCAGCCAGGGATCTCCAAGTTCACCTTGATTCTCTCCTCTTCCTCTTTTCTGCCAGTTCTCCTCTTCTTTCCATATCCTTGCCTGCCATTTTTCATCCCTACCCTCCCAGCCTTTAGTTCAGTCTACCATTTTAAAATTGAAATCTCACCAAGCAGCTCTTCTACTTAAAGACTTCCAGCAGGGCCCTGGCTGTTTGGCTCAGTGTTAGAGCACTGGCCTGGTGTGTGGAAGTCCTGGGTTCAATTTGCAGCCAGGGCACACAAGAAGCGCCCATCTGCTTCTCCACCCTTTCCTCTCCTTTCTTTCTCTCTATCTCTCTCTTCCCCTCCCACATCCAAGGCTCCATTGGAGCAAAGTTGGCCTGGGCGCTGAGGATGGCTCTGTGGCCTCCACTTCAGGCACTAGAATGGCTCCAGTTGCACCAGAGCAATGCCCCAGATGGGCAGAACATTGCCCCCTAGTGGGCATGCTGGGTGGATCCTGGTCAGGCGCATGCGGGAGTCTGTCTCTCTGTCCCCCCCTTTTTCTTACTTCAGAAAAAAATACAAAAAAAAAAAAGAGTCTTCCAACAAAGCTACTATCTCTGGTTGCATCTCTGGCCAGTGCCTAAATTACACAAACCTTCAGTTTCTTAGTGTTGCTTAAACAAATCATGTCCTTTACAACTCTGTACTTGAGTACATGCTGTTTCTTTCTTTCTTTTTTTTTTTTTCATTTTTCTGAAGCTGGAAACAGGGAGAGACAGTCAGACAGACTCCTGCATGCGCCCGACCGGGATCTACCCAGCACGCCCACCAGGGGTGACGCTCTGCCTATCCTGGGCATCGCCATGTTGCGACCAGAGCCACTCTAGCACCTGAGGCAGAGGCCACAGAGCCATCCCCAGCGCCCGGGCCATCCTTGCTCCAATGGAGCCTTGGCTGCGGGAGGGGAAGAGAGAGACAGAGAGGAAAGCGCGTTGGAGGGGTGGAGAAGCAAATGGGCGCTTCTCCTGTGTGCCCTGGCCGGGAATCGAACCGGGGTCCTCCGCACGCTAGGCCGACGCTCTACTGCTGAACATGCTGTTTCTAATACTTAGCTCTCTTCTTCCCAACTTCGCCAGAGGGTGGCTGCAGTTCCCTCCTCTGTGCGCTTGGTACCAGGCCTTAATCCATAATCCTTGCACCTACGCAAGAACAGCAAGTGTATATTATTCTTTATTTTCCCAGAGCCTTCCCTACACAATGCCCTGCACACAGTAGGTGCTCAAAACACTGAGTGAATTAATGAAGGTTTGCATTTCTTCTGTATTCTTACAATGCTATAGTGGCCCTGAATGTCGTCAAATCACTGGGTAACAGAGAGCTAGGGACCAGAAGTCTTTAGTAAAGAAAACTTCCCTTTCACCTGTTTCTCTGGTTCTTTCCCTCCAGTTCTTTCCCCCGTTATCAATCAGCAGACCTGGGCTATGTGGGTGGTAGTATGCATAATAAAACAACTAAGGCTTTGATTTAATTCTATTCTTAATTTTCATCCTACTCAACTCTATTCTTTCCAAAGGTTTACTAAGGAAGCACAAATTCTCTCTTGACATCAGGCGGCAAATGGAGCAAGAGGATTCTATTACAGCTAAGGGCATCGTCTAAGCAAACGAAAGAATGGAGAGCTCCAAGTTGTGCCGGATGGAAAAGGGCTTTCAGGCTCTTGGAAGGGAGATGCCCACCCCACTCCTCTGGCTTTGATCTCCAGGCTCCTCCAGAACAAGGTATTATCTTTAACCGGCTCTTTGTTTCTCTGCCAGGAATGTAGACCAAGCAGTTGTATATATAAACTAAAAAGAATAACAACAACAAATTGTGTCAGAGTCAGACATAATACAACACCAGGAGATGGGTCCTGTCAGACATACTCAAAAACAGTCAGGAGGCTTTGGCTAGGAACGACTGACAAAGTTTTATTAAAGGGTCTTAGGGTCCTACATTCTTAGCCTGTAAAATGGTCCGAGATGATAATCTTCAGAGGTCTGGTGGTCTAAACAATGGAACTATTTCTTCTTGAGGTCATTTAGATGGTCATCTGAGGATCTGATGTATATCCAGGCATTGACTTGGACTAGAAAGTTCAGAAGTTTAAGTTCTCAGGCTGGTTAAGGCAAGAATAGAATTGTTTCCTCATGCCTCAGCCTATTTTATTTTAATAATTGAGCAGCTTGACCATACTGACTCCATTTTATTTCTTTACTCTATTCCTCAAGACAAGAAGAGCAGTTTTGGCTGTGATCTAGAAAAAGAGGAGCAGGTAATCCCCGTCTGCAATTAACCAGCTTTTCCTGGAGCCAGAGCCCCTGCTGACCAGAGGAGGCCAGGCTTAGGACTTTCTGAAGGCAGCTGCTATGGCCACACCTCCGGGGGGAGATTACTACATGGATAGAGTGGGAACAGAGGAGGCACCAAGACCACTGAATCGTCTCAAATGGTGTCCTCTTCTTCCCTGGGAGAATGATAGTGCCATTCACAGAATAAGGAGGTCAAGGGTAAGTGGTCTCTCATTCACTGTCTGTGAAACCTTGGGGTCATTTTTGGCCCTTTTGTGCCCTTTCCCTCCCCTCACTAGCCTATCAGCTGAGGAGTTGCCAAGTCCCAACCAGTCTACCTCACAGGATCTCTTTACACCTGCCAACTCTCTTCGTCCTCACTGCTGCGGCAGAACCCAAAAGTGGGGAGGGGACCCTGCCACCGCCAACCCCAGCTCTCCAACCATAACCTTCTTCCTATTTGTATTACTTTCCTAGGGTTGTCATAGTGAATATCATAAACTGACTTAAAGCAACAGAAATTTATTCTCTCACAGTTCTGGAGACTAGGAGTCCAACTTCAGGTGTTGGTAGGGTTATCTTCTTTCATAGGCCCTAAGGAGAATCTATTCCATGCCTCGCTCCTGGCTTCTGGTAGTTGCCAGCAATCCTCGGTATTGCTTGGTTCCTAGATGCGTCTCTCCAGTCTCTGTCCCTCTCTGTTTCTCTTCTCTCCGTGTGTATCCCTTTGTCTCCATTTTCTTAAAGGAAGACCTGACATTGGATTTAGGATCTACTCTAATGCAGTAGGATTTTTTCTTAGCTAATTATATGTACAAAGAACCTATTACCAAATAAGGTCACATTCTGTGGTGGACACATTCTGGGTGGACATGGACTTTTGGAAGGCACTATTCAACCCAGAACACAGTTTTTCCTGCTGTCACAGTCTCACGCCCATACTTCCTCTTTCCTCTCCAGTCTCCCTGTCTCCCTACTTTGTCTGAGTGCGTCAGTCTTGTGTTGACCTCTGACATTTCTATCTAGCCTTGACCACAGTTGATGACCTGAACCTTACCATCCTTCCTTTGACATTCCGTTGCTCACTCCACAGTCTGCCTCCCTCCAAGCCATACACAGACTTCTGCCATTTGCTAAATGAAACTGCACACGCATGAGGACTGCAGCCACAACAAAACCTTGTCTCGGGTTGCAGCTGGGCCCTCTGTGCCAATCAGTAGTGTTCAGAGACTCTTGGAAAGCTTCTCTCTTTCTGAGCCCTACTGACTGATCCTCTTTTAGTCTCAGGAATGGACTCCCTACTTCATCGAGAAAATTGAGCCACAAAGCTTTAAAAACCTCAATAACCTGCTCCCCCTCCATTTTACCTACATTACCACTAACTTCACTGCTCTCCCCATGACACAGGGAGAGCTGCCCCCTCTGCTCAGGCCAGGCCAGGCCCCACACAGCCCCTCTAGGGGCTTGCTCCTTCAGCCATCTCTGCTCTGTCTCTCAACCTACACCCAGGCTCAAGTCACTCCGGTGTGAAAACATGCTGCGCTCTGATCCCGTTTCCTTCCAGCTAATGCCTCTTCTCTCTCTCTGTCTCTCCTTCTCTCCCTCCTACTCCTCCCTCCCCTTTGCCCCCTCTCTCATTAGCTAAATTGTTTGGAAAATAGTCTCTGTAGTTTATATCTCCTCTCTCCCCATTCACTCAGAAGTCACCTGCTTCATGCAGCCCTCTCAGTGAGTTGCCGCTACTCCTCCCCCTCCCCTAAACCCTAAGCGACTTCTGTTGGTGTCCTTGTACCTTCCAGATTCGGAGCACATGGGCTGAGAGATACAGCAACCTTTTTTTTTTTTTTTTTTTTTAGTGAAAGAGACAAAGAGAGTGATAGATAGGAAGAGGAGAGAGATGAGAAGCATCAATTCTGACTGGGTTCTACAGCAGAGCAAGTGACCCCTTGCTCAAGCAAGCAACCTTGGACTCAAGCCAGCAACCTTGGACTTCAAGCCATCAATCTTTGGGCTCAAGCCAGCAAGCATGGGGTCATGTCTATGATCCCATGTTCAAGCCAGCGACACTATGCTCAAGCTGGTGAGCCCGCCCTCAAGCCAGATGAGCCCACACTCAAGCTGGCAACCTTGGGGTCTCGAACCTGGGTCCTCTGCATCCCAGTTCGAAGCTGTATTCACTGTGCCACTGCCTGGTCAGGCGAGAGACAGCAACTTAATGAAGCAAAGAGACAGACCCCAGCATCCAGGATCTTCTCCCTGTGGATGCTGCTGCTGCCTTCAATGAGTAGCAGCTAGTGGCAATTCGGGCCAGGAAAGGGGGGAAGTCCCGGGACTGAGAGGGCAGCTTTCCCAGTGGTGCCAATACCCTGCTTACCTCCCTTCTGACCTGACACTTACCTGTGCACATGATGGCATAGGAAGCATGAATTTCACTTCATGTGTGGCTTTGCAGGCTTAGTCTTTGCTGGCTCATCCTCTGTTCTCCTCCTCCTTCATACAGCAGTGGGCAACCTTTTCTCCCCTCTACCTACAGGTCTCTTGTTTTTCTCTAAATACAATGTGTTAAATAAATAAATAAGCCCAATGTGTTAGGCTCTGAACTAGGTGCTTTACATATGACTTTCTTTTTTATTTATTTATTTATTTATTTATTTATTTATTTATTTTATTTATTCATTTTAGAGAGGAGAGGGAAAGACAAGAGAGAGAGAGGGGAGAGAGAGAGAGAGAGAAGGGGAGGAGGAGCTGGAAGCATCAACTCCTATATGTGCCTTGACCAGGCAAGCCCAGGGTTTTGAACTGGTGACCTCAGCATTTCCAGGTCGATGCTTTATCCACTGCGCCACCACAGGTCAGGCTTTACATACGACTTTCTTGAGTCCTTATAGCACCCTAGTGAGGCAGGTACTATTTTCCTCATTGTATAGGTGAGAATTTAAGACTTAAAGAAGGTAACTTTCCCAGTCACGCTGCTAGTCATTTATGCCCCCAAGCCCTGGCCTGGGTGATGCCAAAGCCCACACTTGTGGCCACTACCCCAGCCTGCCTTCTTTTCTCCAAGGTCAGCCTTTATCTTAAGTTCTTCCTGACCTCACCCATAATGGTTCTGGGGTGCCTTAAGTTCTTCCTGACCTCACGCATAATAGTTATGAGGTATGAGCTGTTCAAATGACACAACACCCCCTCTTCCCTTTTGGCTTGCCCACTAGTTCTCTCTTCCATCATTTATCACAGAAATACACAGTGGGGGGTGTGGGTGGAGAGGGAGTGATTGAAAAGAAAACAATGGATAGGAGCTCTTACTGCATAGATTCCATTCTACTTGACTAAGGGACAAGGACTAGGGTTGCATTCTATCCATTTTCATGTCTCTAGTGCAGTGGTTCTCAAAGTGTGTGCTAGGGCACTCTAGTGCGCCCTAGAAGATTTCCAGGTGCACCCTACAGTATTCCAGAGAAATATGTGCCTGTTGGGGACCAAAAAACCAACAGGGTTTTTGGAGTTTAGATTTTTGGGGGATAGAGGTGTGGGGAATTGGCTGTAAGCTGACAGTCTGCCCAACCCCTCACCTCACTTGCCTGATTAGGTTGCAAAAGGCTGTTAAGCTGTGGTGCTGGATTGTTTACACTACACCCCATGTTCCCCGGAAAGACTGGAGGCAAGTTTCTTCTATCCTTTGTTTCGTGTAAGTTAAGATGATAGGTATGGTGGGGGTTTTCTGCATTCAACACAATTAGGAGTAAAAAGAGAGAAATTCTTCAATGTATTGACGAGGAAATGAGAGTTTGTCTTTCAAATATATGCCCAAACATTGAAGAAATCGCTAGGACACATCAGGCTCATGTTTTTCATAAACACAAGAATGAAAAAACACATTCGTGCCAGGACCTGCTGAATTTACTAAATCTTACTAAGAATGAATATATATATTCATTATATATATATATATATATAAAGATAACTTTTTTGTTTTTTATTTTTTAACTCCTCTTTTTTAAAAATTCTAAAAGGCATAACTCAAAAAACATAACATAAAAATGTCTTTAATGTCAGAATAAACTTAATTTTGTCATATTTATTTCATTTAATTCCATAAAAGCACACTTAAACTTTATATTTTTTCTTTATATTTGACTTAATTATTATAACATATTTCTCAGGAATTTGTATATAGTGTGCCTACAATTATTTGTAGGATTTTAAATGCGCCCTGACTTCAAAAAGTTTGAGAACCACTGCTCTAGTGACTTAAAATATGTGCTGAGTGAAGGAAGACACTTTTACTCCTGACCAAAATCTACAAGCACATTTATTTTCCTTGCTGTGAAAAATGTTGCAGAAGCAGATTCCCTTGTTGACTCTCTTCCCACTGCATTATCAGAATGTCATCTCAACAGTCCTGTTGAAATGCCCTGAAGTCTGTTGTCCAAGATCTGCAAATGGTTTGGACATTAAAATCGCATGAATATTTAATGTGATAACTTGAGTAAAACCTGGCACAATTTTTATTGAAAGGGAAGTGTTTAGTAAAGTATAAAACATATATTGCTTCATAGCTAATCCTCCAAAGTAGCATCCAAATGAGTGTGGCAAAGGGGGTAGTTACTTTTGTACCGCTTTAAGTGGCCATTTTACCTTAGTGTTGTTCTTGCCGCGGTGTGTGGCACAGATAAAAACATATCAAAACCAGCCACTCTACTTCTCTTAGGCTCTACACTGGACTCAATAAAACCCAGCCACCTCCGCTAATGTCAGGCCCTCCTTCATCTGGCTCCTTCTCCTGTTCTCTCTGTTCTCTTGGCTGAGGGAGCAGCCCAGAACTTGCTTAAAATGCTCTGCACATGCTTTTCCCTCTCGTCCTTCAGGGCTGAGTTGAAGTGTCATCTCTTTCTCTGATCACCACCCAGCAATGTCCTTTTTTTCTTTTGTTTTGGTTGTAAAATGATCTTTTTTTAAAAAAAGAAGATTTTATTTTTTATTTATTTTTTTGTATTTTTCTGAAGTTGGAAACTGGGAGGCAGTCAGACAGACTCCCGCATGTGCCTGACCAGGATCCACCCGGCATGCCCACCAGGGGGCGATGCTCTGCCCATCTGGGGCGTTGCTCTGTTGCTACTAGAGCCATTCTAGCGCCTGAGGCGGAGGCCGTGCAGCCATCCTCAGCGCCCAGGCAAACTTTGCTCCAATGGAGCCTTGGCTGCGGGAGGGGAAGAGAGAGACAGAGAGAAAGGAGATGGGGAGGGGTGGAGAAGCAGATGGGCGCTTCTCCTGTGTGCCCTGGCTGAGAATCGAACCCGGGACTCCTGCATGCCAGGCCGATGCTCTACCACTGAGCCAACCGGCCAGGGCCGTAAAATGATCTTTAATTGAAATATTTTCCTTTGTAGTTCTTTAATTGAAATATTTTCCTTTGTAGTTCTTAACTATATGAGCATTCCACTATATTACTATATATTTATTCTTCACGAACAACAATTACTGTGCTAGGTGCTGGGGGTTAAGATGATGCAGTCTCTCCCTTCAGTGTGTTTATTTTATTTTATTTATTTATTTATTTATTTAATTTTTATTTATTCATTTTTAGAGAGGAGAGAGAGACACAGAGGGAGAGAGAGGAGAGAGAGACAGAGAGAGAGAAGGGGGGGAGGAGCTGGAAGCATCAACTCCCATATGTGCCTTGACCAGGCAAGCCCAGGGTTTCAAACCGGTGACTTCAGCATTTCCAGGTCGACGCTTTATCCACTGCGCCACCACAGGTCAGGCCTCCCTTCAGTGTGTTTAGCAAGGTAGACAAACAAGTAAAAAAATTATAGTATTGTGAACTAACTAGCTGGGCATTTGTGAAGGTGGCAGCCATCAACATTGCAGCCCATAGACTGGGCAGTCCCCAGGATCTCTTTAATGATTCCAGGGAGTTTGTTTTTTTAAGTTTATTTACTGATTTTAAAGAGAGAGAAAGGGGAAGAGATAGAGACAGATACATTGATCTGTTCCTGTATGTGTCCTGACTGAGGATCAAACTGGCAACCTCTGCGTATCAAGAGAATGCTCTAACCAACCAAGCTGTCCAGTCAGGGCCAGAGAGTTCTTTAATTAAAGATCTATGCCTCATCAGTTGGGCAATGTTGACATCTCATTAGAAGTGTTATTTCCACTGTGTTTAAATTTTTTTTTCTTCTTTCTGTCCCTTGGTGGTTGAGGGCTTGGATAATTGGGGCAGAGGCAGAAAGTACTACTTCAATCATGGCCTCTCTTCTAAATGGTCAATTTCACTGTACTCCTCAGACCCTTCCAATCACTGCTTGCTCTGGCGATGTCATCACCAGCCATTTTTGGAGACAGACCTAGGGGACCACTTGTGGGGGCCAGGGAAGATGTGGCACCAACGTTGCCACTGGAGTACCTCAAGTATATGACTTTGATCTTTTTTTTTTTTTTTTACAGAGACAGAGAGAGAGTCAGAGAGAGGGACAGACAGACAGGAACGGAGAGATGAGAAGCATCAATCATTAGTTTTTTGTCACGCATTGTGACACCTTAGTTGTTCATTGATTGCTTTCTCATATGTGCCTTGATTGTGGGCCTTCAGCAGACCAAGTAACCCCTTGCTCGAGCCAGCGACCTTGGGTCCAAGCTGGTGAGCTTTTGCTCAAACCAGATAAGCCTGCGCTCAAGCTGGCGACCTTGAGGTCTCGAACCTGGGTCCTCAGCATCCCAGTCCGACGCTCTATCCACTGCGCCACCGCCTGGTCAGGCTCATGACTTTTTTTTTTTTTTTAAATAAATAAATTTTTATTTTAATGGGTTGACATCAATAAATCAGGGTACATATATTCAAAGAAAACATGTCCAGGTTATCTTATCATTTAGTTCTGTTGCATACCCATCACCCAAAGAGAGATTGTCCTCCGTCACCTTCTATCTAGTTTTCTTTGTACCCCTCCCCTTTCCCCTTCCCCTCTCCCTCCTTCCCTCCCCCCACCCCCCGCAACCACCACACTCTTGCCTATGTCTCTTAGTCTCGTTTTTATGTCCCACCAATGTATGGAATCCTGCAGTTCTTGTTTTTTTTTTCTGATTTACTTATCTCATTCCATATAATGCTATCAAGATTCCACCATTTTGTTGTAAGTGATCCGATGTCATCATTTCTTCTAGCTGAATAGTATACCATGGTGTATATGTGCCTCATCCTCTTTATCTAGTCCTTTATTTTTTTTTTACAGTGATTAAAGCCTTTAAGCAAACTCTTGGCCAATACAGCAAGAATCCATAAAAGAGTAGTGTCCTGGCCTTGGCCAGTTGGCTCAGCGGTAGAGCATCGGCCTGGCGTGCGGGGGACTCGGGTTCGATTCCCGACCAGGGCACATAGGAGAAGCGCCCATTTGCTTCTCCACCTCCACCCCCTCCTTCCTCTCTGTCTCTCTCTTCCCCTCCTGCAGCCAAGGCCCCATTGGAGCAAAGAGGGCCTGGGCACTGGGGATGGCTCCTTGGCCTCTGCCCCAGGCGCTAGAGTGGCTCTGGTCACGGCAGAGCGACGCTCCGGAGGGGCAGAGCATTGCCCCCTGGTGGGCAGAGCGTTGCCCCTGGTGGGCGTGCCGGGTGGATCCCGGTCGGGCGCATGCAGGAGTCTGTCTGACTGTCTCTCCCCGTTTCCAGCTTCAGAAAAATACAAAAAAAAAAAAAAAAAAAAAGTAGTGTCCTTAACATGTTCACCAAGTCCAAGTTGGCCCCATCACCATGCCAAATTCCTGAAAAATGCAACCCAACCACAGTTCAGTCTGTTAGGAGCTGTCACAGGAAGCAGGAGTCCAGAAAAAGTCCACATCCAGGAAAAGTCCGCATGGCACTGGAATTGTTGTCACCATTCTATACTTTGCAGCTCATGTCCAAGTCCCAATGATCGCTGCTTCTAGCTGGTAATGATTCAGGTAGACTGGAAAAGCCATCTGCAGCATGTGTGGATATGGAGCTTCTGTTCTCCTCTGCCTGGAGAGATGAGACCAGGTTGCTTTTCCCTGGAGCTCTGTGACTGTGGCGTGGTAAAGAGAACCTTGGGATACACTAAGCTGGGTGGCAAAGGTAGATTCATAATAGAAGTTGGCAAAAGTGGGAAAGAGAGCTCTAAATTAGAAGTAGGTCCCAGCCTGAAATATGAGTGGGGCATTGAGGTAGGAGGGATAAAGGAAACACTATATATTAAGCAAAGCAGCAGAAAATAGGACTATCAACACCCACAACAGAGATCTTCGAGGGAAGACTAAAAAACCTGACTATTCAGGCAAAACATAGTTAAGTGGCCCTTGTGCAAATGAGATCAGTTTACCTGCTTCTTGGAAGAAATACCCTAGGCTCGTCCACAGTGTCGTAGATGGGGCCGACGGCCCTGGGCACCTTCAGCCTTCAGTGGCAAACCCCAGCTTTCTGGGCAAGGTTAGGTCAAAGGTGGCTGGAGCAGGGCTGGAAAGGCTCACAACTTTGATCTTGTTGGGGTCAAACTTAGGTGGCCTGGTGAGGTGGCTGGTGTCGGATGAACCCATATGCTGAACCCAGATGCTGAACAACAGAAGCAAGTTGCACCTAGGCCTTCTCTGAGCCAAAAGCTGAAAGCTTGTCTGTCTTTTTTTTTTTTTTTTTTTTACAGAGACAGAGAGAGTCAGAGAGAGGGATAGATAGGGACAGACAGACAGGAACGAAGAGAGATGAGAAGCATCAATCATCAGTTTTTCGTTGCGACACCTTAGTTGTTCATTGCTTTCTCATATGTGCCTTGACCATGGGGCTACAGCAGACCCAGTAACCCCTTGCTCAAGCCAGCGACCTTGGATCCAAGCTGGTGACCTTTTGCTCAAACCAGATGAACCCGTGCTCAAGCTGGCAACCCCAGGGTCTCGAACCTGGGTCCTCTGCATCCTAGTCCGTCACTCTATCCACTGCGCCACTGTCTGGTCAGGCGCTTGTCTGTCTTTTTAAAAAAAACTACTCTATGGCCTGACCTGTGGTGGTGCAGTGAATAAAGTGTCAACCTGGAACAATGAGGTCACCAGTTCGAAACCCTGCACTTGTCTGGTCAAGGCACATATGGGAGTTGATGTTTCCTGCTCCTCCCCCCCCCTCTCATTCTTTTCTCTAAAATGAATAAATAAAAAATTAAAAAAAACTACTCTATCTCCAAGAATGCCTGACAAATAGATGTTCAATAATTAGTTGTTGACTGTGTGCACAAAGGAACAGGACCATTGCTACTTTAGGTGGTAAAGGTGGGTCTTGTTTATTTTGGAGTTTTATCTGTCTTCAGGGCTGTTTTCAAAGTGATGCCTGAATGATTTTCAAAAATTTTGGTTGATCTGGAAGATATTTTTTAAAAATAGAAAAAAAAACCTTTTGGTTTGTGAATCTAGTAGATAATTGTTTGAAACATTTGTAGCAACACCTGGACACCATCCACTTCCTGATTCTGCCTTTTGCCTTCCCCTGCCACCAGCACTATATGTCCATCAGTGTAGCTTATTGTTCCACTGCTATTTTCTAGATTTCTTGACATACTGCTTTCCTGATTTCTGATCTAACAAAGAAAACCTAGTTTCACAGCTTTTTATCCTAATTAAAATTATTGAACAGCCTGACCAAGTGATGGCGCAGTGAATAGAATGTCAGACTGGGACGTAGAGGACCCAGGTTCGAAACCCCAAGGTCACTGGCTTGAGCATGGGCTCACCAGCTTGAGTGCAGGGTTGCTGGCTTGAGCGTGAGATCCTAGACATGACCCCGTGGTCACTGGCTTGAGCCCAAAGGTTGCTGGTTTTTTTGTTTGTTTGTTTTTTTTTACAGAGGCAGAGATAGACAGGGACAGACAGATAGGAACGGAGAGAGATGAGAAGCATCAATCATCAGTTTCTCCTTGCGCGTTGCGACTTCTTAGTTGTTCATTGATTGCTTTCTCACATGTGCCTTGACCGCGGGCCTTCAGCAGACCGAGTAACCCCCTTTGCTGGAGCCAGCGACCTTGGGTCCAAGCTGGTGAGCTCTTTGCTCAAGCCAGATGAGCCCGCGCTCAAGCTGGCGACCTCGGGGTCTCGAACCTGGGTCCTTTCGTATCCCAGTCCAACGCTCTATCCACTGCGCCACCACCTGGTCAGGCAGGTTGCTGGTTTGAAGCCCAAGGTTGCTGGCTTGAGCCAGGGTTGCTGGCATGAGCAAAGGGTCACTCACTTTGCTGTAGGCCCCCCAGTCAAAGTAATATGAGAAAGCAATCAATGAACAACTAAGGTGCCGCAACGAAGAATTGATGCTTCTCATCTCTCTCCCTTCCTGTCTGTTTGTCTCTATCTGCCCCTCTCTCTGTCACAAAATAAATAGAGAGAGAGATAGATAAAAGTATTCTACAACATTATTAAGAAGAGTGACAAAATTTGTTTCGTACTATTTGCCAAACTCTTCATATGGAGTTGGTCAGTTTCAAACTGGGGCCACAGTGAGGCTGACCTGCCACAGAGATTGTTAGCAGCCAATGGCAAGGGTCTCAGCCATGGGACAGAAGTTGCAGGTTTAGGGCTCCTGGGGAGCTATGGTCTTGCCTCTGAGCACCATTAAGAGGTGCTCTACAGTGTGACTGGGGGTGGTGCAGTGGACAGAGTGTTGGCCTGGAATGCTGAGGTCCCAGGTTTGAAACCCTGAGGTTGCTGGCTTGAACACTGGCTCACCAGCTTGTGTGCGGGGTTGTCGGCTTGACATGATCCCATGGTTGCTAGTTTGAGCCCAAAGGTCAATGGCTTTAGCAAGGGTCACTGGCTTGGCTGGAGCCCCTTGTCAAGGCACTTATGATGAACAACTAAAGTACTAAAGTGCTCCAACTATGATTATGAGTTGATGCTTTTCATCTCTATAAAATAAATAAATAAATAAATAAAACTTGTTCTACAGAGGAGAAAGAAATAAGTCTAAGAACCAGAAATCTTTTCCAACAGAAAAGAAAAGTTAAAAAGAAAAGTGAATGTTTGACAATCCTATGGAAATAAAAAATGGCATTGACCAGGACAATGAGGCTTATATATTTACTCACTCCTTCATTCTCTCAGCATTTATGCATCTATTCAACAAATATTTGGTGCATTAGGCAACGCACCAAACAAAGTCCCAGATGATGATATAGGGACAAATGAGTCTTGGTTCTTGGCTCTAAATAGCTCAAATTACATGGCCAAATGATATGGTGTTTGTGAAAGTGGACTGTGAATGGCACAACACTATAATGTGTTGATTATTTTTCCAACGTTTAACAGAGGCTGGCATGGAACAGCTGTTCAAAAATGACTGCTGAGTGAATAAATTAGGAGCAGGACTGAAACAACAAGCCAAAATATGTGAGTACTGATCACTGCTGGGACTGAAAACTACAAAGGAGAACTGTGTGATTCAGGAAAATACCAATCAGGGCTCCTGGATTGGTATTTCAGAGGTTGGGAACTCAATGTTCTAAACCCTCAACCATATGACCTTAGTTGACTTAATCTCTCTGGGATTGAGTAAAAAAGTACTGTACAACCATACCATGAGAGTACAGTCTTAAATTTTTGAAAAAAATTTATTGATTTGAGAGAAAGTGAGGAAGGGAGAGAGAGAGAAACATCAATCTGTTATTCCACTTATTTATGCATTCATTGGTTGATTCTTGTAATGTGCCCTGACCAGGGATTGAGCCTGCAACCTTGATGTATGGGGATGACACTCTAACCAACTGAGCCAAGTGGCCAGGGCAAGATTACCATCTTTGATGTGCTATATTTGTGAACTGGGCTCCATCCTAAAATTTGCTAAAGTAGCTGGAGTTGAGATAATACCTTACTGATTCTCAAGTGTAAATCCTTTCAAATCCCATGAAAGAAAACAGATAAAACTGTTGAACAAACATTTCCTTTTCTGCATAGGAATATGGTCATCTCAAATAAGAATCAGTAGTTAAATTATAACCTTGTGCTGGTGCTTACATGAGATTGTCTTTCTCCTGTTGATCTCCAGGAAGCTGCAATGAGAATTTAATTTGGAAATTAATTAGCTTGTTAAGTTTTGACACTTACTACTTTTAAAAGAGTTTCAATAATTGTGCCAAATTAGGTTCCTCAATTTCTTATATCATAAAGTGACCAATAGTGGTTATAAATATAATAAATAAAAAGTGTTTGAAGGCTGTTTGACCATCAAAGCCAATTATCACTCTTAATTTGTGCCAGGTCAGGGAAGAAATGTGGCCCGAAACTACAGTGCAGAAAAGTTTAACAGTGCCCCACATTCCAGAATGAGTTGGAGAGAAGTCAAAATTTAATCCTACAACCTTGTAAATGCTTTATGACTATAATTATTACTTGGAAGCTATCAGGTGGCATATATATACACTACTACTGTGGAAATTCAGTAGTACGTCTTCATTTTTCAACAGAGAGATTACTTTGAGGGTAAATTTATCATAAGTGGTAAGGATCTATTTTCTATTAAAACATTTTGATGTATTTCTTTATATGGTTAATAAATATTATTGTTGAAAAATTAGAAAAATATAGATAAGTGAAAAAGAGGAAAAAAAACACTCAAAATCCCATCCTGTAGGCAAAAACCACACACATACTCCCCTCCCGCCCCTCACTGATTTGAAACAGAGGAAGGGGAGAGAGAGGAAGGGGGGGAGAGAGGAAGGGGGGAGAGAGAGGAAGGGGGGGGAGAGAAGGAGAGAGAAAGAGAAGCATCAACTTGTTTCACTTAGTTGTGTACCCATTGATTGCTTCTCCTATGTGCCCTGATGGGGGCTTGAACTGGGGTTGAGACAGTGACCCTGGGATCAAACCAGCAGTCTCAATGCTCCAGGATGATGCTCTATCCACTGGGACACCAGCCAGGGCCACACACATACTTTTTAAAATTAAAAAATGGGATACTATTTGTAACAGAAAAAATACTCAGAAACTAAGATCAAAATGTCTGTTTTCATATTCTTGTACTAGAAAGAGAAGCACCTAGAAAATGGTAGAAGTAAAGTCTGACACTTGTTTTATAAATTATAAATATAAAGGAAAATGAAAACTTTGAAAAAATACCTTAAGGCCCTGGCCAGTTGGCTCAGTGGTAGAGCTTCAGCCCTGAGTGTGGATTTCCTGGATTTGATTCTCAGTCAGGCACACAGGAGAAGCACCCATCTGCTTCTCTACCCCTCCCCTTCTCGCTTCTCTCTCTCTCTCATTCTTTCTTTTCTCCTCCCCTCCTGCAGCCATGGCTCGATAGGAGTGAGTTGGCCCCCGGGACTGAGGATGGCTCCACAGCCTCCACCTCAGGTGCTAAAAAAATAATGGCTCTGGTCACAGTGGAGCAAGGCCCCAGGATGGGCAGAGCATCGCCCCCTAGAGGGCTTTCTGGGTGAATCCCAGTCAGGGCACATGCAGGAATCTGTCTCTGCCTCCCTTTCTCTCAGTAAATTAAAAAAAAAGAAAAAGAAAATAACACCTTGATATCAAGGCAATTTTCTATGTTGCCTTATATTATATATATTTGTATGGTATTATTTGAGGTTAGAGAACTTGAATTCCTTATTTCGTCTTCTTAATCCTCATAAGTGTTTATTGAATTGTTTGCTGACTGGTAACGTTCAAGTGTTCCACTTAGTCTAGTAGGTGTGATAGTGTTTATTATACTCAAGTACAAAGCTTAGCAGGAATCAGCCTGGCACAGTGCTTTGTTCCTAGTAGAGACTCAGTGAGTGTTTGTTGAATAAGTGAATTTATGTACACTGTTTAAACCATAGTTATAAATACTATCTGAGTGAACAAGCCTAGGTGTTGTATTCATATAGAGTTCATAGGTCTCAACAATCTTCAGAACACTGTTTTCTTAAGAGACCTGAATGACATGCACAAAGTACAGAATGACATAATTATAGAGACTAAATGGCATGCTTCATAAAGTGCCCCAGAATTTGTCTGGCTACTAAGATAAAAACTTGATTCATAGAAACAATGAATAAACTGCAAACCTTTAGGAAATTTCATCACAAGGAAAAAGAATAGGCCAAGAGTGCTGGTTTAACAATTCCCCATCAGAAAATGATAGTTTATTTCAAAGGCAAGGAGAATTTCAGAGAAGAGGGAAAGACTTGCTTCCAAGTCACATAGCTAGCTAATGGCAGTGATAGGACTAGCATGTCTGTAATAGCAGGTGTCCTACAAGTGCTGGGTCAGTGGCCTCAATTTTGAATACTTTCCCATCATATTATTTCTTTTTATTTTATTTATTTAAGTGAGAGGAGGAGAGATAGTGATACAGACTCCTACATGTGCCCCGGTTGGGATCCACCTGGCAACCTCCGTCTGGGGCCAATGCTCAAATCAATCAAGCTATCCTCAGCACCTGAACCAGTCGAGACATTGGCTGCAGAAGGGGAAGAGGGAGAGAAGGGGGAGAAGGAAGGGGAAAAAGCAGATGGTCGCTTCTCCTGTGTGCCCTGACCAGGAATCGAACCTGGGATGTCCATATGCCAGGCCACCGCTCTATCCATTGAGCCTACCAGCCAGGGCCCACATCACATTTCTAATGATGAAAAGCAAATGCTTACCATCCTTATTGTAGACATAATAATCACCTCCTAAAGAAGTCCACATCCTAATAATCCTTACATTTTGTGAATATGTCACCTTACATAATAAAAATGATTAAGTTAAGCATTTTGAGATGAAAAGATTATCCTGGATTACCTGGATGGCCCACAAATAACCACAAGGTTCCTTATTACAAGAGTTGGGAGTGTCAGAGTCAGAAAAAGGAGCCAAAGATTGGAGTGATGTAGCCAGTTCACAAGGAATGCTGCCAGCCTATAGAAGTCGGAAGAGGCAAAGGACGGATTTTCTCTGGGTGCTTCCATAAGGGACCAGCCCTGAGCACACCTTGATTTTAGCCTAGTACCGTAACTCATTTCAGTTTTCTGACCTCCAAATAGGTAAGAGAATCAATCTGTGTTGTTTAAGCAACTAAATCTGGTAATTTGTTATAGCAGTAATAGAAAACTAATACCATTTTCATTAAACTTTTTAAAAAATTGATTTAGCAAGAGAGGAAGTGGAGGGGGGGGAGAGAGAGAGAGAGAGAGAGAGAGAGAGAGAGAGAGAGAAACGTAGATATGTTCCTGTATGAACCCTGACCAGGGATCAAACTGGCAACCTCTGCGCTTTGGGATGCCGCTCTAACCAACTGAACTATTCAGCCAGTGCTGTCTTCTTTTTCTTTTTCTTCTTTTTTAGGTGATAGGAAGGGAGATAGAGAGACAGACTCCCACATGTGCAGTGACCAGGATCCACCTGACAACTCGATCTGGGGCCGATACTTAAGGATCGACCTATTCTGTTTTAGCACCTGAGGCTGACGTGCTTGGACCAACTCAGCCATCCTCAGCGCCTGGGGCCACATTCGACCAACTGACCCACTGACGGCTGGAGGGGAAGATGGAGAGATGGAAGAGAAGGGACAGAAGGGAAAGAGGGAGAAGGAGCGAAGCAGATGGTTGAGGGGAAATCGAACCCTGGACACCCATATGCCAGGCTTATGTTCTATCCACTGAGCCACCAGCCAGGACCCATTTTCATTTTTAAAAAGATTTATTGGTTTTAGAGAGAGGAAAGAGAGAAAGGTGCCGGGGAAGAGTGGGAAGCATCAACTAATTAGTTGCTTCTCATATGTGCTTTGACCGGGCAAGCCCAGGGTTTTGAACCGGCAACTTCAGCATTCCAGGTCAACGCTTTATCCACTGCATCACCACAGGTCAGTCACCATTTTCATTTTAATGTAGTTCTAATCTATTTTTTATTAGACTATTGAAAGTCTGGAGGGTGGATAGGTGATAGAAGAAAATCCTTTTTGCTCTGTGGGTGGTCAAATATTTTCCACTTTGTTTTTCAAAAGCTTTGTAATGTTTTGTGTTTAACATATTCACCTATTTTTCTCTCTCCTTTTATCAAGCTGTCTGTTTACATATCCCATTCATATTTTTTATACTCTTATTAAAGCAAACTGTTTTATAAAGAACTTATTAGGTCACTTACTATATCAGGGAGAATAAATTGGAACTTCTATTTGTACCTTTTATCACAGACCTCCCATACATCTTACTCTTTCTCCCCATCCCAATTCTTTCTTCTCTTTATGTTTCTTTTTCTCAAGATCCCTCTTTCCTCCTGCAGCTTCTATTCTGTCCCTCTGATTGATATAATTCCAGTTAAATTGCTTAATCATCCACTTTCTTACGTTTTTTTCTCTGGTGCTCTCTCTTACCCTGTCATATTTGTGAGTTTCCATCTAATCTTGCTTAAAATAGTCTAGACACTTTCTCTACTTCATTTACACTTCCCAGAGTTTCTCATCCAAGGTTCAAAACCAATCAGAGGAGTCAGAGATCCTCAATTTGAAGGATTTCATAGATCATCTAGTCTAACTACCCACCCATTTATGTTTGAATTCATACTTCCTCCCTGATATGTTTGACAAATAACTTCCTTCCACAAGTTTTTCTTTTTTTAAGCCCATGTGTCAGGCATGCGCTTAGCCTTTGCTTGAACATCCCCAGGATGGAGAGCTCATTCATCAGGAAATTCTAAACTGATTGGTTTAAAATTCCACTTGGAGGGGTTGAAAATGCAATTAGGTTAGTTATTAAGTTTTGGTTTGGGGACTTGGTTTAGCAAAAGTGACTCCATTTGGGGTCTTTTGTTTCTTTCTTACAGTGCTTTACTGTTATAACAACAGCAATTTGTTTTCTCACAGTTCTGGAGATCAAGATGTCAGCAGGTTTGGCTTCTTCTGAGGTCTCTCTCCTCGGTATACAGATGGTGGCCTTTCTCCTGTGTCCTCAAATGGCATTTCCCAGCTGTCTCTCTCTCTCTCTCTCTCTCTCTTTGTATATCCTATCCTCCTCTTACAAGGACACCAGTCAGATTGGCCCACCCTAATGGTCTCATTCTAACTTAATCACTTTTTTATAGGCCCTATCTGCAAATACAGTCACACTGTAAATTACTTGGGATTAAGGCTTTAATGTATGGAATTTTTTTTTTTGGTGGGAGGCAACACAATTTAGTTCATAATAATATGGTTCTGATTTTATTTTAAAATGCACATTTTTTAAAAAGTCTGAAAGGAAATATAATAGATCTGTGGATTTGTGAGCAATCCTGAAGAGTATATATGGTCATTGGTAAATAACTGCGGATGTACAAATCTGAGTCATATGAATTGCTAAAGGTGGTCTTTGCAATAGGCACTGGGCATCATTATCTTATCAGGTTTATTTATGTTTCACTTTAAGTTGTGGTTTGGGGATTTTGTGCATTTTAAAATAAAATATCATCTTGGCCTGACCAGGCAGTGTTAACAGTGGATAGAGCATCGGACCGAGGTGCAGAGGATCCAGGTTCAAAACTCCGAGATTGCCAGCTTGAGCGCAGGCTCATCTGGCTTGAGTGCAGGCTCACCAGCTTGAGCTCAGGGTCACTGGCTTGAGCATGGGATCATAGATATGACCCCATGGTCTCTGGCTTGAGCCCAAGGTCGCTGGCTTGAGCAAGGGGTCACTTGCTTTGCTGTAGCTCCCTGTTCAAGAGACATATGAGAAAGCAATCAATGAACAACTAAAGTGACACAATGAAGAATTGATGCTTCTCATCTCTCTCCCTTCCTGTCTGTCTGTCCCCATCTGTTCCTCTCTCTGTCTCTCTCTCCCTATCTCTGTCATACACATACATACATAAATATATATATGTACATATATATTACATATATTATAATATATATATATTTCATCTTGGATGCAGCTATTTTCATTAGGAGTTAAGAGTCACAATTATTTTGGTGCTATATCATATACTGTGTGTGTGTGTATATATATATATATATATTATTTATATATTCTTTTTTTTTTTTTTTTTTTGTATTTTTCTGAAGCTGGAAACGGGGGAGGCAGTCAGACAGATTCCCGCATGCGCCCGACTGGGACCCACCCAGCATGCCCACCCAGGGGCGATGCTCTGCCCATCCGGGCGTTGCTCTGTTGCAACCAGAGCCACTCTAGCACCTGAGGCAGAGGCCAAGGAGCCATCCCCAGAGCCCGGGCCATCTTTGCTCCAATGGAGCCTCGGCTGCGGGAGGGGAAGAGAGAGACAGAGAGGAAGGAGGGGGGGAGGGGTGGAGAAGCAGATGGGTGCTTCTCCTGTGTGCCCTGGCTGGGAATCGAACCTGGGACTTCCGCACACCAGGCTGATGCTCTACCACTGAGCAAACCGGCCAGGGCTATTTATTCATTTTTAAAGAGAAAGGAGAGAGAGAGAGAGAGAAAAGGGGGGAGGAGCAAGAAACATCAATTCCCATATGTATCTTGACCAGGTAAGCCCCAGGATTTCGAACCGTCGACCTCAGTGTTCCAGGTTGACACTCTATCCACTGCGCCACTACACGTCAGGCTATCATATCATATTTTATGGGGAAAATATGCTACAAAAATATTTACAAATAATGATGCTCTATCTTTCATAAATACATAAATAATAAAAAATATTAAAGGTTAAGTAAGGTTATTTGAGGAGTGTGGTAATAAGTTATTTTAATTTACTGTGTTTTATGATAATTGCTATTATGAGCATGTATTACTTTTATAACTGGGAAACAAATCTATGTTGTTTAAAAAATATTGAAAAATTTCTACCTGAAAATATGGGACCAAAATTGATGTGTTTGATTTTATGGTTTGTGATTCTTTAAATATTTTTTGAATTTTATTCAGTTTGATTAAACAAATATACTGCTCACAAAAATTAGGGGATATTTTATGGCTTCATATTCATTTTGAAATATCCCCTAATTTTTGTGAGCAGTATATTTGTTGTACACCTACACTATACTTGGTGTTATGGTTCAAGGCTTCATTGAGACATCATCTGACCTGTCTGAAAATTCTTACTCTAGTTAAGGAGACTGAAAACCACTGTGCAAATTATGAAAACTGCTATAAATAAAACATGGCAGCTTACATGAAGAATCAATCAAGGCTTCACAGAGGTGACTTCCATTTTAGAGTTAAATCTTAAAGATAGACTAGATTTCACCATTCAAAAAAGAGGAAAGCTGTCATTTTGAATGTGGGGTCTGCAGGGAGGCAGGCATGGAGGTGTTTATACCTGCTCCTGAAATGAGCAGGCCTAAAGCCTGGAGAGTATGTTCAGGCAGGGGTATGGCAGAGGATGAATTGGTGGTGGCAGTTTTTGTCAGTAAGACTAGTTAGGGAGTCATTATGATGGTCCATGAGAAATGATAAGGAACCATTAGGGAACTAGCAGCTATGTAGATGGAGAGTAGGGGCAAGTCAGAAGACCCTCTGGACCTAGAGTTGGCAGTATTGTACACATATTTGGGGGAAGTAGCAAAGAGGTACGTATCAAGGAGTTTATTAACCTGGGCTTGAGAAGATTAGGGGAAATTCTAGGGATGAGCAGTTTGAGGGATTTCTGGAAGAGATGAAGAAGTGAAGGTCAGAGCCTTAATTCAGCCTATTTCTTTTTTTTTCTTCTTCTTTTTTTTTTTTTTTTTTTGTATTTTTCTGAAGCTGGAAACGGGGAGAGACCGTCAGACAGACTCCCGCATGCGCCCGACTGGGATCCTCCCGGCACACCCACCAGGGGCGAAGCTCTGCCCACCAGGGGGCAATGCTCTGCCCCTCCGGGGCGTCACTCTGCCGCAACCAGAGCCACTCTAGCGCCTGGGGCAGAGGCCGAGGAGCCATCCCCAGCGCCCGGGCCATCTTTGCTCCAATGGAGCCTTGGCTGCGGGAGGGGAAGAGAGAGACAGAAAGGGAGGAGGGGGGGTGGAGAAGCAAATGGGCGCTTCTCCTATGTGCCCTGGCCGGGAATCGAACCCGAGTCCCCCGCACGCCAGGCCGACGCTCTACCGCTGAGCCAACCGGCCAGGGCCTCGGCCTATTTCTAAAGAGAAGAATTTAGTGACAAATACTTCATTTATTATTTTTAAGTCAATATTGAAGAATTTCTGTGCATAAATTTTTTTTTTTTTAAGTGAGAGGAGGAAAGATAATGAGACAGACTCCTATATGCTTCCCCAACCACAATCCACCCAGCAACTCCTGTCTAGGGTTGATGCTTAAATCAACTGAGCGGTCCTTAGCCCTTGAGTCCTACACTCAGACCAACCAAGCTATCCTCAGTGCCCTGGGCTGCGAGAGGCAAAGAGAGACAGAAGGGAGAGATGGAGGAAGAGAGAAGCAGATAGTTGCTTCTAATGGTGCCCTGACTGGGTATCAAATCTGGGATGTCCATACGCTGGGCCAACACTCTATCCACTGAACCACCACAGGTCAGGCCCAGATGTTAACTCTTTAATCCTTTAAGTCAGAGCTGTTCCTATATAAATTTTCCATGAAAAGTGTCAAACTTTAATCTGACATTAGGGTACGCGATATAATGTTTAGAAATAATATTGACACATAAATAGTATTTTTTAAAATTTTTATTATTTATTTATTTTTACAGGGACAGAGAGAGGAACAGATAGGGACAGACAGGAACGGAGAGAGATGAGAAGCATCAATCATCAGTTTTTCATTGCAACACATTAGTTGTTCATTGATTGCTTTCTCATATGTGCCTTGACCACGGGCCTTCAACAGACTGAGTAACCCCTTGCTTGAGCCAGTGACCCTGGGTCCGAGCTGGTGAGCTTTTTTGTTGTTGTTGTTGTTGTTCAAGCTAGATGAGCCCGCGCTCAAGCTGGCAACCCCGGGGTCTCGAACCTGGGTCCCTCCGCATCCCCGTCTGACGCTCCATCCACTGCGCCACCGCCCGGTCAGGCTAAATAGTATTCTAATTGAGAATAACTTATATATTCAAAATGAACATTTCATGGCCTCTGTAAAAATACATATAGCACTTATATATAAAATGAAAGTTTAAAAATAAGCTATCATATTTAATACATTGATATGCACACAGACATATATACATTTTTTACAAGATAAAATAAACTTTATTTTTTAAAGTTTTAGATTTAAAGAAAAATTGTACCTGACCAGGTGGTGGCACAGTGGATAGAGTGTCAGCCTGGGATGCTGAGGACCAAGGTTCGAAACCCTGAGGTCACCTGCTTGAGCGTGGGCTCATCCAGATTGAACAAGGGTTCACCAGCTTGAGCACAGGGTCACCGGCTTGAGTGTGGGATCATAGACACAATCTCATGGTTGCTGGCTTGAGCCCAAAGGTTGCTAGCTTGATGCCCAAGGTCACTGGTTTGAGCCCAAGGTTGCTGGCTTGAGTGAGGGGTCACTGGCTCAGCTGGAGCCTGCAGGTCAAGGCACATATGAGAAAGCAATCAATGAACAACTATGGTGCTGCAATGAAGAATTGATGCTTCTCACCTCTCTCCCTTCCTGTCTCTCTCTCTTGCTAAAAATAATAAAAGAAAAATTGCAAAGATAGTATAGTTTCCATACCTCTACATCCAGTTTCTCCGATTATTAACATCTTAATTAGTATGCCACAGTTGTTACAATTAATGAGTTAATATTAATAATGAACTAACTTCCATATTTTACTCAAATTTCCTTAGTTTTTATCTAATGTCCTCATTCTGTTCCAGGATCCCATTCTAACATTATATTTAGTAGTCATATCTCTGGTCCCTATTGGCTGTGACAGTTTCTCAGACCTTGTATGTTTTGGATGTTTCTGACAGTTTTGTTTTGTTTTTATTGATTTTAGTGAGAGAGGGGAAGGGAGAGAGAAAGAGACAGAAACATCAATCTGTTTCTGTATGTGCCCTGGGATTAAACCAGCAACCTCTGTGCTTTGGGAAGATTAACCAACCAAGCTATCCAGCCAGCGCTGTTCTGGGCAGTTTTGAGGAAAACTGGTTTATTATTTTGTAAAATGTCCCTCAATTGGGATTTATCTTATTTCTTGCCCCTCCTCACCGTGATTAGACTGGGGTTTTAGGTTTTTGGGAGGATGATCACAGAGATAGAATGCCATTTCATCACATCATACCAGGGATACATACTTGTATGTATCCCTCACCAGGCAGAAGTAGCATTCATCAGTTTTTGTACTCTAAAGGCCCTGCATTCTGTCCTTTTTCATACTTGCTCTAGCTGGGTAACTCAGTTGGTTAGAGCATCATCCTGATATACCACGGTTGTGGGGTGTTTTTTTTTTAAGATTTTATTTATTTATTTTAGAGGGGGGAGAGAGAGAGAGAGAGAGAGAGAGAGAGGAAGAGGAGGAGCAGGAAGGACCAACTCCCATATGTGCCTTGACCAGGCAAGCCCAGGGTTTTTTTTTTTTTGTTTGTTTGTTTGTTTGTTTGTATTTTTCTGAAGTTGGAAACGGGGAGGCAGTCAGACAGACTCCCGCATGCGCCCGACCAGGATCCACCCGGCATGCCCACCGGCGTTGCTCCATTGCAACCAGAGCCATTCTAGCGCCTGAGGCAGAGGCTACAGAGCCATCCTCAGCGCCTGGGCCAACTTTGCTCCAATGGAGCCTTGGCTGCGGGAGGGAAAGAGAGAGACAGAGAGGAAGGAGAGGGGGTGGGGTGGAGAAGCAGATGGGCGCTTCTCCTGTGTGTCCTGGACAGAAATCGAACCCGGGACCCCTGCACGCCAGGCCGACGCTCTACCACTGAGCCAACCGGCCAGGGCCAAGCCCAGGGTTTTGAACCGGCGACCTCAGCATTCCAGGTGGATCCTTTATCCACTGTGCCACCACAGGTGAGGCACGGTTGTGGGTTTGATCCCTGGTAAGGGCACATACAAGAATAATACACTGCCCACAAAAACTAGGGGATCAGGGAATGTGCAGATAATCCAGTACTTTCAGTCTTTTGTATAGTGCATTTTCAGCAATGAAATAAAAGTTGGTTTTGCCCTGTCCAGTTGGCTCAGTGTTAGAGCATTGGCCTGGCATGCAGGAGTCCCAGGTTCGATTCCCGGCCAGGGCACACAGGAGAAGTGCCCATCTGCTTCTCCACCCCTCCCTCTTTCCTTCTTCTCTGTCTCTTTCTTCCCCTCCCACAGCCAAGGCTCCATTGGAGCAAAGTTGGCCGGGTGCTGAGGATGGCTCTATGGCCTCTGCCTCAGGCGCTCGAGTGGCTCTGGTTGCAGCAGAGCATCGCTCCCTGGTGGGCATGCCAGGTGGATCCTGGTCGGGTGCATGCAGGAGTCTGTCTGATTGCCTCCCTGTTTCCAACTTCAGAAAAAGAAAAAAAAAAAAGTTGGTTTTGCATCTTATTTGCATAATTGAACAACTTTGACTTATTTGCTTTTCTGATGATTTTAATAAAAAAATAAAATGCTTTTTTTATTGCTTCATATTCATTTTGAAATGACCTCTAATTTTTGTGAGCAGCATACTTTTATTTTTGAAGGAAATCACTATACACAGCCCATACTTAAGGAGTGAGGTGTTGTTCTTCATCTGCTTGAGGTTGGCATATTATTGGCAATTTTCTGCAGGGGAAATCCATTCCCATTCTCCTTCCCCCCCATTTATGTACTTAATCATTTACTTATATCAGTATTGACTCATGGGTATTTATTTTATATTTCATGTTCTAATCCATACTTTATTTGATGTGCTTTCTTTGTACAATAAAATGTTGTGGACAGTGCGACTAGTGGTGGTGCTGTGGATAGATAGCATTGGCCCAGAATGCTGAGGTCACTGGTTTGAAACCCTAAAGTTGCTGGTTTGAGCACAGGCTTGTTGGCTAGAGTGCAGGCTCACCAGCTTGAGTGTGGGGTCGCTGGCTTGAGTGAGGGATCATCAACATGTTCCCAAGGTTGCTAGCTTGAGTCCAAAGGTTGCTGCCTTGAAGCCCAAGGTTGTTGGCTTAAGCCCAAGGTCACTGGCTTGAGCAAGGGGTCACTGGCTCCGCTTGAGTCCCCTGGTAAAAGCACTTAAGAGAAACAGTCAATGAATAACTAAAGTGAAGCAACTGTAAGTTGATCCTTCTCACTCTCTCTCCCCCCCCCCCTCTCTTTTTTTTTTCTGTATTTTTCTGAAGCTGGAAACGGGGAGAGACAGACAGCCTCCAGCATGCACCCAACCGGGATCCACCTGGCACCCCCACCAGGGGCGACGCTCTGCCCACCAGGGGGCGATGCTCTGCCCCTCCAAGCGTCGCTCTATCGCGACTAGAGCCACTCCAGCGCCTGGGGCAGAGGCCGAGGAGCCATCCCCAGCGCCCGGGCCATCCTTGCTCCAATGGAGTCTCAGCTGTGGGAGGGGAAGAGAGAGACAGAGAGGAAGGAGAGGGGGAGGTGTGGAGAAGCAGATGGGCGCCTCTCCTGTGTGCCCTGGCCGGGAATCGAACCCGGGACTTCTGCACGCCAGGCCGATGCTCCACCACTGAGCCAACCGGCCAGGGCCCTGTCTCTCTCTCTCTCTAAAAAAGAAAATCTTGTGGACAACTTTCAAAGTCAATAGAGGTTAACATAAGTTTTAGAGGTTCTATAGTACATATCTAACCAGTACTGTACTGATGCACTTTTTTGCTTCTCCTTTTTCCTTACTTCCAGAAATGATGAAATAACATCCTTGTACATTCTTTGTGTGTGTGCACTTGTGTGATTCGTAGTTTATCCTTTAGCCCCATCCCTACAACACATTATACTTGAGCTATGTTTCCTGCTCCTCAAGTACACCTTGCTTTCCTCAGCTTACACCATATTTTCTCTATGTAGAATGCTCTTCCCCTATATTTGCCTGCTGAACTTCCCTGTTTGATTCGGGCTCAGCTCAAAGGGCTTCTTGCTATAGAAGGTCGTCTTGAGCGTTTCAGATATAGTGTAATGGTTCCATCCCATTTCTCTTTGTTGAATATGTATCATAGTACATCATCTGAGTCTCCTACCCCAGGGCCTTTTCCTACTAGCTTATGTGCATGTAGAGCAGGGGTCTCAAACTCGGGCCCGCGGGCCGCATGCGGCCCACCCACCAATTTTGTGCGGCCCACAGACTGGCCCACAGACTAATCCACGAAGTTTGATTAGTCTGCGGGCCGCACAAAATTGGTGGGCAGGCCGGATGTGGCCCGCGGGCCGCGAGTTGGAGACCCCTGATGTAGAGGAAGAAATGTGATCAACCACACTCATCAGTGTACTTCATCACAGTGGTAGGCACATAAAGTAACTAGCATATTTTGACTTTGGAGTGATGAATCAGAAATTAAGTAGTTGTGCTCAATACTGAATAGCCAATTACTTTTCTTTCTTTTCATACATTGTTATTCCATGCTTCAGGGGACAGAGAAGTTGCATACAGGTGTTAGTGTTTAAGTGCAAACAGCTGTGCTGTAGTTTAAAAGTGATGTTTACTTGCTGTCTGTCAAAACTTCCAAAATGAGCTTGTCAGTGTGTCAAGTATTTAAAGGAAATTGTATATGAATGTAGGAGTAAAGTAATTAAACAAGGCCTCCTACTCCGCTTTTAAGTAAGCAGGTGGCATAATGTTTCTTATATGTTATAATTAGTAATTAGAACTGAATGCCAAAAAACAAAACAAAGAGACAATGTTTGGTTGTCAGGCTATCAGTGAGCTGAAACTAAAGATTCCATACTGCTGCCCTGCAGACCCACCAGTCTGTACCCAGGAGACGCGTGCCTTCCGTTAACACTTTGAGGCCGGATGACCTACCTAGCTGTGACCCCGCACTCGGTAGGAGGAGGCTCCGCAGGAAGCGCGCGCAGTTACCACCACCCGCCAGCACCTGGGACCGCGCTCAGCCGGGGTGAGGAGCGGGCCCCGCCTCCGCTCCCCGGAAGCCCAATCATCTGAACACCCTGAGCACGTCCCCCTGCCGGCCACGCCCCCAGCCAGCTGGCGGGGCGGGGGGCGTCTTTAAGTGCCCGCCGCTGGGGCCTCGGCTCCGTCGGGCTGCGGAGCTGTGTGTCGGGAGGCCGGAGTGCTAACCCTGAGGCGCCGCTGTGCAAGCGCCTTCCTCGCAGCAGGCTCCGCGCCCTGCGCCGCCTGCCAGCCCCGGGCTCCACAGCTCTCGCCGCGGCCTCACCAGCCCGTCCGCCGGTCTCTGGGCAACTCCTCCGGCAGCTCGCCGGGAACACGCGCTCCCGCGGCGCCCAACGGGACAGGCTGGGGCCATGGTGCCCTCCCCTGCGACGCCCGCCGCCACGCAGGGGACGAGCGAGACAGAGTCGCTCGGCCCCGCGCCCATGGGGGCTGCTTCGCCGCCCGGCCTGGGACCCTCGGACGTTCCCGAGGCGGCCGCCGAGAAGGTGGAGGTAGAGGTGGAGTTGGCGGGGCCGGCGGGTGCCGACCCCCCTCAGCCTCCCGAGGGCGGCTGGGGCTGGCTGGTGATGCTGGCGGCCATGTGGTGCAACGGGTCGGTGTTTGGCGTCCAGAACGCCTGTGGGGTGCTCTTCGTGGCCATGCTGAATACCTTCGGGTCCAAGGACGATGACCAGATGGTCTTCAAGACAGGTGAGGCGCGGCGCCCGCCGCGGCCAGTCCCGGGGGACACGCTTGGCCCCCGCAGCCGCCCAGACGCGTTCCGCGTCCGAAGTGTGGGTCCACGCCGGCGTGTGCGTCTCGGACGGTCCCTGTGTGCCTGGGTTTTTTTGGGGGTGGAGGGCACGGCTGGGCCAAATACGGAAAGCAGAGGAGGCAGCCAGATTAGGGAAGGGAAAGGTGAGGGTTTACCTTTTCCTGTTGTGTTCTTTGTCGTGCTTAACGATTTACCAGAGTAGATGATAAAGGTGCAGACTCAACCTTTTCCCCCCAGCGTTAATACGTGGTCTCTTAACTGATTAGGCAAAAAACAAGTCCAAGACCTTCTGCATAACTCTTTTACATATATTATTTCACTTTATCCTGCATTCAGGCATTGTCAACCCCATTTAGGTGAGCACACTAAAGCTTGGTGAAATAAAAGTGGCTTGGTGAGTAGCAGAATGGAGATAGAATACACCTCTTATGACTTAAAGGGCTAAGTGATTTCCATTGCTAAATTAGAAGCCCTCCTCCCTCACTTGGAGGACTTTATATGATTAATTGCCTTTTAAAAACCTTAGTTTTCTGTTATTTTTAGAGTGAATATTCCTTAGGTCTTTAGTGTGCATATAATAAATATGCAAGACTGTTATAATAAGTTTTAAGGCAGAGGTAATGTCCAGAGTTTTAAAATCTTATATATTATATAAATAATATTCTCCTATAAGTGTTGTTCTGCAATTTGCTTTTCTTTTACTCTGTTATGTCTGCAATTTATCTATATAATACTTCAATTTGAGCTGCTAGCCAAATTTTTTTATTTTAACTCTTGGTTTTCCGTTGTAGGACTATTTTGTATTTTATTTATGCATTGCCCCTTTAATAGACATTTAGACTACTTCCAAATTTACTATAAACAATGCTGCAATGAATATTATTGTACATTGTCTCCTTGCGCATGTATTAAGTTAGGTACCATATTTACCCTGGAATTTCTGTTCTATAAATAGCTCTTGAAGCTGCTGTGTTATGCAGGTCACAAGGGTAGGTACAAAAGTGTTAAAAATGTAATCATTACTTTCTTTGTAAGAAAGGTTACCATTAAAAAGTTTATGCATATGTAATGGCAAACAAATAATTTTGTGTCTTTTCTATATGAGTATCAGGTATCTAGGAGGGAAAAGCTCAAGGAGGCTGAACTGACAGTTACCATTTGTTGTTCACTGATTGCTTTCTCATTTGTGCCTGGGGGCGGGGCTATAGCAGAGCGAATGATCCCTTGCTCAAGACAGCAACCTTTAGGCTCAAGCCAGCGGCCATGGGGTCATGTCTATGATCCCACACTCAAGCCAGCAACCCCACACTCAAGCCAGATGAGCCCGCACTCAAGCTGGCGACCTCGCTGTTTTGAACCTGGGTCCTCAGCATCCCAGTTCGATGCTCAATCCACTGCACTACTGCCTGGTCAGGCTCACTAATTTTTAACTATGGGACTAACATATGAAATACAAGTTTGAAATAATACATATGGACCAAAACAATGTTTCTAACCTTCTTTGTTCCCTCTTGATTAGAATTCTCCTGGTCCCTGAAATGGATACACACCTCCAAGGGTAGTTTACCCTCTGATTGAGGATCGCTAATATTCATAAGATAAAGCCAAGTATTTATCCACCAGCAAAGATTTTGTCACTTTATTTTTAGTTTATTTTGCAGATAATTAGGATTCTATTTTTGTTTTGCTTTTTTTAAATACAGAATTATGGTAGAGCATTGGCCTGGCGTGCAGGAGTCCCGGGTTCGGCTCCCGGCCAGGGCATACAGGAGAAGTGCCCATCTGCTTCTCCACCCCTATCCCTCTCCTTCCTCTCTGTCTCTCTCTTCCCCTCCCGCAGCCAAGGCTCCACTGGAGCAAAGATGGCCCAGGCGCTGAGGATGGCTCTGTGGCTCCTGCCTCAGGCGCTAGAATGGCTCTGGATGCAACAGAGCGATGCCCCCGATGGGCAGAGCATCGCCCCCTGGTGGGCATGCCGGGTGGATCCTGGTCGGGCGCATGTGGGAGTCTGTCTGACGGCCTCCCTGTTTCTAGCTTCGGAAAAATGCAAAAAAAATAAAAAAAACAACAGAATTATAATATTGAGTATTTTTTAAATTTAATAATTTTATTTTTTTAATGGGGCGACATCAATAAATCAGGATACATATATTCAAAGATAACATGTCCAGGTTATCTTGTCATTCAATTATGTTGCATACCCATCACCCAAAGTCAGATTGTCCTCTGTCACCTTCTATCTAGTTTTCTTTGTGCCCCTCCCCCTCCCCCTTTCCCTCTCCCTCTCCCCCCTCCCCCCGTAACCACCACACTCTTATCAATGTCTCTTAGTCTCACTTTTATGTCCCACCTACGTATGGAATAATGCAGTTCCTGGTTTTTTCTGATTTACTTATTTCACTTCGTATAATACTATCAGAATCCCACCATTTTGCTGTAAATGATCCGATGTCATCATTTCTTATGGCTGAGTAGTATTCCATAGTGTATATGTGCCACATCTTCTTTATCCAGTCATCTATTGACGGGCTTTTTGGTTGTTTCCATGTCCTGGCCACTGTGAACAATGCTGCAATAAACATGGGGCTGCATGTGTCTTTACGTATCAATGTTTCTGAGTTTTTGGGGTATATACCCAGTAGAGGGATTGCTGGGTCATAAGGTAGTTCTATTTTCAGTTTTTTGAGGAACCACCATACTTTCTTCCATAATGGTTGTACTACTTTACATTCCCACCAACAGTGTATGAGGGTTCCTTTTTCTCCACAGCCTCTCCAACATTTGCTATTACCTGTGTTGTTAATAATAGCTAATCTAACAGGTGTGAGGTGGTATCTCATTGCAGTTTTGATTTGCATTTCTCTAATAACTAAAGAAGATGAGCATCTTTTCATATATCTGTTGGCCCTTTGTATTTCTTCCTGGGAGAAGTGTCTGTTCATGTCCTCTTCCCATTTTTTTATTGGTTTGTTTGTTTGTTTGTTGTTGAGTTTTATGAGTTCTTTGTATATTTTGGATATTAGGCCCTTATCTGAGCTGTTGTTTGAAAATATCATTTCCCATTTAATTGGCTGTCTGTTTATTTTGTTATCAGTTTCTCTTGCTGAGCAAAAACTTAGTCTGATGCAGTCCCATTCATTAATTTTTGCCTTCACTTCTCTTGCCTTTGGAGTCAAATTCATAAAATGCTCTTTAAAACCCAGGTCCATGAATTTAGTACCTATGTCTTCTTCTATGTACTTTATTGTTTCAGGTCTTATGTTTAGATCTTTGATCCATTTTGAGTTAATTTTAGTACAGGGGGACGAACTGTAGTCCAATTTCATTCTTTTGCATGTGGCTTTCCAGTTTTCCAAGTACCATTTATTGAAGAGGCTTTCTTTTCTCCATTGTGTGTTGTTGGCCCCTTTATCAAAAATTATTTGACTATATGTGGTTTTATTTCTGGGTTTTCTATTGAGTATTTTCTTAAAAAACTAAACATGTCTCTCTGGAACTTCTGATATGCATCTTAATGAGGGGGAACAGTGCTTACTTCCTTCTCCACTCCAGTCTCCCCGCTTGAGAACTGCTGACTGGAGTTTTAAATTTAATTTGAGTACAGTCGTCCCTCGCCATATCGCAGTTCACTTTTCGCGGTCTCCCTGTATTGTGGATTTTTAAATTGTATCTAATTTTGTATCGCAGCTTTTTGCTATCTCGTGGGATTTTGAGGTATATAGGTATTTTAATATATTTATTATTTTTGCAGTAAAATAAGCAAAATAAGCATGGGAAAGGTTAATAGTGTGGGAAAGGTTTATAACAGGTGGGAAGGGTTTATAAAGCCTTAAAATGTATATAAATAATAAAATAAATACAAGGTCGCTACTTCGTAGATTTTCGCCTATCACGGGGTTCTGGAACCTAACCCCTGCGATAGATGAGGGACCACTGTATATTTTTCTATAATCAGATAGTTAAAGCTCGATGAAAGGTCAGTTAATGGTCAATTCAAAGTATGTTTTCCTATAATTAGATAGTTAAAGCTCGATGAAAGGTCAGTTAATGGTTAAATGGAAAATGGTTAAAAGTCAGGGAAAGGTGCATTGCTCTGCGGTTCAGCTCTTACCCATTTTTTTTTCCTTGCTAAAAAGTAAATCATGTCAATAGTATTCTGTGTGTGCTCAGAAAGTCAAAATGTATTCTTGTGACAAACTTGAACTGGATCCAAAACCAAATTATGAGATACATTTTGTAAAAATAGAAAGCCACTATTCATTAAATGGAGATAATTACTGATTTTTCTGGGTATATAGGTATTAATGGCAAGTTGAATTGGTTAGTCTAGTGACTGTTTTTAGTAGTAAAAACCTTTTCATCTTGCTTAATTATCCCTTTTATTAGTTTTGACTTCATGTTCCACTTTCAAATGACAGCATCTCAAAGGACTCACACTTGTCAGTGGCTGTTTAAACAGTGACATTCTGCAAAGTTGATTGACGTTTCTGTGTAGATGGAGGCAGAAGTTACCTTTGTTGTGGTAGCAATACCCCCAATTTTGTAGTTATCCCTGAACTCTGGGTTTTGGGGTTTCTTACTTTTTGTTTATTTGTACCTTCTAATTTTTTCTGTGTTGAATAGTATTGCTTTTATAATAGTATACATTTTAATATTTTTAAAATCCACCATTAACATTAGAAATATTAGTCTTCAGACTTAGCCTTCTGTCCCTGGTGATGTTGGAGCATTTATGATGAAACGCGGCCAAACTTCAGTTATGTGCCTGAAGCTATGGCTTCTTCCTCTCCAGAAATGATAGTTCATTTGTGAGGCAGCCCTCTAGTAAGGCAAGGCACTGAAACATTCTTGGATTTGGTTTGTTTAATAAAAGTTGTAATAAGTTAAAAAAGAAAACTAATGGTAAACTTGCCCTAAGAATAAGCCATTTTGTAGGAATAAATGATAGATGAGTGGAGTTTTAGTTATAGGTGTATGTTTTGTTTCCTACTCAGAGGAAAGTGTTTATCATGGAATACACTGGAACTGGCAAAGGGACCTGATTTTGAATAAGATTAGATTATTTGGCCTCATTTTGTTTTTGGATCAAAGTGGAGATATTTCATATCAGGTAGACAATCATTAAAAGGTAGATCATGTCCTGGCCAGTTGGCTCAGTGGATAGAGGGTCAGCCTGGTGTATGGATATCCTGGGTTCAATTCCTGGTCAGGGCACACAAGAGAAGTGACCATCTGCTCCTCTGGCCGCCCTCCCACTCCCCTTCCTCCTCCCCCTTACTCTCCCCCACCCTCTCCCACTCCCCCCCTCCCCTTCCCTTCCCCACTCCCTCTCTTCCTCTCCCTCCCTCTTCCCCTTCCACAGCCAGTGGCTTGATTGGTTCCAGTGATGGCTTCATGCCCTGAGGATAGCTCAATTGGTCTGAGCACATCAGCCTTGGGTGCTAAAAATAGCTTGGTTGAATAGAGCATTGGTCTCAGACAGGGGTTGTGGGGTGGACCTGGTAGGGGTGCATACAGGAGTCTGCCTCACTATCCTCTCACCTAAAAAAAAAAAAAAGCAACAAAAAACTAGTTCATGTGGTACTAATCATACCTGAGTCCAACCAGGCATTGCACATTAAATTGTTGTTGATTTTTTTGTGTGTGGGGTTTGGAGAGATAAAGATTAGAGAAGGATCCGAAGAGATAATAGACTCATATTTGTGTCTGTATGATAGTTGTTCTTTTTTCAGAGAGAGGGACAAACAAGAGAGAGAGATGAGAAGCATCAATTCTTTGTTGAGGCACCTTAGTTGTTCATTGATTGCTTTCTCATATGTGCCTTGACCGTGGGGCTACAACAGAGCAAGTGCTCAAGCCAGTGACCTGAGGCTCAAGCCAGCAACCTTGAGTTTCAAGCGACCTTTGGGCTCAAGCCAGAGACCATGGGGTCATGTCTGTGATCCCATGCTCAAGCTGGTGAGCCTGTGCTCAAGCTGGATGAGCCCACACTCTCGCTGGTGACCTTGGGGTTTCGAACCCGGGTCCTCAGAATCCCAGGCCAGTGCTCTATCCACTGTGCCACCCAGGCAAGCCTAGGGTTTTGAATCGGCGACCTCATCGTTCCAGGTTGACACTTTATCCACTGCAACACCACAGGCCAGGCAAGTTTAAAAAAAAACCCCACAAAAAACCCCCTGAGGGTTTATTATTTCTTTCAATAAACTTGTAAATGATTGTTAGTAGGACAGATGACTGACCCTATTCCAGAAATGCTGTGAAATCCTTGATAGGAATCTACTTGAGTCTAAGTAAAAAGAAATTGTGACAAGTTCAGTTCTTTTGGTTTGGAACTTGTAATTATTTGGAGAGGGATTTGGTTTATCTACAGTTATTTCTCTTTCCATATGTTCATGCAGAGGTAGCCATTTTTAGGAGCCTTCCTGAAAGAGTACACTCCTATAAAGCACTGTTTACAACAAAACCTAGGAATATCAAACTTTAACTTTTACTTTAAATTTATAACTGATGCATATGTACATATGTTGTTCCATATGCATAGAGGTCATCAGTACAGAGCCAAAGTCCCTCATCTGAAACTCTTGGGACTAGATATGTTTGGGGTTCAGATTAGTTTTGGATTTTGAGAAAGTAATCTGGTATATACACCTATATTTTTTAACAGCCCTCAAGGCAGCACCCTGTAATTGAATACATTGATATTTCTGCAACAAAATGGTTTGGGTATTCAGAGCAAATGGGACAGATAGAGATCATAAATAGCCTCATGTGAGTTCAGATCATGTTTTGCTTCCAAGGGAGTGTTGATACCATTTTACAAAAAACTTTCAGAATTGAAAATAAGGAATCATAGATTTAAATGTAAATATTTACTTTGTTTTCTGTTTCTCAGTGAACATTTTCTTTAAGGTATGTTTTTCTATATCATATAGTGTACCTAGTGTTTTCAGTAAGTGTAATATTCTACCTTACTGGTTGGTTACCTCAGGTTATTCAGCCAGCCTCCTTGGCTGGTGTGTGAATTGCAAGTAGTGTTATGTGGTGTAAGTAGCATATGTGTATACATCTTTAAACAAATTGTTTTTCCCCCTCTTTGGATTGCTTCCTTTAGGTATATGTCCAAAAGTGAGATTACTGGTCCAAAGGGTATGAAAACTTGATAACACTTGTTCCATACTGCCAGCTTGTTCTCTAGAGAACTTAAATTGCTTTACTTTGCCCCAGCAATCCACTGGCTTCCTGAAAACCCTACCCATGCTAGGTTTATTTTGATCAATTTGATAAGTGCCACTGGTATTTTCAAAAATTAGTTTTAAGTCATTTTTCGTTGCTTTTACGGCTTTGTGTTCTCCCAGTTTTTGAAGCCTTTAGGAGCAGAAAATGCCTTGGCAATTATACATAATATCTAGAAATATAAGAGGACACATACCAGTCAATAAATTTGGAGTAAAACTTTGATACCACAGGTGGGAATAATAGGAAGGCCTGAGAAGAGAGAGAGAGAGAGTGAGAAGGAGAGAGAAGAATTCATTTGTTGTTCCCACTTAGTTGTGCATTCATTGATTGCTTCCTGAAGAACCGGGGATTGAACCCATAGCCTTGATGTTTTGGGACCACACTCTGACTGAGCCAGCTGGCCAGGGCCAGATTATCTCTTGACACACTTTGGCAGGTGGGACACACCCTTGTTCCCTTTCCTCTGCTCTCTCAGTGCAGGTTTTGATTAAGGCCTTTCTTGGGGTTGAGAGTGGTATTGGAAGTTAACCATCTGGAGACTTAGCCATGAGTTCTTTATGACTCTTCCAGGTGACAGCTCATCCCTCAGAGGCTCAGTCTGCAAGAGCAGTCCTGTCTCTTACCTTGCTTCGACCTTCTCTGGACCTGGCTAATTCTGTTGAAAATAGCTTTAATTAGTCCGAGTCTATGTGTGTTTAAAATAATTCTTTGCTTCTGTTGGATTTTTAAAAGTTATATAAAAATCATTAAATTTATTGAGCAAAAACTATGTACTAGGGGCCATGCAAGAAACATAAATTTGACTTACTCCATGTTTGTGAGAGGTTATGAGGGCAGACAGAATGCTATGTACATAACTCGAAAGCAATATGCTACCCGTGTTAAGTGCAGTGTAAATAAGAGGATTTTAGAGGAAGGCAAAGTGACTTCTGACTGCGCCGACCAGGGAAGGCTTCCCAGAGGTTGCTTTTGAGTTGGGCTTTAAAAGGAGTGGTAAACAGTCCTCAGCAGATTTAGCAGAAAAAGGTATTGCATGTGGGGGTGTAGGGCCTGGGCAAGGGCTAGTAAAGTCTGATAATGAATGTTTTACTGTGTAGTTTGTTTTATCCAACAATCCTATGATATTATTCTTATTACGATCTTCATGTTTTATATGGGCAACTGAGACTAGTAAGTAGAGGGGCTGGATTTGAACTTAAATCTCTTGCATCAGGACCCAGGTTCTTTATACTGAACTATATATACCCTGGGCTTATTAAGTGAACAACAAGGAGTGTGGTTTGGTTAGAGCCTAGAGTGTGTAAAGGAAAGTCCTAGAAGGTAGGTTGGAAGGAGGTGGTTGGTGAATGGAAGGTTTGAATGCTGAGTTAAGCAATTCAGACATTATTTAACAGACAGGCAGTGGGAAGATAATGAGGGTTTCTGAAGAGGGCCTTCAAAACATGTGAGTGGATTGCAAAAGGAAATAAATAGGAAGAACAGCAGTTATGAAGTCCTTGGCTGAAAGCCAGGTGAGATTTGAGGTGCCGCGGCAGAAGAAGAAAGGAAGGGGCTTATGTGAGACATTTCACAGAATGGACTGAAGGAATTCTGGCAAATGACGGTTGTGGCAGGACATGGAAACAGATGATGCCTGTGTCTGGAGACTGCGTGTAAATAATTTTTGAACTGGGAGGCCCCACATTTTCATTTTCAGCTGTGTCCCCTACAGATTATGTAGACAGTGATGGCTGGTGCCATTGATAGGACCCAGATCTGTGAAAAGGAGTTGACAGAGAAAGGCTGACTCAGGTATTAGACATATGACTGTTAACTGCCAGCAAAACATCATAGGATGATGCCAAGCAGATAACTGGAAATGTAAACCTGGAGCCTCAGAGTGAAGCTGAGGCCAGAGGTAGAGCTTTGGGAAGAGCATATGTCTCTAAGAGAAACATGTTGTAATAGTAAAAACCAGGAATTCTGTCTCAAGCAGCTCTGGGGGCTGCTTCTAGGTAGTTTCCACTGAAATCATCTTATTTAAAAGTAACAAAACTTCATCCCTTAAGAAGTCTTTCCAGCATTTAGATTTCTCAAATTCAGATTTGTAACTTTCCAAAGGAAGGATTGTATTTTTACTATCATTGTCTTAAGTATTTCCAAAACTTAGTCTTATGACTTTGTCATTTTTTCCTTTAATTTAACAAGACTTCAGAGACTGTTGGCATTTATGGTTTCTTTCATTCATGATGTAGTTAAGCCAGTCTGTAAGTCTTACTTTCAAGATGTTTTAGGCCAAGAGATTGTGAGAATAGCTTAGAATCATTTCAATTAATTTATGTATTTCTAATTGAAATGTATTGACTGTGGTGGAAAACTCGTTCAACAGGCAGGTAATGTTATCTTGTAGGTTAGCCTTTACACATAGAGTAACTGAGTCAGCTACTTCATTCACAATTCATAATGAAAACAGCCAACTTTTAAGTGTAGGCTCACTCTTTAAAAAATTGTTTAGGCCCTGGCCGTTTGGCTCAGTGGTAGAGCGTCGGCCTGGCGTGCAGGAGTCCCGGGTTCAATTCCCGGCCAGGGCACACAGGAGAAGCGCCCATCTGCTTCTCTACCCCTCCCCTCCTTCCTCTCTGTCTCTCTCTTCCCCTCCCGCAGCCAAGGCTCCATTGGAGCAAAGTTAGCCCAGGCGCTGAGGATGGCTCTATGGCCCCTGCCTCAGGCGCTAGAATGGCTCTGGTTGCAACAGAGCAACGCCCCAAATGGGCAGAGCATCGCCCCCTGGTGGGCGTGCCGGGTAGATCCTGGTCAGGCGCATGCGGGAGTCTGTCTGACTGCCTCCCCGTTTCCAACTTCAGAAAAATACAAAAAAAAAAAAAATTGTTTAAGGTCCTGGCTGGTTGGCTCAATGGTAGAGTGTCGGCCCAACATGTGCAAGTCCCAGGTTCAATTCCTGATCAGGACACACAGGAGAATTGTCCCCGGGCACTGAGGATGGCTCCATTGCCTCCACTTAAGGTGCTAAAAAATGGCTCCAGTTGCAACAGAGCCGGGGGGGGGGGGCGGCGGCGGGGGGATGGGTAGAGCATCACCCCCCTGTGGGCTTGCTGGTTGGATTCCAGTCAGGGCTCATGTGGGAGTCTGTCTCTGCCTCTCCTCTTCTCACTAAATAAATAATAAAAGAAAATAAAAAAAGTTGTTTAGGAAAACTCTTAAAAAATTAAAACAAATGAAATTATGTTCTTTTTTGACTAGGACAAGGGTGGAATATCGTACACTTTGTTAAGAAACCTGACTTGCGGTTGTACATGCACACTAGACAACTGAGGTTTGACAGGCAGAGGAAGGGTTGTCTGTGTTCTTGTGGTGCTCGCTGGCCGGAAATGGAGTCAGTTCTAGTTCAGATAATAACTATATAGTTCCCTGGCTACACACAGTTGTATTTTGCCTTAGTTTCCTGTCACTCAGTATAGCAATGAGACTCACGGTAATAGAATGTCAGTGTTTTGGATGTATAAAGCACAACAGATATGTCAAACAGTATTGTTACTGAGCAGGTTGGCACTGTCTCTGTGTGGGTGTGTATGTTGACCCATGTGCCGTGCTGTAATCTCTCAGAACTCAGGTCCTGAATTGCTCTCTTGTGATTGAAGCCCAGCTGAAGGTGCTGGAAGTGCAGTGACCCTGGAGGAAGAACCAGTAAAAGCAGGGGGTGGATGAAAAGGGAATTGATAGTTGTGCAAGAAGAGGGTGTCTGCCTTATTTTGTAAGCCGAGACACCCTACCCTTCCAGTAACTCTTTCATCTTTTAATATCATTTGGCTTCATTTACAAGGTCTGAATTAAAGCAAATGACAAGGTTTAAGGCAGTATTTTGACCATGCTGTTGCTGGCTGGGGTGGACTGAAGTACTGGCTTGCTGACAAGTAAATCTGACATCTAATAATTACGGGGAAAGGAGGAAAAGAGAAGTTTAACTAAAATATTTTTTCTTCAGAATTTGAGTAATAGAAACCATATAGTCTTAAGTCCTGTGCCAACACACCAGACAGAAAGAGACTTGTAAATACCAATGGTTGGGAATCACAAAAGAGTTATACATACTTTTTTGGTATACACTTTAAAATACACTGTTTTCTATAACTTAGAGTTCATTTGTTATGTGTATGCTAGGATAATTACTTTTGTATATGTGGTAATTGGTTTTGTTTTTTTTGTAACTTTGATTAGGAACAAATACTAAGCCACTTAAAAGGCAAACTATTATTCTTTTTGGGGAAAAAATAGGTAAAAGTAATGCTTAATCCAATTAATCTGCCTTCTTCCTCTAATTCATCCTGATGACTTTGGGTGTCTGGTGGTAACTGAGAATGGGTTATGGAGCCCTGGCCGGTTGGCTCAGCGGTAGAGCGTCGGCCTAGCGTGCGGAGGACCCGGGTTTGATTCCCGGCCAGGGCACACAGGAGAAGCGCCCATTTGCTTCTCCACCCCTCCGCCGCGCTTTCCTCTCTGTCTCTCTCTTCCCCTTCCGCAGCCAAGGCTCCATTGGAGCAAAGATGGCCCGGGCGCTGGGGATGGCTCTGTGGCCTCTGCCTCAGGCGTTAGAGTGGCTCTGGTCGCAACATGGCGACGCCCAGGATGGGCAGAGCATCGCCCCCTGGTGGGCAGAGCGTCTCCCCATGGTGGGCGTGCCGGGTGGAGCCCGGTGGGGCGCATGCGGGAGTCTGTCTGACTGTCTCTCCCTGTTTCCAGCTTCAGAAAAATGAAAAAAAAAAAAAAAAAAAAAAAAAAAAAAAAAAAAGAATGGGTTATGGAAAAATGTCAAGGCAGTGTAATCCCTATTATTTATGGTCACTTAAGAGGATAAATTGATCATTGGTCATTAATCTTTGGATAATTACTCTATTTAGTTGGAGACATTCTTAGCTTTTTGGAAAGCAAGTCAGTGAGTTAGAACTGTCAAAATTGATCAGTTTTTCTAAGTCTAATGATAAGTGAATGGAAACGAGTTGCCTTCAGCCTTCTCTCTCCTGTGCTGCAGTATGATCATTCTGTAACTCTGGGAACTGTATATGGAACAACAGGGAAAAGACATTAATATACTACCTTGTGATTCTCAGGTAGGCATGAATAGCCTTACCCGATCTGAGGATTAATAAAATTACCTGAACAGGTAAAGGCTTGTGACCTGTATATGTGTTTTGGTTGCTAAAATTAGGCAAGTTAATAATGTTATAAAATTTGTTTAAATATAGATTATTTAGGAAATGAGTCTTTGGTAATAGCAATTCCATTTATGCAGTAAATAAATATCTTGAAGGACTTGACATTAAACATTTTTTTTCCTTTTATTTGAGAGGAAGGGGAAGAAAGAAGAAAGAGAGAGAGAAGCATTAACTCATCATTCCACTTAGCTGTTCCATTTAGTTGTGTACTCATTGATTGCTTCTCATATGTGCCCTGACTGAGGATGGAACCCACTATCTTGGCGTGCCAGAACAATGCTCTGTCCACTTAGCCACCCAGCCAGAGCCAGTGGTCAACATTGTTTAAGAACTGTATTTATTAGGTGCTAGGTGTGGGAGTGGAAATAAGGAAAAAAATATACTGCAAGTCCCAAAGAAATAAAAAGATGAGGAAATCCTTGCTTTGTTTTCTTCATGGGTATAGTGTCTCAAAGGCAGACTCTTATGTTCATCGTTTGGATTTTGAGGTTTTCATTTAGAAGTTTCCCAAAGCATCTCTGTATTTGAGAGCAAATGAGATTGCTGTGTGGTTAGAATCAGAGACATGCAATTTATTTATCACACAGCGTTGCCACTTTGGTAATAACAGATTCACATGCTTATGTCATAGGAAAAAAAACAGAATTCTACTATGTATTGTTTCCAATCAGTTGAAAAGGATTTGTGTCATTATGAGAAACAATACCACATATGGGATTGAATTTCTATAGAATTAAAATGTAGATAAGGACATTTAGAAAACAAATACAAATTTAGAAATCTTAACTAGGACCCATTTTTAAAGACTCACTTTAATTAATTTTTAAAAGTCAACTTTATTGAGGGATAATTACATAATGTTAAAATTTAATAATTTTAAGTTTACAATTTGGTGAGTTCTGACAAATGTATACAGTCATGTAACCAACATCACAGTGATGACCTGGAGCCTTCCCATCACCCCAAGATATTCCCTTGTGCCCCCTTGTAGTCAGTCTTCTTCTGTACCTCAGCCACTGGCAACCATTGACATGTTTACTGCCACTATAGTTTTGCTTTTTCTGAAATTTTCTGTAAATGGAATAATACTGTATGTTTTCTTTTGTGTCTAGCTGTCACTTAGATGCTTTTGAGATTCGCCCATGTTTTTGCATATAGTTTATTTTTATTGCCAATGAGTATTCTGTTGTATGTCTGCATCACAATTTTTTTATCCATTCATATATTGATGGACATTTGACTTGTTTTCTGTTTTTACCTTTTATGAATCATGCTGCTATGACTATTGTGTGCAAGACTTTGTGTGGACATATGTTTTCATTTCTCTTGTACACACTTTATTATTGTTTTAATTTTATTCTTTATGCTTATCTGTATAAAAAATACTATATATATATTTTTTTAATTAAAAGAAATTGTGGCCTAATTAGTGGTGGTGCCGTGGTTAGCGTGTCTACCTGGGACATTAAGGTCCCAGGTTCAAAACCCTAAGCCTGAGTTTGAGCATGGGCTGACCAGCTTGAACGTGGGGTTGCCAACTTAAGTGTGGGATCATAGATATGATCCCATGGTTGCTGGCTTGAGTCCAAAGGTCTCTGATTTGAAGCCCAAGGTCACTGGCTTGAGCAAGCAGTCACTGGCTTAGCTGGAGCCTCCAGTCAAGGTACATGTAAGAAGCAAACAATGAACAACTGAAGTGCTGCAACTATGAGTTGATGCTTCTTATCTCTCTCCCTTCCTATCTCTCTCTCTCTTGCAAAAAAAAAATTAAAAAAAAGGAGGAATTGTGACTGTGAAAAGATGGAATAGTGGGAATGGGAGGACTCTGAAGGATGGGTTTTCACTTGGGTGATTGGGTGGCACTGTCAATCAACAGTCAAATATGGCTGAGAATTTCTATTTTTAAAAAAGACTGAAGAGGGTTCACTGAAGTGAGTCATTAGGAAATCACTGATGATCTTTGGCCTTGGTATGCAGGGTGTGGGGCCTGAGTATAGTGTGTGAGGCAGTGAATGGAGGTAGAGATGGGGGTGCAGGCTAATGAATGAGGAAGTACCATCAAGGGGAGAAATAAGGTGGTAGCTGGAGGAAGACTGGGGTCAAGGATGGGTAAGAAATTAATTTGTTAAAGATGGAAGTAGTTTCAGGAGAAGAAGGCTGTAGAGAGAGAGAAGGTGAAGTTACCAAGTGGCTAATTGATAGAATAAGGTTCATGAGTAGGGAGCAGATTGGAGATGAGGGAACCCAGCACTCAGCTGGTGGAGGTGGAGTTCACCAGAGGTGCCACCTATTGGGGCCTGTAGAGAAGAAAGGAGAAACCGGAGCAAATGGAGGTAAGGTTGGCGAGGATCAGGAGGCCAGGGGCCTGTGTTTTCTCTTTGTTAAGTGTGGTGTGTGGGGTTGAATTGCAGATTTGAAGAGAGTGGCAAAGGTTTGGGAGCTGACTAGTGGTAAGGAAAAGGATTGATAACAGTTTTGAGATTGGAAACCATGAATTTAAAGTGAAACCAGTTTCTAAGATTGTGGCTTCCACCCCCCTCAACTGTGTTCTGCAGCTGGATATGTGAGCAGGGAAGGTGAACTGAACAATTGATATAAGGCTAGAAGAGAATCGAAGCAAAGTAATATCACATTTTCTATTTTCAGCTCTGTGCCTTCTGGCTTCTTCTTTTCTCCACTTTTTAATATACCATTCTGAAACTTCTAAGAACACATGTGTTTTAAGTCTTTGGTGAAGTTGATTAAAAACATTTCACAACCCAGTGCAATTTTTATGCTATTTAAAATATTATGGTAAAATATGTGTAACATAAATCTACAATTTTAATCTTTTTAAGTGTACATTTCAGTGGCATTCACAATTTTGTGCACCCATCGCCACTATATTACAATTTTAATTTGAAGCATGACTTTGTCATCTTTTTCCTCTCTCTGTATCAGTTCTGATCCATAAATTCAACAGAGTCCTTTGTTGGATTCAGTATTCATATTTTTGAAATTGAGAAATTAATAACAGTACTACCGAGTTTAACTTTGGCAGGTGCTATATAAGGCACAGTTGTGGCATTAGCTTTCTCGTTATTTAGTTGTAATTATTTATTATTGTCTCTTCTCTTTACTAAATATATAAGGTTCACGGTGCAGGTGCTATCTATGTCTCTGATGTTTACAATGATATCTGTATTGTCTGGCACAGTGCTTGGCACATAGTAGGCATTCCGTGAAGTTTTTTAATAAATGAAAGTCCTTCATTGAAGAAATTTGTATGTTTAATACGTTTTTTTCTGTATGCTTAATATGAAGTAGGCAAAACTTGTATTTACACATTAATACAGATTACAGGGCATGGCACATTTTGATGTCTAGTTAATTAGTAGAAATCAAAAAGAGTTTATATTTGCAATTTCATGTTGGAGTGTATTAGAACAGATTGTGCATTAAACAAATGGTTGTACAGAATTGGCAGCAGTAATCTGGAAGCTTGAAGACTGTAGGTTAATTAGGATAACTTGACAGAAAGTGAGTTAATCAAATTTGAGAGTTGAAAGAATGTTCCAATAATTTATGTTCAAACACACTTCAAATACATCAGCAGGTAACAGGAACTTTAGTTGCAGAACGCTCCAAACATCAGCACACCAGTGGATTTTATGATTTACAGTAATGTTATGGAGAAAGAAAACTAAAAAAATGGTTTGAGGCTGTTTTGGTTCTCTTACCCTATATTAAATATAATACACTAGAGTTTAAAATAGTACTTTTGTTAAAGATACAAAAGACAGTTTAATGCCCTGGCTGGTTGGTTCAGTGGTAGAGCATCGGCCCAGCGTGTGGAAGTCCCAGGTTTGATTCCTGGTCAGGGCACACAGGAGAAGTGTCCATCTTCTTTTCCACCCCTCCCCTCTCACTTCTCTCTCTCCTCCTCTGTCTCTCTTCTCCTCCCCTCCTGCAGCCATGGCTCGACTGGAACAAGTTGGCCGCAGGTGCTGAGGATGGCTCCATAACTTTGCCTTAGGCACTAAAATAGCTTGGTTGCTGAGCAACAGAGCAGTGGCCCCAGATGGGCAGAGCATTGCCCTATAAGTGGTTTGCCAGGTGGATCCTGGTCAGGGTGTATGCAGGAGTCTGTCTTTCTGCCTCTTCGCCTCTCATTTAATAACAATAATAATAATAATAAAATTTAAAAATGTAAATAAAACAAAACAATGTAAGAAGTAAAAAGATGATACAGCTTATTAATTATTTTAGGATTTCTATTTTTCTTTTAGAGTTACATTTATGAATAAATTCAGTAATACTTTTATTTATTTAAAAATATGCTTAATATGGGCATGTCTGTGTTAACTGGTATTAAATAAGTAAAACACTATCATTTTTTTCCAACTGGTTTATGGGTAAATGGAGTTAAAGGAAAAAAACCACATGTATATGGATTAATTAACAATAATGCATTCCTATACTAATAATCACAATATGTCCTCTGATTCTGAAAAGTAAGGGCTCTTGGTGTATATTTGTAGAAAAACTTATTGAAACCCTTTTAAAAAAATAATACCTCCCTCCAGCAAAGTATTTTTGGATTATATGGAAAGAGAAAAGACCGTGCTGTGAGGAGCTAGAGTGCTATCAGTTTCTTACCCCTTTTGATTCTCTATAAGTTAAAAATGGAATTTGGTTCTAGGAATCAGTAATGGGGATTTTCTTCTGTGCCATCAGTAAAATCTAGTACTGAAGAATTGCTATGGCTAGTGTGTGTGTGTGTGTGTTTGTGTGTGTAGGAGAGCGACAAACAGACAATGGACATAGGTCTTTGAAGTGGACTTCCTCAACTAAAGAATAGAAGAATGTAAATGAGTACGGAGATAGGGGAGTGGAGAGATGAGGTGAGGTGGAGGGAGGAGGAGGAGCAGAATCTGAAGAAACAAAGACTGAGCTGCCGTGTGGGTTGTGTAAAAGCCACTGCCTTGTCTCTCCATCACTGCAGCCTGCTTTGTCATGATGGTGGTGTTAGCCCACTTTGAGTGAGTGAGAGGAGCTGGCTGTGTGAGGCAGGTCCTGCGATCTTAGTGCGTGGGTGGCTGACAGGAGCAAGTTGTGTCTCTGCTGGGCTCTGGAGTAGCAACAGCACAGATTTCCAGGAAACGTTCCTCCTGTCATCATTTTTATTCCTGAGTTATCACGTTCCGTTATTTAGATGTGTGCTGTCCCCAGCTACTTACAAATCAAGCAGGCAGCTTTTGGGTTTTTTTCTCCCCCTTATTTCTATCCTGTGTGTTACTCCTCTTTTAGTCAAGCACCCATATTTGAACACAACAGTTGCCATTTCTAAAACTAGTAAGCATAAGATTTCCTCCTTACCTACACGACTCTTAATCCTATGGTGTGTAGTGGTGAAGTAAGACATTTAAAGATGTTACATACATGTAACAGTATTGGTAAGTCTCAAGAACAGAGTATTGGCCCTGGCCGGTTGGCTCAGTGGTAGAGCGTCGGCCTGGCGTGTGGAAGTCCCGGGTTCGATTCCCGGCCGGGGCACACAGGAGAGGTGCCCATCTGCTTCTCCACTCCTCCCCCTCTCCTTCCTCTCTGTCTCTCTCTTCTCCTCCCGCAGCTGAGGCTCCATTGGAACAAAAGATGGCCCGGGCGCTGGGGATGGTTCCTTGGCCTCTGCCCCAGGCGCTAGAGTGGCTCTGGTTGCGACAGAGCGATGCCCCGGATGGGCAGAGCATCGCCCCCTGGTGGGCGTGCCGGGTGGATTCCAGTCGGGCGCATTCCAGTCGGGCGCATGCGGGAGTCTGTCTGACTGCCTCCCCGTTTCCAGCTTCAGAAAAATACAAAAAAAGAAAAAAAAAGGAAAAAAAAAAAAGAACAGAGTATTGAGTGAAAATATGAAGTTGTAGAATGTCTAAAATGATACCATTTGCATTTCATTTAAAAACTTTGTAAAACAGCACTACCATATTTCCTGGATAAAACACTATGGTCTGAAATGCACCATTATTTTATGTACCCCAAGAAAAGCGGAAAACCTGCAGATTAAATTATAATGTAATGCTTTGTTATGGATTGTAAAATATATCCCAATTTTAGAGATGCTACAATGTGAACAAAATATAATCTTAGAATTGAAGACATTAAGGTATATATGTATTTTATTGGAACATACTTATGTAATAAAATATAAAAACATGCATAGAAATGATACATAGCCAATGTAGGGTGTGGTTTATCTCTATGAAGGGAGTGAAGGGTTAGTTAGACGATAGGGCCACACAAAGGGCTTCAACTTTATAATTAATTTTTTTTATTTTTCTTATTATTTTTTTCTTCTTTTCCATGTGAGAGAAGGGGAGATAGAGAGACAGACTCCTGCATGTGCCTGGACCGGGATCCACCCAGCAACCCCCGTCTGGGGCCTATGGTCTGCCCATCTGGGGCCATGTTCACAACTGAGCTATTTCAGCATCTGGGGCAGTAGCTCCATGGAGCCATTCTCAGCGCCCGGGACTGATGGACTTGAACCAATAGAGCCGTAGCTGCAGGAGGGAAAGAGAGAGAGGAAGAAAAGAAAGAGAGAAGGGGGAGGGAGAAGGGTGGTAAAGCAGATGGTCACTTCTCCTGTGTGCCCTGACCAGGAATTGGACCTGGGACATCTATCCACGTGCTGAGGCAACCCTCTACCACTGAGCCAGCCAGCCAGGACTGGATAGACACTTTTAAAGTAGAGTCATGAAGCTTACAAACTGTGTTTTTACTGTTTTACTGAAGCCTAAACAGAGTGTCTCAGTTTTGCCCTCTGACCTCCAGATGGAAGGATCTGGAGTAGTAGAATGTTTGCTTATTATGCCCTAAGTGGTAAGGAGTTGAAAGGCTGAAAGGAGTATTTGATTTATCATACTACCATTGAGACTTTTCACTTTCTACTTCCATGAGAAAGAAATATTTTTTTCCTATCCTGTAATATTTTAGTATCACACTTAGGTGTTTAATAGTACTTACTGTTAAGTTAAAAAATAAATTGGCAGACCTATTAAAAAATGCCAAGCACAGGGGTAAGTAAAAGTAGGTTTCCAGTTGTTCGTCTGGAAAATAATATGATAATAAATAAATAATAATACAAGAATGAAGCCTTGTGTTTTTTGTCCTCACAACTGTAGAGCTACTTTCGCCCCATCGTGTATAGTCACACCTCTTGACCTGGGATCTCATTCCCTGTGAGATGGCCTAGTCACTCCTCGGGAAAAAAAGCTATATGTATGAAGATCCTCACTACTGTAGGAAAGTACAACTCCAAGAAAGTAAATCTTTAGGGGTGGGGCAACTTAAATGCCCCCCATATTATCAAATAAATAATGAATATCTACTTTATAGATTATGATGCAACTGTAAATAATGATTGCTATGTAGCAACATGGGAAATGTTTGATGATGAAAGGAGTAGGAAATATCACATGACTGACTTAAAACATGGGTGGATGTGAATAGTGATTAAGGGAATATGGAAAAAGAAAAATAGTTGCATTGGAGTGGTAGAATTTTGAGTGAATTTCCCACTTCACCATTTGTAAAAAATTTTGTACTTATTTTTTGGGGGAAACCAGGTTTGTTTGTTTATTTGTTTTTTACAGATACAGAGTCAGAGAGAGGGATAGACAGGAACAGAGAGATGAGAAGCATCAATCATTAGTTTATCGTTGCGCATTGCGACGCCTTAGTTGTTCATTGATTGCTTTCTCATATGTGCCTTGACCATGGGCCTTCAGCAAACCGAGCAAACCCTTGCTCAAGCCAGTGACCTTGGGTCCAAGCTAGTAACTTCTGCTCAAACCAGATGAGCCCGCACTCAAGCTGGCAACCTTGGGGTCTCGAACCTGGGTCTTCCGCATCCCAGTCCGATGCTCTATCCACTGCGCCACTGCCTGGTCAGGCGGGAAACCAGGTTTTTTTTTATTTTTATTTTTTTTGCTTTTTCTGAAGCTGGAAACAGGGAGAGACAGTCAGACAGACTCCCGCATGCGCCTGACCGGGATCCACCCGTCACGCCCACCATGGGGCGATGCTCTGCCCATCCTGGGCGTCGCCATGTTGTGTCCAGAGCCACTCTAGCGCCTGAGGCAGAGGCCACAGAGCCATCCCCAGCGCCCGGGCCATCTTTGCTCCAATGGAGCCTTGGCTGCGGGAGGGGAAGAGAGAGACAGAGAGGAAGGCGCAGCGGAGGGGTGGAGAAGCAAATGGGCGCTTCTCCTGTGTGCCCTGGCCGGGAATCGAACCCGGGTCCTCCGCATGCTAGGCCGACGCTCTACTGCTGAGCCAACCGGCCAGGGAAACCAGGTATTTTAAACAGCATATTGCGTGTCTCTTTAAGAAAATGGCAGATGATGATAGGATGGGGTGATACCTAGAACACTAAAAGTAAGTGGCCTGTTTGAAGATAAAACTAAAACATTTTAAGCCAAATTGCTTTAGCAATGCACATATTGATTATTTAATTTTATCTTTTAGAAGAAAGTTGGCCTAGTGAGATTGTGTGGAAATCAGACTATTGAAGAGGATTGGTAAAAAGAAGTGGGAGGATCAAAGCCAATGTGGCCGGCTTATTCTTTTGCACTACCAAATAAACCAAATTTTTGGACTATATCTGCTTTAGTCAATATTTGGTTATTTGCTTTGAAGCTATTTGTTTGTAATAATGTCATTAACATCTTCAAGAGCCAAAGTCTGACCCTGAGATGGTAGAATCTTAACTAATTTTATTATTTACAGAAGTGCCCCTGCCCGTCCTTGATTCGCTTTCTGTGGTTTTCCACGGTTTAAGCACGTTTTGAAAATATAAACAGAAAATTCTGGAAATAAACAATACATAAGTCTTAAATTGCACACTGTTCTGAATAGTGGGATGAACTCTGTGCTGTCTTCTTCCATTCTGCCGGAGATTTGAACCACCCCTTTCTTGAGTGTACCTGCACGTCCACACTCGATATGCCATCTGCCTGTTAGTCACTGATTAGCCCTCTCAGGAGCACAGAGCTTGTGTTCAGGTAACCTTGATTTTACGTCACAAGGCCTGTGTCATTTACCCTATTTCATCTCACCACACAGGCATTGTGTCATCTCACATCATCACAAGAAGGGTGAGTGCAGTGCAGTAGGATATTTTGAGAGAGAGAGAGAGAGAGAGATCATGTTCACATAACTTTTATTACAGTATATTATAATTGTTCTATTTTATTTTATTTTTTTATTTTAGTGAGAGGACAGGAGGCAGAGAGACTCCTGCATGCACCCTGACCGGATTTTACCCGGCATGCCCACTAGGAGCCGATGCTCTGCCCATCTGGGGCCATTGCTCTGTTGCAGACAGGCTGTGGAGCCGTCCTCAGCTCCAGAGGCCAATTTGTTTGAACCCAGTTGAACCATGGCTGCAGGAGGAGAAGAGAAAGCGAAGAGAAAGAAGGGGAAGAGTGGATAAGCAGATGGTCCCTTCTCCTGTGTGTCCTGACCAGGAATCAAACCTGTGACATCCATATGCATCCACACGCTGGGCTGACGCTTTACCACTGAGCCAACGGCCAGGGCCTATTCTATTTTATTAGTAGTTGTTATTAATCATTTCCTGTGCTTAATTTATAAATTAAACTTTATCATAGTTATGAATGTATAGAAAAAACATGGTATATATAGGATTCAGAACTATCTGCGATTTCACAACTATACACTGGGGCTCTGGGAACATATCCCCTGCTGTATGTAGAAGCCAAACTTTTGAGTACATGAAGGATCATTTCTTTTTTATATATGTACTACTACTTTTTGATTTTAACATCACCGCTGACTTATGGCTACCAAATAAAATGTCCTATAATTAATTCCCAGTTAAATCATCAGAGGTAGAATGGGGCTGCTGGTGATTGAGAGAATAGAAAAAGATCAATAGACAAGTAATTTTAGACTTTTAGTGCCATGCTGACCAATTAATCCAGCCTCTTTACATTATAAGTAAGAAAACAAGTCCCAGCCTGACCTGTGGTGGTGCAGTGGATAAAGCGTCTGACCTGAAATGCTGAAGTCGCTGGTTCAAAACCCTGGGCTTTCCTGGTCAAGGCACATATGGGAGTTGATGCTTCTTGCTCCTTCCCCTCTCTAAAATGAATAAATTAAAAATATGTTAAAAAAATAAAAAGAAAGTAAGTCTCAGAGACTCAGCAATGAACCTATGTCTTAGACTCCAAATCTAATACCGTTTCTATTGTACTGCAAGGAGAGAAGGAGGGAAAGGGGGAGCCAGCCAAATTATTTACATTTTAGGGGCTACTTTTTTAGGAAGGGTGAAATGTTGGACTTGATGCCATTATCATCCTAAGTTATAGTTTTTACAAAGACCATCCAAAAATAAAAATAAAGGACTTGAACAGACAATTCACTAAAGAGGAATGATAATAAACACGAAACATATGTAACGTAATTGAAGAAATGTAAATAATAAAATAAATGCATATTACTACCTGAAGGTAAAACTTTGTTATTCAGACCATTGACCTAATTGGGATTCTTGTTGGCAGTTTACTCTGTATTTTAGGAATGTGTGGTAATTATAATGGAAAAATGCTGCAAATGGTAAAAGACAAACTATAACCTGGTCAATAAATTTCATAAAAGTTGTAGTTTTAAACCTCTTTTTATTCATTAATTCAGTCCTAGCTGACACCCATGGCTGAATGATCTCAAGTGGTGTTTGCCAACAGTGAATCACTAAGAAGGAAACCTGTAAAGAGCTCAAAGCAGTTGAGAGTAGGTATCAGCACCTAATTTTACTTTCCTCACAACCAGAGAAGCTGCTTTAGATTTGACTGGGGAAATAGGGCCCCAGGAAGACAAAGCCAAAAATGAGAATAATCCAAACAGGAATGGGACCAAAGACACAAACAGTTAAGTTAATGGAGGGTGTCATGCTAAAAAAGACGGGTGGGACTTTGCTGTGACTCTGATAATAAATGACCTCAAGTTAAGTGTGGTTCAGTAAAGCCAATGAATGATAAGGGGACTGAGTGGGTTATCTGTCCTTGGCAAACATCTTTTGCTTTTACAAACAGTTATAATGAATTTTTATACATATGGATTATTAACATATGTTGGTAAATTTGTAGATGCATTCCCTAAAAGTAAAATTTCTGCGTCAAAGGTTATATGCTCTTTTTGCACTTTTAGAAACTTTTTATTTAGAAATGAAGTTGCAAGAACAAGGATAGTGTAAAGAATACCTGTAAATTTTTCATTACCTCGTGTTAACATTTTATTCCATTTGCTTTATCTTTTGTGCTTGCTCTTTCTTGTGTGTTTGTATATATACATACACACACATATATTTGAGGAAAAAATTTTCTGAACTGTTTAAAATAAGTAAGTCGAATATATTATGGCCCCTTTCTCCTAAATGCTTGTATATTTCCTGAAAATAAGGTCGCCAGCTTGAGTGTGTGGTCTCTGGCTTGAGTGTAGGATCATAGACATGATCTCATGGTCACTGGCTTGAGCCCGAAGGTTGCTGGCTTGAAGCCCAAGGTTGCTGGCTTAAGCAAGAGGTCACTCACACCCCCATCAAGGCACATAAGAGAAAGTACTCATTGAACAACTAAGGCACTGCAACGAAGAATTAATGCTTCTCATTTCTCCCTTCCTGTCTGTCCCTATCTGTCCCTCTCTCTGACTCTCCCTCTGTCTTTGTCAAAACAAACAAACAAAAAGAAACTGATTTGTACGAATTACTAATTTATTGTGAAACTCAGTTATTTGTCAGTAAATATGATTTGCAAATATTTTTCCCAGTTTGTCATTTGCTTTTTGTATTTGTTTATAGTGTTTATTGTTGTTACTGTTTGTTTTGATTTGGGACATTTTGAAACCATGATGTACTGGCAGGATGAATTGTGAATATTTTGTATTATATATATGTTTGGGGTTTTTTTAGTGAGAAGAAGGGAGACAGAGAGACAGACTCCCACATTCACCTGAACTGGGATCCACCCGGCAAGCTCCTTATGGAGAGATGCTCTGTCCATCTTGGGCCATTGCTTGGCAACCAAGCTATTTTTAGTGCCTGAGGCAGAGGCTCCACAGAGCCATCCTCAGCATTCAGGGCCAACTCACTCAAACCAATGAAGCTACGTCTGTGGGAAGAAAAGAGAGAGAGGGTCAGGGGTAGAAGCAGATGGTCACTTCTCCTGTGGACCTGGACCAGAATCAAACCTGGGACATCTACATGTCAGGCTGAAGTTCTACTACTGAGCCAACCAGCCAGGGCCTGTATAATATTTAGATTTCATAATCACATACAGAAATGTGCTTAGGCTATCAGTAGAGCAATATAAGAAAGGAAGAAGCAGGTTTTCCCCTGTTATAAAGGGGTGAGTAAAACAAAACATAATGCATTTATTTTGTACTTAAATAATTGCTACTATCCCCATTGTGCCAAGGCTGTTATCTCTGTATCTCAAAAAAAAAAAAAAAAAAAGGCAGAATAGTTATGGTGAATATCTATAATGTTGCCTGAAACTTGATCATATCCAGGCCCTACCTAGGACTGGGAATTTTGGAAACTAAACAATACCACAAGAGAACATTGTAATCTTAATTGTTTTGGGAAACATTGGTATTGGTAGGATTTCTGGTCTTTATTTTTATTATTTTGGATGTCTGTCTTCAGTATTTTATGTATCCAAACTTACAGTTTTTATGATAAAGGAACTTACTTTAAAGTTAATTAGGTATAGTTATTAAATATGAAGCTGGTGTAAGCCATTAAGTAGTGTTAATGGGGATATTTATTATAGAAATTAATTCAAAATATTTAGAAATATAAAAAATGTGATTATGACTGTCATGCCTATATCTATTTTGATAAAAGCTGATTTGCATATATCTTCACATTGAAGAATTACATGTATTCAGAGAAACATGCTGACACTGTTTTCCCAACATCCCTAGTTTGGGTTTCATGAAGCATTTTTTTTTTCCACTTCTCATTTTTCTGTGTGTAATACTTTCTTAGATTCTTGGAAAAATAATTAAGACATTTCCTCTGGGTTTATTTATAATTTTAGATTTGTACCCAATGTGAAAAGTGATCATCAACGTTGTTTTAAAATATACACAAACACACAAAAATGGGACCCTAAATCAGAGGTTAGAGTTGATAAATGGCAATTTTCCTACATGTCACTGTTTTACAGATTTAACTTAGTTTATGGACTAATTTAGGGCTAGACAACTTTGGCACCTTTTGATTTTCAAAATATGCTTCTTTAGCCTGACCAGTTGGTGGCGCAGTGGATAGAGCATTAGACTGGGATGCCAAGGACCCAGGTTCGAGACCCCGAGGTCACCAGCTTGAGCTCGGGCTTATCTGGCTTGAGCAAAAGCTCACCAGCTTGGACCCAAAGTCACTGGCTCAAGCAAGGGGTTACTCGGTCTGCTGTAGCCCCACGGTCAAGGCACATATGAGAAAGCAGTCAATGAACAACTAAGGTGTCACAATGCACAATGAAAAACTAATGATTGATATTTCTCATCTCTTTCCGTTCCTGACTGTCTGTCCCTGTCTATCCCTCTCTCTGTCTCTGTAAAACAATAAAAAATAACTAAAAATTTTAAAAAATGCTTTTTTATAGTTAGAGTTTCTACACAATATAAATTTTATACCTTAAGTCAAAATAAAGTGCTAATTGGAATCTGTTATTGTGTGTATATTTTCAGTTCAAAATGACTGAAAAAAAAAAGGCAGACAACATTATATGATTAGATTTATTAGGCATAGAATTACTCTTTCAAATTACTATAAACATTTTGAAACACTCTTAGTTTCTTTAGTTATCTTGTAGTGAATTGGCCATAAATAGGTCACAGACTGCCCACCGCAATACTTGGACCACTTGAAGCACTAGTCTCTATGACTTTAATTTATGCCAACCGAGTAGGTACTGTAGATTATTTTACAGCCTTTTTGCAAAGATGATAAACATCATGTCACAGTGTTGATTATTAAACTCCCCTAATTTTTGTGAGCAGTATATTATTTGAAGACGATATTAGGGTTGTCTCAATCACTATAGAGTGGTTAATGTAAGATTTTATAAGAGTTGATTTGATAGTATTTTAGGATGTCAGGATTTTTTCTTTTTTTAGCAAGAGAGAGAGAAATGAGAAGCATCAACTCATAGTTGTGGTACATTAGTTATTCATTGATTGCTTCTCATACGTGCCTTGACACCTAGGACTCCAGCTGAGCCAGTGACCCCTAGCTCAAGCCAGCGACCATGGGATCATTTCAGTGATCCCACACTCAAGCTGGCGACCCCACACTCAAGTTGGTGACCTGTGCTCAAGCTGGTGAGATTGCAATCAAGTTTAAGACAGTGACCTTGGGGGTTTTGAACCTGGGACCTCAGTGCCCCAGGTCAACACTCTATCCACTGTACCACCACTGGTCAGGCTGTTGGTTATTTTTAGTCTTCAGAACTTCTCTTATAAAGTGAACTACTCTGAAGAAAAGCTTATTTTGTGGAGAGTTATTTTTAAAATGTGTCTATGTGAAAATGAGGCAAGCTTTGGCCCATGGCTCAGTGGATAGAGTGTCAGCATATGTATAGACATCCCGGTTTGATACCCATTTGGTGCACACAGGAGAAGCGACCATCTGTTTCTCCACTCCTCCCCTTCCCCTTTTTCCCCATCTTCTCCTCTCACAGCCAGTGACTTGATTGTTCGAGGATGGCCCTGGGCACTGAGGATAGCTTGGTTGGTCTGAGCACGTACACCTCAGGCACTAAAAATAGCTCAGCACTGGAACATCAGCCCCAGACTTAGTTGCTGGATGGATCCCGATCAGGGCACATGTGGGAATCTGCCTCACTATCTCTTCTCCTCTCATCTAAAAAAGAAAAAAAGAGGAGGAGGAGGAGGAGGAGGAGAAGAAAAGAAAATGAGGCAAGTAATTTTATTTCTCTGATGGAAAAAATAGAGTGTTTTATGAAGTATTTCTGTTTATTGTTTGTTCATTCAAAGTATATTTAGAATGTTTATTGCCACATGATCTTAGAATATACAATACAACCAGCTTTTTAAAACTCCAGTTTAAAGGAGTCACAGGTCAAATGTTACCTGTAAAATTTAATGACACATATGTTTCCCACCCATATTGGAGGAATTGAGACACGCTGCTTCCCTTATAGTTCTGGATTAGTTTAGTTCTATGGCACCAGTATTATCAAGATTTCACTGTAATGCCAGGAATAATTTCTTCTCCAAACTGAGTTTCTTACCTGTCTCTGTCAGCTTCCTAGGGTCTGACTTTTTGATCGTGGCTTGCCCTTATTGTTGCTTGTGAGTCTCCCAGCTTTGTTGGCTATGGCCTTTCATTCATTCACTCTCCTTATTGACAGCCTCTGTATCTTACTCTTGGGTGTCCTGAACCTGGACCTGACTCTGCCCCTTGGCCTTAGTCTGGTCCACATCTTAGTATTCCCTAGAAAGCCAGCTCAGCTGCATGGACAAAGAAGACGGTGTTTGGGTTGTAAAGAGAAAGCTAGTATGACTATCAGAAAGGAGTACAGATTCTGGCTAGACTCCGGTCACTGATTTTCTAAGGTAGAGAAACTTAATGCTTGTTGTACTGCCCACCAGTAAGAACTCCTTTTTCCACAGTGGGGTGGCTGGGGAGGAACTCTGGCCTTTTATCTCACTGTGCTCTTTAAAGGTTCCAGGGCCCAACTGTGAGATTCTTCAGCTGCAGCTCCTCCATGCAGCCTTAGCATCTGGTTTAGATAGGGCTCTTGTTACTTGGTTCTTATCACACTCCGCACAGCACTTGCTTCCTGCTTCTCCAGAGAGAACTGGTGGGTTCTGTTTCAGGGTGTTCTGCACGGTTGGAGTTCACCCTCAGTTGCTGTCACCTGTGTCCTGGGAGAGGGGGCCTGGGCATAATCGCTAGGCACTGCTGTTGGCATTTTCTTTACAACCAGTTCGTCATTACTGAGAATCATGCCATCTGGAAAATAAACATTGCCTCACCTGTTCATGGCATAATATTTTTACACTTGGCTTTCACTCACATGTTGCATATTAACTTTCCTTCTGAAAAGATCAGTGTGCTCTGGGAGCCTGGCATGATCTGGATCGTATTACGCCCCATGTATGTTTTTATCATCAGGTGTTTCCTTCAGGCTCTCGCCCATTCCTCCCACCTGTCATCATCCTAGTGGGCTGATCTCTGCCTGGGTCTTCATTAACTTTGCTTTTGTATTTTTATTTCTTCTCCTATCTATGCTCACTTCCCCTGTCAAATATGATCCTCTTATGAACAATTGATAATCCCAATGCAAAGGCCCAGGGTGTTTTAATGCCTGCAAGGAAGTCTCTTTAAATTACAGTAGCGTAAAAGAATCCCTTCCCTTTCAGCCTCTTGGTGCTTACTGGATCAATTATTTATGTATTTGTGTAATTCGTGTCCATGCTCAGGTACGTGTTAGTGTAACTCTGAAACTGGCTTCCTCTGGAGAAGGATCTGTGTCTGAGATTAGCTCCTTCCTCAGTGTCTAATTTATTGAGGACTAAATCGGGGGGAGACTTAATGGCAGGAGACCTGCTGTTCTCTCAATTATTTGGTACAGCCAGGAGCTGACAGTAACTTTGCCTGATTCTGTAGTGTTCCAATAGACTAATAACCAGTAAAAGTTACTAAACCTGATGTAGGTCTAAGGGGCAAATAGGAGTGTGAGTAGGAGTTTCTCGTCACAGATGGCTTCCCTGGGGTGCTGGATTTGAGTCTTTGTTCTCCTTCATACCAACTTCTGTGCCACTCAGTTGAAGGGGTTTTTTCTCACTTAAATGCCTTCCTGCAGGAGGTGCCAATGCCAGATAGACTTTACAGCAGTGGTCCCCAACCCCCGGGCCGTGGACCGGTACCAGTCTATGGGCCATTTGGTACCAGTCCGCAGAGAAAGAATAAATAACTTACATTATTTCCATTTTATTTAAGTCTGACGATGTTACAATGTTTTATTTATTTATTTTTTTTCTGAAGCTGGAAATGGGGAGAGACAGTCAGACAGACTCCCGCATGCACCCAACCGGGATCCACCCAGCACGCCCACCAGGGGCGACGCTCTGCCCCTCCGGGGCGTCGCGACCAGAGCCACTCTAGCGCCTGGGGCAGCAGCCAAGAAGCCATCCCCAGCACCCGGGCCATCTTTGCTGCTCCAGTGGAGCCTCGGCTGCGGGAGGGGAAGAGAGAGACAGAGAGGAAGAAGGGGGGGGGGGTGGAGAAGCAAATGTGCGCTTCTCCTGTGTGCCCTGGCTGGGAATTGAACCCGGGTCCCCCGCACGCCAGGCCGACGCTCTACTGCTGAGCTAACCGGCCAGGGCCACGATGTTTTATTTTTAAAAAGTGACCAGATTCCCTCTGTTACATCCATCTAAGACTCACTCTTGACGCTTGTCTCGGTCACGTGATACATTTATCTGTCCCACCCTAAAGGCCGGTCCGTGAAAATATTTTCTGATATTAAACCGGTCTGTGGCCCAAAAAAGGTTGGGGACCACTGCTTTACAGTATGTTACCATCAGGGAGACACTGGTTTGAGCCCCACCCTTCTCCCCTTTTAAAATCTCCAAGAAGTCCAAGGAGTCAGTAGTGGTTCAGAGAGGCAGGAAAGTTCGCCAGTTGAGGTAGGAAAGGGCTGTGGGTTCCAATGCTTTACAGGGAGAGTTGAGAGGCCACATTAACAGCCAAACAAACACGCCGAGAGTCTAAGAGAAAATTGCTCTAAATCCAGGACGATTTCATCCTAAAATATAAGATGGAGGCTGTGGGCTCATTAGCCGTGGGGTGGCTTTTCAGATGCCACCCAGTAAATAAACTTTGGGTGGTAGAAGTGGCCACAGTAAAACAAAGGATTCTATGCCTTCAGCTCTTCTTAAATTAAGACCTTTTCTCTGCTTCCTCTGAGCCTAAGTGTTTAGGATTAGTTGATGGCTGAGAAATGGACTTTTGTACTTATATAATAATTTGGGGGGTGGGGGGGGGAAGAAAACTTGAAAAGATTTTGTTTTCCCCAATAGAGTGCTTTTCCTTCCTTGGATCCCTAAAACTTTATTCTGGCTTACGTTAATTTTTAATGTGATCTTTAGTATGATGTAAAAATAAATCTCTGACAACATGAAGTAGGAAATGTTCTTTATAGACTTTCTATAGGAAAAACAAATGTTTTATAAGCTGTTTTCAACTGTTTGTTTTTCCTACCTCTGCAGTTTCATCCATTAATAACTGTCAGAGTTTAAGTTCAGTATGTGGAAATTTTCCTCACTGATAATTAGTAAGTCTTTGAATCATAAGTGTGATGACTGAATGGCACAATTCATTAAAGATAGTCATACTTTAACCTTAATACTGCTACATTGGGAAGATGAAGTAAAATTAAAAATATATTTTATTAAAATATCTTAAATTTTTATTAATAAAATTAATCTTAACCTTGATTTAGCCTTTATTTTTGTTTCTATGTTTATTAGCTAGATCTAAATAGATCCTGAAATCTATAGACTTATTTCAATTCAAAGATCTTCCTGCTTCTGTAACTAACCACACTAAAGCTCACATTATCAACCTTAAAAGCAGTGTTATTAAATTACAGAGAATTCAACAGTTCAACTCCAGGGCTAATGGGAGTAGTTTGGGGTCAGTCTTTGTAGAAATGGTAGTAGGTTTGTTAAATGATATGTATGCTCATGGAGTGGCTCCTGTGAAATTTCGGGAAAGTCATACTTTTGAAAACCAGGACACATTTACAGTAAGATGTTAAGATTAAGACTCATTAATAACCTATGTGGCCTGACTAGGCGGTGGCACAGTGGATAGAACATCGGCCTAGGATCCTGAGGACCCAGGTTCGAAACCCTGAGGTCTCTGGCTTGAGCGTGGGCTCACCAGCTTGTGTGTGGGTCACCGGCTTGAACATGGGATCAGAGACATGACCCCATGGTCACTGGCTTGAGCTCAAAGGTTGCTGGCTTGAGCCCAAGGTTGCTGGAACGAGCAAGGGGTCACTGGCTCAGAGGGAGCCCCCTGGTCAAGGCACGTATGAGAAACTAAAGTGCTGCAACATGAGTTGATGTTTCTCATCTCTCTCCCTTCCTATCTGTCCCTCCCTCTCTCTCAAAAACCAAACAAATAAATAATAAAAACCTATGTGACTTGATGAGTTCACCAAAATACCACTCTCTACAGGTCTTATCAAAATGCCCTTGAAATCCCTTTGCTTCTATGATAAATTTTTCTAGAAGGTCTGAGTAAGAGTGTAATTTGTTGGATAGTTCTGTGGTTAAATAGTTTCTTAAAATTCTCTTCAACCCTGTTTGGCTCAGGGGTAGAGCGTTGGGCCAGTGTATAGATGTCCTGGGTTCAATTCCCAGTCAGGGCACACAGGAGAAGGACCCATCTGCTTCTCCACCCCTCCCCCCTCATCTCTCTCTCTCTCTCCTCCCCTCCCACTCCCCCTTCTGCAGCCATGGCTCGATTGGAGTGAGTTGGCTCCTGGCGCTGAGGATGGTTCCATGGCCTCCACCTCAAGGGCTAAGAAGAGCTCAGTTGTCAAGCAATGGCCCCAGATGGGCAGGGCATTGCCCCCTAGTGGGCTTGCTGGGTGGATCCCGGTTGGGGCGCATGTGGGAGTCTGTCTCTGCCCCTTCTCCTTTCACTGAATGAATGAATGAATGAATGAATAAATAAAACTCTCTTCAATCCCGACTAGCAATAAAAGTTTGTGTTTATATTGTATATTTGCTATTAGAATTGCTTTCAATTGCTATATAAGAAAATGTATAGTCTGTTTACTGCTTGGTACTTTGTGGTGTATTTTTACATAACTAATACCCTAATCCTAACTTGACCAACATTTAGGATGGTGGCATTATTATTATTATTCTCCTTTTCACTATACAAGTGAGGAAACTGAGACTCAGATTGACTAGATAAAAGAGGAGGTACCTGGAGAAACTAGGACGCAAATCTGATCTTTGGACTTCAAACTCCATGTTCCTTTTACTGCTTTATACTGAATACTGTTGTATACTGATTTACATGATAAATTCTTAGTGAAGACAGGCATGGCAGTTAGTAACTTGAACCAGCAGTGGCTTTATTCAGGCACATGTATCAATATATTTTATGGTATGTGTTTATGTGTATGTAACATTTGTCATAAATGCCAGAATTTATGTTTTAGATTTATAGTTGAGACCATTTATTTTAATGAGAATTATCTTAAAGTCCTAGAATAAGATATTTTGAAGACTATTAACAGTGTTGTAGATTGGGTATTCTTTCTCTCTCTTCCCATGTAATGAACGAGGACCCAACGTGCTGGTGTTGAGCTGTAAAGGTGAAGCTGACTTCATCAGGAATATTTTCTTGGAGAGATATTTATAGGTCCTCTTTTTGGCTCTGATTCTTTGGTTAACTTGTTTCTATACTTCATTCATACTTACGCAGTTGCTGCTAAAGGATAGGTGGGTAAAACATGCATTGACTTATGTTGAAATATATATGTAGGAGGGTCACATTCACACTACTGACAGCTATGCCAGCGATGAAGTGTGAGATTAAAGAATTTTGCTTACTACATTTCTTTTTGACCTAGTTAGATTCATGTTAGGCAGTTTGTGACTACTTAGGATATTTTAATACTTTTGCATAGCACTTTACATTTTTTCAGTGTTTTTATATTGGAGTTCTTCACAATAAACCTGTTAAGACTAGTGAAATGACATGGTTATTACAGTATGTTACAAATGAAGAAATATGACTTGGACATTGTGGTTAAGAATGTGATTTTTTTATTTTTTTTTTATTTTTTATTGATTTTAGAGAGAGAGGAAGGGAGAGAGAAAGACAGGAACATCAATCTGTTCCTGTCTGTGCCCTGACTGGGGATTGAACTGGCAACCGCTGTGCTTTGGGACGATGCTCTAACCAACTGAGCTATCCAGCCAGGGCAAGAATGTGAGTTTTTATATTCTTATATATCCTTTTATGAATAAGACCAGAATCCTGACTCTGCCAATTACTACCTGAGTGACCTTACAGCAAGTTATCTATTTAAGCCTAGGTATTCTAATCCATAAAATGGGGGACCTTGTGAGTTGTTGGAGAGTTTAAATGGGATGAGTAGAAAGTATTTAGAACAGTGGGCAATCAATAAATACTGGTTAGTCTCATTTCCAGAGGTTATTACTCATGTAGCTAACTCAGCAAAAGCTGAGAGCCCCTCCTATGTGCTAGTCATTGGGCTAAGCATGTGGGACATGATGGTGAACTTACTCGAATAGAATTGATATTTTAGTAGTAGAAATGGTAAATGAGTCTATAGGAATTTCATGAAGTGACAAGGGTTTTCAAGAAAGTAAAAGGGGACATGTTGAAAAGGGCATTCTTAGTTTGGGAAGTCCTGTTGGAGAAAGTGGTGTTGATCTCACACTCGAGTGGCCATAGCCATAAGAAGGTCTGGCAGAATAGCCTTCCAGGAGGAAACGGATGTGCAGAGGCTGAGAGGCAGGAAAAGGTGTCACAGGCAAGAAGACACTGTCCTCTGTGGAGAGGCGGAAGGGCCAGGTTGTATAGTTTGTAGGCCACAGTGAAGAGCTTGCGTTTCTTCCAAGTGTGGGGTTTTAAGCAGGGAATGGATATGTTCAACCTTGGGTGAGCAATTAGGCCAACAGCTATGAAGGAAACAAAGGTATAGGGAAAACATTTCTTTCTTCCTGTAGTGCTTTGTCTTTGGTGTCATAAAACTGGTGCCTGGCAGATTAGCAGTTAGAGTACTGCAGTGTTGCTGCTGGCTGCTCCTAACCTGGTAATGGGTGCTGTTTGTCCTGTGTGCTCCCTGCAGTCATTTCTGAAGTGACATTGTGGTTCTTGTTATCCATTGACAGATCTGTTTCTCTGATTGTCTAAAGGGGTGTGGAGGATGGAGACAGAATGGAGGGAGAGGACAAAGAGGCTATTTCTAAACACTGGATACAAAATAGAGATTAGGAAGTAGGAGAGTGAAGGGAAAAATGCAAGACCTTGTGCACAGAGATGTTTAAATTGTGGCTCTTTAAGGTGATGTTGGGTGAGCGTACCTGGCCTGAGCGACATGTCTCCCAGGTTGGTGGATGCAGGCTGTGCAGCCCTCGATGCTGCCAGCTTGGCTGAAGTCTGAGACTGTTTACTGGCAGCTTTTCTCACCTCCACCAAGAGCAAAAAGGGCATTCATACCTTTCTGTTTTCTTCTCTGAACAGGATTCCAGTCCTTTGGAAGTCTGTTTCTTTGAACCATCCTATCAGTTTAAATTAATCAATTAACATTATAATAATTATATATAATCATTATAGTGACTAACATTTAAAAACTTTTATTGATTGAAATTTTAGATAGAAAGGGAGAGACAGAAACATCCATCTGTTTCTGTATGTGCTTGTTACAGTAATATAATGTTATAGTAATTAAATATAGAGAAATGGGAGATATATAGAAATAAGTTAGGATATAATATTAAAAGCAATTAAGGAAAGTGAATAAGGCTATGCCGTCTGGATAGGAATTAATCTAGTGTGTACAGATATGATAGGCAGACTCTGCCTTTCGTGCAGGGCCCAGTTAGTGTGTGTGTGAAGTTATATATAGATAAAAAGTGGCTTGATGTCATAACTCTGTAGGATAACATAAACAAGAAGCTTCCCTAGGAACACCTTAAAAGCGGCTTGATGTGACATTTCGGTAGATTAACATAAAAAGGGCTCCCTGTGAGGAACTCCCAAAAAGGTGGTTTGAGGTGATAATCCTGTAGATTGACACCTGTTAGAAGGTGTAGGCCAGAAAAGGTACTAAAGCTGAGGGCCCCCTGCTGTGGTAGTCGCCCAGACTCCAGTGTTGAACATGGAGTGTCTCCACACCACTCTGACCAAGGACAGCCGAGAGGAGCACGCTGACGGGGCCCCATTTAGCTGTACCCAGGCATGCCAAAGGATTTGTGAGTAATAAACTGCCTATGTGATTCTTGCAACTAACTTGTGTGTCAGTAGGTTTTTCCTCTGGTGGTAGTTGGTATCGGCACTGATAAGTAGAATCCTCACAGCCACCTCAAGAATAGTCTCGAAGAGGCTGCCAGCCCTGCTGATAAGCAGGAGTGTCCCACTGGGCGGAGAAGTCGAATTGGGGATGCCTGATCCATGTAGAGTTTGGGCTGTACTGGGACAGTGCCCTTACAAAGAATTGAACCAACAACCTTTGCACACCAGGATGATGCTCTAACCAACTGAGCTATTCAGCCAGGACTGGTAACTAGCATTTTATGCTGACTGAGAGCTAGTTACAAGCTCTTTTACCTACATTAGTCTACTAATCCTTAAGCCCTCTGAGGTAGGTGCTACTATTCTTCCCACTTTACTGATGGGAAAAATGAGGCACAGAGAGGTTAATTAATCTGCTTGTGGTCCCAGAGCAGTTCAGTGAAGCCAGGGCTCACCCATACTTAATTACAGACTGAAGACTATGTTCTTAATTGCATCTTCACACACTAATACACAGTTACTTATTGGTATTTACAGGCTGATAAGAAGGAGAGTGGTGGTGCTCTTCTAGGGGGGAAAGTAGACTAGCTGACCTAGATAATACCAGTTAGTTGGGTTTTTTTGTTTTTTTTTTTTCTGAAGCTGGAAACCGGGAGAGACAGTCAGACAGACTCCCGCATGCGCCCGACCGGGATCCACCCGGCACGCCCACCAGGGGCGAAGCTCTGCCCACCAGGGGGCGATGCTCTGCCCCAACCAGAGCCACTCTAGCGCCTGGGGCAGAGGCCAAGGAGCCATCCCCAGCTCCCGGGCCATCTTTGCTCCAACAGAGCCTCGGCTGCGGGAGGGGAAGAGAGAGACAGAGAGGAAGGAGGGGAGAGGGTGGAGAAGCAAATGGGCGCTTCTCCTATGTGCCCTGGCCGGGAATCGAACCCGGGTCCCCCGCACGCCAGGCCAACGCTCTACCACTGAGCCAACCGGCCAGGGCCACCAGTTAGTTTTAAGAAGAAATATAGAAGTTAATTCCATAGCATCATGCTATGAACCTTTCTGTTCCAAAGAGTTCCACCTGTATACCATTAAGTGAAGTGAAACGAAATGAATTAAGGGAGGCTATTTACTGAGGAGAGAACAAAGATGTGTTGTCTCTTATAGAAAGGGCTTTTACCAGTGATAGATTGCGAATATAATATTATTAATAATAACACAATTTATATCAAGAAAAACTTTACCCCCAAATTAACTGTTTTAATTTTTTTCTCTTTCATTTCCAGTTCTTGTGTTTATTTGTGTATAATTTGTGCATATTTATGTAGAGCATCTATTCACTTTTTATTTAATCTTATGCGATAACAGGTTTTAAAGTTAAGCAGCAAGTCTATCCAGTGAAGAGGAAAGGATTGGAATATGGAAAGGCTGTGAGGCATTCATAATTGATTGGGGTGATGTCTACCAGGCAGCCACGTCAGTTTTGGAGCTGGCCTTGGAAGGAGCAGCTGTGTTTTTGGACCTTGGAAACTCTTCATCTTTCCATGCAGTCTGTCAGGCTTCCAAGGAAGTCAGGGGGAAATGGAAAAATACAGTGATTTGGAACTGATGTGAAACTAACAAGCTGCTTGAGGTCAGTGTGGAAAAGAGGGAAAACATTCCCTACCTGATAGGGCACCTGAATTGAGGGTAAAGCTTTAGTGAACAGGCAGTGCATCATTGTTTGTCAGAATTATCAACAGTTTGCTCTTTTCAGTGGCTTGAATAGTTACTTACTGGTTATAAAAGCAGTTTTATCAGACTGAAAGAATAAAGTTCTTGACAAATACTATTTTAGTGATAAAACTGTTATTCTGTATTTAAGTTGAGTTTAACTCAAAGTGGTTTTTATGGTTCAAATTTGTGTAAATATAGACTAGCCAGGTGGTTGTCAACGGCCTCCACGCTCTAACTGCCAACACCTTAAGTTATGGAATCGCATATTCAGGATTTTTATTGATAGCTCCTTCATCCAAATTGCCCTTTTTCTCTTGTGCAGCTGGATGTGACAAGAGTTAACTTGAGTGAAAGGCAATAGGACAAAGTAGAAATCTTGTTAAACCAGGATGGAGAAGACATGATATAATTTGTAGACATACTTGTTTCCTTTTTGTTATTATAAAGTAAGTAAAATTTAGTGTTTGGGGGTTTTTTTGGGGCTTTGGTTTTGGGTCTGGCACATAGATGATCTGATTGAGATCATCTTACACAGCAGATCCCTGGGAACATAACTTACACAAACTAGAATTCAAAATCAGGTTTTATGTTAAGTTTAGTCCATTACATTTTAAATTAAGGATGCCTAAATTTGAGTTAAAAATTGGAATATTTAATTATGAGACACATCATTATGTCAGAATATGTAGTTTGCTTCAAAACACTTTGTGTGTGCTCTAACACTCTCCCCTTTCTTTATAACAAAAATATGAGACAGATGTTGGTGCTGGAACATGTACCATATTTTTTGCTCCATAAGACGCACCTGACCATAAGACATACCTAGGGTTTTAAGGAGGAAAATAAGAAAAAAATATTCTGAACCAAAAGGGTGTGTTAAAATATTTAATAAAATACCATCTTTTTCGCTCCACAAGATGCTAGGGCATTTCCCCCTCCACTTTTGGGGGGGGGAAAGTGTGTCTTATGGAGCGAAGAATACGGTATATAGGTCAGGGGTCATGTGATCTAAATGAAATGCCACCACAGTGGAGTTAGCACAGTGATATTTCTGGGAGAGCAGACTTTCCTATTAAGTTCACATAAAGGCTTTCTTCTCTGCTATGGAAACTTGTTTTTGTGACAGTCTTTAGTGAGCCCATTCACTGACTTGTGGCCACTTCCTTTGTGTTTACATATAAATATGATAGTAACCTGGAAAGAAGCATCTTTCCCTAAGCCCTTGCGTTTTTTTTGTGGTCTCTGCCTTTTTTGGAGGGTGCTCCAGTTTGAATAACCATTGTGGACCCGGATATCCTGTTGTGTGTGTACAGCTGCCTTGTGGCCTGGCAAACATTAATTACATCTGCCCTCAGGGAGGCTGCAGCCTTGCCAGGCAAAAAGGCCACTTATGTTTTCTGCTGCTGTTTGCCAGGTGCCTCAGTGCACATCCTCCTGCTTCCCTCCCTGGACCCCACACTTGGGTTCCATGTTGCCTTCATCCGTGCTCCCACCTGGCCATCTCTGTTCTGATGGAATGCTCTAGGATACTGGAGTAGCTTTCTCCCACAAGGATAATCTGATTTTTAATAGGCAGCAATACATAGTAGGTTAGAGCACAATTTTAACTGCCTATTGTCAATGTAAGAACTGTCTAAACCTCTAAGAACTTTGTAGGATTTTATTTGAGCTAAACTGATGACAATTGCCAGGAAGCAAAATTTCAACGGATTGAGAAAGTGTTCCAGAAAATGGCAGTTTCACTTCTTATTTTATACATCAGAATCAAAGGGGAAGACGTAAGTAAGGTGCTTACATGAAATCCACTGGTGATAGATTGGGGAGGGGAGTGGAGAAAGTGAAGGAGGTAATCTTTGGAACTGGATAAAAAGTAAAATGTATAGACACACTTCTTTTGCATAGGCAGGTATGGAATAGTTAACAGTTAACAATTAACATGATATAATATCAATGAGGGGATTTGTGGTTTCTACTGGGGGGGGGCTGTGCCCTGAGGGGGCTGCAAAAGAAAAGATTTATTATCAGGTAATTATTGTAGATACAAAAAAGACAACAGACTGGCTCAATTAAGATAAGCATTGACTTTTTTTTTTTTTTTGCATTGACTTTTGTTAGAGAAAAATACTGGCCTAGGGCTTAACTTCCCCCCATGAACTGCTTTTAGTTAAAAAAGTTTTAATTTTAGACCATCCCGGATGGTTACTTTTTAAGTTTCTTTTGAGTCTGCAAGGCCGCCATGCAGGCCTTCCCTGAGCTTGTCCGGGTCAGCATGTGGCCCCTTTTTCGTTTACACTGTTTGAATCCTGGCGGGGTTACTTACTAGTTGTGTAATCTTGGGCAAGTTACTTAATCTCTGTGCTTTGGATTCCTTAGGTAAACAGGGGATACTAATAATTCCCTCCTCAGGGTTGTTATGAGGATCAAATGAATTGATATTTATAAAACACTTAGAACTTATATAAGCATAAAGTAAAATAAGTACTTTTTTTCTAATTATAAAAGTAATATACTAACATTCAGAGAATTCAGAAAAGTGGTATTACTCAGTAAAAGTTGAAATAAATAAATGGGGTAGTCATGATGGCAGGAGTATATTTTAGGCAGGGAGGTGTGTGATGTCAAAAAACTGAGACTAGAGTCTGGTCTTTGAACCCCTAGCCTGGTTGTCTTATTCATTATGATGGTTTGCTCCTCTTTCAGTTCCTAGATCTTTCTTCTACTGTTGATAAGTCAGTGACTTTGGTATATTTGATGAAGTAATTGTCAGCGCGCTGGACTTGAGCCAGCATTCTACCAACTTGTTCTGTGGCCTTTTGGGGAATTACTTATTCTTTGTGCGCCTCTGGTTTCCTACCATTGAAATGGAGTTAGTGTTCCCTGTCTGGCAGGGTTGCTGCCAGGATTAGATGACATGTATATGGAAAGCCCTTGGCTCTGTGCCTGGCAGTTGGTCGGGCTATTTGGATATTCTTTTCTTTTGGTTCCTTCCCAGCTCTTCTAACAGTACTGGAGATGATGTGCTGTATACTGAAGGTCTCCGGTCGCCTCAAGGAAGGAGATTCTGGAGAGTTGTATGACTTGACCCAGGTTCTCCAAAAGCTGAATTCATATATAAACAAAGTGTGCATACTGACAGTCTCACCATACTTTATACCCAGTTTAGTTGGAAGATTCATAGTGTCCATCAGAGTCACATATTGTGACCTTCTGAGATGCTGCTTTTCATTTTCCTCTTTTTTTAACTGTGAAATGTAACCTATGTACAGAAAAGTGCAAAAACATGCTTGTATAGTTTGAAGGAAAATTATAAACACCCTTATAAAGAAACAGAACATTCCCAGCCCTGCCTGCTTTTAAAGTACAGTTGGAGTTCTCCGTATTTTACATCTAACAACTGTTAAAATATGCTCTTTACTTTGACAAATAAACCTTTATAACAACAAAATTAGGAAACATGTCAAGTAATGTTTTTAAAAAGTTGAAAATTTGCAAATTATCTAAGATGATTAAGTTCAATTATGTCACATATCTTAGTATTCTTAGGATATGCTATGATGTTTGAGTAATAAAGTAAAATAAAGACTTACAGTAATATAATGTTATAGTAATTAAATATATAGAAATATAGAAAAATATGGAAGATATATAGAAATAAGTTAGGATATAATATTAAAAGCAATTAAGGAAGTGAATAAAGCTGTGACATCTAGACAGGAATTAATCCAGTGTGTATAGATATGATAGGCCGACTCAGCCTTTCTCACAGGGCCCAGTTAGTGTGTGTGTCAAGTTACATATAGATAGAGTGGCTTGATGTCATAACTCTGTAGGATAACATAAACAAGAAGCTTCCCTAGGAATACCTTTAAAGTGGCTTGATGTGACATTTCAGTAGATTAACATAAAAAGGGCTCCCTGTGAAGAACTCCCCAAAAGGTGGTTTGAGGTGATAATCCTGTAGATTGACACCTGTTAGAAGGCATAGGCCAGAAAAGGTACTAAAGCTGAGGGCCCCCTGCTGCGGTAGTCACCCAGACTCCAGTGTTGAACATGGAGTGTCTCCATGCCACTCTGACAAGGACAGCGAGAGAAGTAAGAAGTATGCCGAAGGGGCCCCTTTAGCTGTACCCAGGCACGCCAAAAAGATTTGTGAGTAATAAAATGACTGTGTGATTCTTACTGTTAACTTGTATGTTGGTTGCGTCTTTCCTCTGGTGGTAGTTGGTCTCGGCACTGATAAGTGGAATCCTCATAGTCACCTCAAGAGTAGTCTCAAAGAGGCTGCCAGCCTGCTGATAAGCAGGAGTGTCCCACTGGGCAGGGAAGTCGAATTGGGGATGCCTGTCTACATAGAGCTTGGGTTCTACTGGGACAAAGACATATTCATACATTACTAAATAATTATTGTATGAGATTATTTACCTTTATTTCAGCAAAACCACTGTTATTATAATCTAGATATTTTGGTGTACTAGTAACATGATGTAATCACAGTAATTGTATTGAACCACAATATTTGAATGATTTTCAAGAAAGATGTAAAATAAAGCAAAATAAGTATTGTATGGTTCCATTTATATAAAAATCAAAAGATGCACACCAATCTATAGTGACAGAAAGTGAATCAGCAGTTGTGTGGGAAGGGCAGAAAGGAGGAATTACAATGAGGCAAGAGAAGACTTTGGGAGTGACAGAAATACTCATTATCTTGATCTCGGCAATGATTACACAAATCTATACAAAAAAGTCAGATCTTCTCATTCAGCACTTAGGTGCAGTTTTAGCATAGCAGTTATGTCTAAAACGTAAAAAGTAAATGAAAATTTTGTTTTTAAAATGTTGTATTCTTCTAAATATTAAAGATTATTAAGATAAGAAAGGCGCCTGATCCAGGCGGTGGCGCAGTGGATAGAACATCACAGACTGGGATGCAGAGACCCCAGGTTTGAAACTCCGAGGTGGTGGCTTGAGTGTGGGCTCACCACCATGAGTGTGGGGTCATAGACATGAACCCAAGGTCGCTGGCTTGAGTACAGAGTCACTTGCTCTGCTGTACCCCAAAGGCACATTTGATAAAGCAATCAATGAGCAACTAAGGTGCTGCAATGAAGAATTGATGCTTCTCATCTACCTGTTTGTCCCTATCTGTTCCTCTCTCTCTCTCTCTCTCTCTCACACACACACACACACACACACACACAAAATAAAATTGGTGTAAAGGGCAAGCCAAAGCAATTGAATGGGAGAAATAATAGACTTTTTAACTAATTGCGTTGGGCCAGTTGGATTGTCACATACATAAAGAATGGAGTGGGATGCTTATTTTATTCCACATACAAAAATTAATTCAAAATCCATCAAAGACCTATGGGAGCTAAAATTATAAAAATTTCAGAAGAAAACAGGCATAAATCTTCATGAGCTTGGATCATACAGTGTTTTTTAAGATATCAAATGCCTAAGCAACGAAAGAAAAAATGGGTAAGTAGAGAATCATCAAAATTAAAAACTTTTGTGCTTCGAAGGACACCACCGAGAAAGCGAAAGAGGCAGTTCCTCAGCGGCCCCAGAAGAGCACCAGACGGTTAGATCCGCGCTCCGAGGGCGGGGCGCCGGGGCCCTGCGGCTGGCAGGCGCTGCACCCGATCGGAAGTCATGGAGGAATGCAGCATTGCAGACGGTGTGGATCCTACGGGCTCAGGCAGCGTAGCTCTGAGTGCGGCGCAAGCACAGGACGTTTCGGGACAGAGAGGAGACACCGCACTCACGGCAGAAGGCCGGGAAATCGGCTACGTGTATTCACCCTCAGTGTGCCGTTCCCCTCCCCCTTGGAGGCAGACATAGCCTGTGAATCCCTTGCCCCAGATGCGGAACCCCACCGAGAGGCAGTTAGGAAGGAGCTCACTGTGAGCAGCGGCATCTTGTTGGTCTGCTGGAGGGCTGAAGATTCTCGCCTTCTTCGAATTTCCATCATCAGCTTTCTTGACCAGCTTTCCCTGGTGATGCAGACCATGCAGCTCTTTGGGCCCCCTCTTACCCGCTAAACCTGAGCTAGGAAAAAGGGGGCTGAGGCCCAACCTCGTATCCAGTCCTAGGCAGTGGATCCTTTCTACCGCAGTGAATTCTGTGGTAGTTGCCACATTATTATGGGGCCTTAATCTTTTACCTGTACTGGCCTTTGGGTACTTGCGGTCCACTTGTTTTATTTGGTGCCTAAGTATTTGTCACAGCAGCAAATAAAACTGAGCTACTATTGCATGTCTGAATTTCTTTTCAAATACAACGCCTAATAGTCTTGCCTTTGTCTCAGGGTTGGAGGGAAGGTCTAGGAATCATATATTCAACCACTCCTAGGTAACTGAAGACAACTTAGGAAATAGAAGATGGGTCTTATCATTCAGTATTAGCTACTGTAAACATTTTGAAATCTTTCCTTAATTTTTCATTTTTATTTATTGATTGAGTTTTAGAAAGGAAGTGAGAGAAGGATTGATTTGTTGTTTCACTTATTTGTGCATTCATTGGTTGATTTTTGTATGTGCCTTGACTAGGGATCAAACCTCCAACCTTGGGATATTGGGAAAATGCTCTAATCAGTTGAGCTACGTGGTCAGGGCTTTCCTTAGTTTTTTTTAGCTGTATTTATATACTAAATATATAACAATAACAATGTATAATGTTTTGCAAGATTTACATTTTTACTAGTATTTTTCATCGAACATGAACTTTTTCTCTTTTTTTAAGATTTGTTTTACCTGGAGATGATAACTTTATTTTTCATTTATTTTTTTTCTTTGTAATTAACTCAAACCTTCAAACTCTCTTTTTTTTTTTTACAGAGACAGAGCGAGAGAGAGAGGGATAGATAGGGACAGACCGACAAGAACGAAGAGAGATGAGAAGCATCAATCATCAGTTTTTCGTTGCAACACCTTGCTTGTTCATTGATTGCTTTCTCATATGTGCCTTGACCGGGGGTCTGCAGCAGACCGAGTAACCCCTTGCTCAAGCCAGCGACCTTGGGTCTTAGCTGGTGAGCTTTGCTCAAACCAGATGAGCCCGCGCTCAAGCTGGCGACCTCAGGGTCTTGAACCTGGGTCTTCCGCATCCCATTCCGACGCTCTATCTACTGCTCCACCACCTGATCAGGCTGAACTTTTTCTGTTTCTAAAAATTTTTCAAAAGCATTACTGAATGGAGGCATAACAGATACATTATGATGTGATTATTGACCATTTAAATCATTTTCTATTTTTGTCCTATTATAGGTAATAATTCAATGGAATTCTTCTATATAAATCTTTGTATGAATGATTGTTTCCTTAAGGTACATACATTCCAAGAAGGTCCTGGCCAGTTTGCTCAGTGGATAGAGCGTCGGTCAGGTGTATGGACACCCTGGGCTCGATTCCTGGTTAGGGCACACAGAAGCGATCATCTGTTTCTCTTCCCCTCCCTCTCCCCTTTCTCTTCCTCTCCAGTAGCCAGTGGCTCAATTGGTTCGTTCATAGCCCCCAGGCTCTGAGGATAGCTGGTTGGTCCCAGCCTCAACCTCAGGTGCTAAAAATAGCTTAGCTGATTCCTGCATGGACCCCAGACAGGGAATGCTGGCTAGATTCCTGTCGAGGAACAAGCAGGAAGGAGTCTGTTTTATGATCTCCCCTCCTCTCACTTAAAAAAAAAAAGTCAATAAATAAAATCTTTGGAAAAAAAAGATACCAAGAGGTAGACATACTGAGTTAAATATCAATATTTATGATTTATTTTATAAAGCTCTCATTTTACAGTACAAAATTGCACAATAGAAAGTGTACTCTTGCACCAGAATGCTGGTTTCCCACATCTTTGTCACAGTTGGGTGTCCTTGGCAAACATCTTTGTCACAGTTGTGTGTCCTTGGCAAAATTTTTTTTTTTTACAGATACAGAGAGAATCAGAGAGAGGGATAGACAGGGACAGACAGGCAGGAACGGAGAGTGATGAGAAGCATCCATCATTAGTTTTTCGTTGTGACACCTTAGTTCAGTGGTCCCCAATCCCCGGGCTGCGGACCGCTACTGGTCTGCAGAGAAAGAATAAATAACTTACATTATTTCTGTTTTATTTATATTTAAGTCTGAACGATGTTTTATTTTTTAAAAATGACCAGATTCCCTCAGTTACATCTAAGACTCACTCTTGACGCTTGTCTCAGTCACGTGATACATTTATCCGTCCCACCCTAAAGGCTGGTCCGTGAAAATATTTTCTGACATTAAATCAGTCCCTGGCCCAAAAAAGGTTGGGGACCACTGCCTTAGTTGTTCATTGATTGCTTTCTTATATGTGCCTTGACCGTGGGGCTACAGCAGACAGAGTGACCCCTTGCTCGAGCCAGCGACCTTGGGTCCAAGCTGGTGAGCTTCTGCTCAAACCAGATGAGCCCGCGCTCAAGCTGGTGACCTCGGGGTCTCAAACCTGGGTCCTCCGCATCCCAGTTTGACACTCTATTCACTGTGCCACCGCCTGGACAGGCGGCAAAATTTTTTTTTAAATTTAGTTTGTGTCCTGGCTGGATAGCTTTGTTGGTTAGTGTTGTCCCAATGTACAAAGGTTGCAGGCTTGATTCTTGGTCAGGGCTCATACAGAAACAGACCAATGTTTCTGTTTCTCTCTCTCTCTCTCTCTCTCCCTCTCTCTCTAAAATCAATAAAAGTTTTTAAAAAATAGTTTGCATGAGAAGATGAACAACCCAACAAACACTAAAATCAGACCTTTGTGGGCTGACTGGCCTTGTCTTGGATTAGTGAAGAAATGTGCTCGGACAATTGGTTTAAGCCTTTCATTGGAATGAGTGAGTTCCCTGTGAATTATATCACCTATCCTGCTGAACTCACTTATTATAGCAGCTCTTTTATAGATTTCATCAGATTGTCTCCGAGATGATCATATTTTCTTAGAATAAAGGCGATTTTATTTCCTTTCCAATTTGGATGCCTTTTATTGGTTAATATCTTTTCTCATAATGGGATTGTATTTTCCTACTTCTCCACATGTCTAGTAATTTTATTTAAAAATGTTTTAAAGTTGAATTTGTTGGAGTGACATTGATTAATAAAATTACATAGGTTTCAAGTGTGCAATTCTATAAAAAAAATAAACTGAGTAGAGAACCTACATGGGAGGAAATTTTATGCGAAATGTATCTTAAAGGACTAGTATCTAGAATATATAAAGAACAACTGAACAATAAAAGGACAAGTAACACAATTTAAAAATGAGCAATTATTTGAATAGACATTTTTCCAAGAAAGGTAAACAGATGGCCAATGAGCATGTGAAAAGGTGCTCAACATAGCCTGACCTGTGGTGGCGCAGTGGATAAAGCGTCAACCTGGAACACTGAGGTTGTTGGTTCAAAACCCTGGGCTTGCCCGGTCAAGGCACATATGGGAGTTGATAGGATGGGAGTTCAGCTCTGCCCTCCTTCTTTCTCTCTCCTCTGTTTCTCTAAAAATGAACTAATAAAATCTAAAAAAAGAAAAGGTGCTCAACAATCAGTCATTAGGGACATGCCAATAGAAATTACAATGAAATACTATTTCACTGCTACTAAAATAGCTATAATAAAAGAGGATGAACAATAACAAATGTTGGCAAGGATGTATAAAAATTAGAACCTTCATACATTACTGGTAGAAATTTAAAATGATACAGCCACTTTGGAAAATAGTCTGGCAGTTCTTCAAAATGTTACCACATGACAGTAATTCTGCCTAAGAGAATTGAAAAGATATGTGCATGCAGAACCTTGTATACAAACATAGTAGCATTATTCATAACTGAAAAGTGAAAACAATCCAAATGTTCATCAATGGAATAGATAAACAAAAAGCAGAATACTGATAAATGGAATATTACTCAGCCACAAAAAGGAAGAAAGTATTTATATATCCAAGCTACAACTTAGATGAACTTTGAAAACATTATTCTAAATGAAATAAGCTTGACCCAAAGTGGAAGTATATTGTATGCTTTCATTTATATAAAATGTCCAAAGTCAAAAAGTATGTTAGTGGTTGCTAGAGGCTCGGGGGAGAAAGGATGGTGTTTCTTTTGGGGGTGAATAAAATGTTCTGTAATTAGATTATGATGATGGTTGCACAGCTTTGTGAATATACTAAAAACCACTGACTTGTGCATTTTTTAAAAGGTCAAATTTTATAGTATATAGATTATATCATTAAAATAGTTACATGAGAAAAAATCAAAAGTAAAATACAAAATATAAACCAAGAATTTTAATATTTTTGAGAATTTTAATTTTTAAATACAAAATATTTGTAGCTGAATTTATTTTTGAAGTTGTCTTATTATTTGTATAAAGTCAAAACCATCCTAACATTCAGTGTCTGCTAATTTCCAATATAAACAATTAGTGTCATGTTTCTCTCACTTTAGATCCAACAATGTATGTGTGTATTTAAGAGTAATGTAAATTGTTTGATACTGCCACGTTTCTCTCCAAGTACAATGGCTGTGAATATCATGCTGATTGGTAAGTACCACCAGAACCATAAATTGGAACAGGAAGAAAAGCAAGGAAATGAATACTCAGTTCTGCTTGGAAGTGAAACTTCATTATTCAAGAATCCACTGCAATCCTGCTCTCTTAGTGAAGGACTAAGTTAATTTGTTTTTCTCTTACCTAAGTGCGGCTGCTGCTCAAGTCCTCTGCACACACTTGAGCCATCTGTGGTGCCACTTTCTGAGTTTGGCAGTGGCACAGCCACAACTTCATGGCCTTTGGAGGAGATCCCCTTTTGTTTTTAGGACATAGAACAGTAGATGTGGAAATGGACTTTTTTTGAGCCCTGAAGAAGAGCAAGTGTTTAGAGTTATGAGTCTCACTATGTCAGTGCTGAGCCTCTACGTGTTCTTAAATAAGATTTTTTTTGTGAGAGTTTGCATCTGTGATCTGCAGGGGTTCTTCTGTGAGAGTCTAAGGGAGTGGTGCTGGTCACATCACACCCACCTTCAGGTCTTAGTTGGTTATCAGTCTTTTTACTGTTACACTTCCAACAGAGACCTGTTATTTGAATTTGATTTTGAGATTAAATAGACTGGCAGAGATAATTTTGATTTGGCTAAAATCTTTCTTTCATGCTATGGCAAGAAGGTCAGAATTTCTAGAGCATAGGAGAACAGAGTAAAAGATGACTGGTTTTGGTATCCTTTCTTTTAAGCTATTTTTTTTCTTAGTCATTCATCAACTCAACTTGTCTTAATAAACTCTTTTATGTAAAAGCTGATCTAGGTCCAGAATCTTCTGTTGGAGAGGAATGTGAGTGAGAGGTGTGGCTTGAAATCCAGCCTAAATATGCATTTTGTGGCTTATCTTGGCAGTTTAAATGTTACCTCTTAATTTGCTGCTATTCAAGAGTAAGTAACTCCTTGGCAGAATTACTTATGCCTAGGAATGCTGTTATGAGAGCATCTTTGTTTAGTTGGCACTTAGGACAAGGGAAAGAGGCATTTGATTCACAGAGATAGAAATCTACCTGTTAGGTTGAAACTTATCTGTGTAGGTTGATGCTTTCTTAGAATATCAAGACTTGTTTGTACAGAACAGTTTCAGGAGGAGGTGCTCCAGTGTGTCTCCATAGGTTTGCTGTAGTTGCTTACAGACTTGGCTTTGTACCTTTGTGGCCTTGGGCAAGTTGTTTAATCATTTGCCTCAGTTTCCTCCTTTGCACAGAGATAATAAGTGTACTTCAATCAGGGTTGTTTAAGGATTAAATTAATAATGAATATCAAGCACTTAAATGGTGCCTGGCATGTGATAAGCACTTAATAAATGTTACTTAGCACAAAACTCTATAGGAAACATATGCAAAGTTCTGTGCGGGGCTACAAAGGGGTGACAGTTTGAGATTAACTGGAAATTTTTTTTTTACCTTAGAGTTTTCCTAGACCTATCTAAATTAGTTAAGAATAACCTACCTCATAAGATTGCTGTGGATATTAAATAACTTAAAATATATGAAGCATCTAGAGTTCCTGGCACATAGTGAATTTTAAATAAATTCTAGCATCATCATCATCATCAATATCATTATGATGCATGGCCACCAAATACCTCCCTCTGCCTTGAAAGGATGGGAATGGTGTGGCAGTTACAGGTGAGGTGATCCATTTAAGTCTCTCCTGTAGGCTTTGCCCTGTAAACTTATGTCATGGATTAGCAGAGAATTTGGACCTCCTGGGGACAGGCTACTACCAAGGAGCGAAGCCCAAAGGGGCTGACTGACATGCTCAGTTCCTTTTACCAAAGGCACCAAGCAGATCATCTTTCCCAAGTCACCGAGGGGGTGGAGGCAGGCCTTGAGTTGACTCCACTGGGAAGTCCCTGAATGGGAAACAAGAGACCAGGGAATGAGGAAGGTTTTCTGTGACGAGTCTCTACTCGCACAGTATTAGGACACATATTTTTGTTTTGTGGGTGCATATTTGTGATCTCTACAACATAACTACTTACTCACTATGTTGCTTTTTGAAATTTATAACATCTAAACATGCAAGTATGAGGCATGCTCCAGGAAAATTATCAATCTGTTAAATTTATGTGCTCTTTTTTAACCAATTATGTCTATCAAGTCACCTCTACTAGCATTCAAAACCAGCAGCAGTCAAGGTAGTTTCTGGCTTGTCTCCACCAGCAGTAATTGTTTCAAAATATAGAAATTGAGAAAGTGCCCTATGATATGGAAATTTTTGAAAGATAATTTAATATAAAGCAACTACTTCTTCCCTCAGGAATAATTTTGGAAAAAGAAACTGGCCTTACATTCAGGCATATTGAGTAAGTTGTTGGTATTTTTAAACTCATTATCCCCTTTGCCCACTCCCCAAACCCATTCTTTATTCTCGGACTCTGCCTCTGCCCTTTCTCCACTTTGTCACTTAGCCAGATCTCCTAAGAGTCAACCTGTAGCTCAGTTGGTTAGAGCATTGTCCCGATAAGCCAAGGTTGTGGCTTCGATATGTGCCAGGGCACATATAAGAATCAACCAATGAATGTGTAAATAAGTGGAACTACAGATTGATGTTTCTCGTTCTCTCTTCTCTCTCTAGATCAATCAATAAAAATATGTATTTTTTAAAAAGAGTCAACCTTATTGTCAACTCCCTTTATCTTTTCATATTTAATGAATCATAAGTTCTATTGATTCCATCACTACATCTCTCTGTTTCTTTGGATACCTTGCCACTTCTGAGTTCATATCATTATTTGTCGTTGTAGAAGCCTCTCAACTGCCTCCCTCACAACCTCCCCCATGAATAATAGTTCATTCTCTGAACTGTTGGCAGAGTGAAGTTTCTAAAATACCATTTGATCATGTAATTCCTAGGTTAAAACCTAATGACATCTTAACATGTTAAGGTTAAAGTCTGTATTTATTTCTTAGAATGACAGACAAGGCTGTGCTGTGATTCTGTCTGCACCCGTCAATAACTGCTTATAGATGTTAATTCTGTACATGCTTTGCCCTCTGCATGGAATGTTCCTGCCTCCTCTTTCCCCCATCTTTGTCTGATTAAGGCTTGCTCATTCTTCAAGACATTTTGGGTATTACCCTGAGGAAAGAGGGTCTGACAGCTCCTTCCCTTCCATATCTGGGGTGGGTGTCCCTCCTGAGTGGTCCCACAATACATGGTTCACACCTTGTTCAGTTACCACACAGCTGTATATCCCTTCCCCATTTATATTTGTCTGTTTAATTTCCTGGACTCTATATGTAAAATGCTATATTTCCTCCTTCATTAAATTTTTTTCTTTTTTTATTCAGTGAGAGGAGAGCAGGCTGAGAGACAGACTCCTGCATGCTCCCCTACTGAGATCCACCTGGGAAGCTCACTAGGGGCAATGCTCTGCCCATCTGGGGCATTGCTCTGTTGCTCAGCAGCTAAGCTCTTCTTAGTGCCTGAGGTGGAGTACATGGAGCCATCTTCAGTGTCTGAGGCCAACTTGCTCTTATCGAGCCATAGCTGCAAGAGGGAAGAGAGAGAAAGAAGCAAGAAGGGGAGGGGTGGAGAAGCAGATGGGCCTTTCTCCTGTGTGCCCTGACCAGGAATCGAACCCGGGACATCCACATGCCAGGCCAACCCTCTGCCACACACAGACTGGCCAGAGTCTTCGCCATTAAATTTGATTTTGTTTTCATGCTTTCAGTCTCCTTTATATATGGCTTTTGAGTCTAATTTTGCCAATTACCCTTTCAACCATTCTTTCTAGTTCTTTTGTCACCCAATAGAATGGCAGCTCCATAAGGGCAGGGGTTTATGTCTGTTTTGTTCACTGCTATCCTCAGCACCTAGAACAATAATGGCATATACATTATATTGTTGAATGAATATGTAGCATACAAATTTGATAAATGGAACTTTTATTTTCTTTCAGGACTTGGTCCTTACCTTAGTTACATTCTATTCAACATTTTTATTAGAGTTAACTTTTTAGAAAGTTATTTGTTGTTACATAGAACTTGATTCTATCAACCCTATGGCAGAACAAGGCTGAACTGAGAAATTCAAGGAAAGTCTCATGAATCAGGGCTATTTCATTGCGGGAGAAGTAAAGTAGCACAGAAATGTCTGATACCTTGCTGTAGGTAGGTTTAGTTGTAGGTACAGGAACTCTTTTCTGGCTTCTCAGAAAGCATGTTGCTGGAGTGAGGAACACCTTACCATGGACAAAGGAAGTACATTTGGATCTAGTCATATTTGCAAAAGGTAGAACAATCTGATATTACATATCCAGCAGGAATTTCCCTTTCAAGAATTGAATGTCCTCGTTTATTCATTTATGTGGCACTTTTGAGTATTTACTATGATATGAAGATAGAAAGGAGGAAAGCATATGTAAGGTATGGTGGTGGCATTTTAGAAATTTAGATGCCTGGCCTGTGCTGGCACAGTGGTTAGAGCACCATCCTAGAGCGCTGAGGTTGCCAGTTCAAAACCCTCGGCTTGCCTGGTCAAGGCACATGCCACAAGCAACAGATGAACAGCTAGAGTGAAATAACTACTTCTCATTCTCCCTCTCCTTTGTCTGTAAAAATTAATAAATGGAAGAAAAAACGAAATTTAGATTTGGAGAGACAAGGTGAGTGGGTGTAAAGACAATGCAAGGGCAAAGAACCTTGGTTCAGTGACAGTGAGGGGCCCCAACAGCAAGTGCTGAAGAAGCTCGGAGGAAGAGGATGCCGAGCGCCTATATGGTAGAACATCCTTGGAAGAGCTTGGTTTTGTTATATTCTTCCATAGAAAGGCATTTTGAGGTTATACAAGCAGTATAGTTGTGCCTGACCAGGCGGTGGCACACTGGATAGAGCATCAGCCTGGGATGCTGAGGACCCAAGTTAGAAACCCCAAGGTCCTGGGCTTTACTGTGGTCTCATAGACGTGGCCCCATGGTCGCTGGCTTGAGCAAGGGGTCTCTGGCTCAGCAGAAGCCCACCCACCCCTGTTAAGGCATGCATGAGAAAGCAATCAATGAACAGCTAAAGTGCTGCAATAAGTTGATGCTTCTCATCTCTCTCCCTTCCTGTCTGTCCCTGCCTGTCACTCTCAATAAAAGAAAAAGAAGAAAGTGAGAGAAAGAGAAAGAAAGAGAAGAAAGAAAGAAAAGCAAGGAAGCAATATAGTTGTTTATAAGAGGTGAAGGAGTGGACAGAGCAGAGCTTTGGACCAGACAGTATGGGATATAAATTTAGAGGCTTCCACTTTACCAACTGGGCACCCTTAGGCAAATTACTTCTTCTCTGAGCTTTGGCTACTTCAAATACTGTAATGTGGTGATACTGTCTATCAGAGCACCTGGGGTTGCTCTGAAGATTGAAGTGGTGTGTATAAAGTGCCCCACATATTGTCTGCCACTTGGTAGGTGCTCCATAAATGGTAGTTTTTCTTTTTCCTTACGAAGACAAGATGCTTGCTCTTGAGTATATTTTTAGTGTTTCTATTGAGCATTATTAGTTATGATTTTAATTCTTGGTGTGTAGCCACCACTCCTGTGGTTCCTGCAGTTAAGAAAAGAGACAGACTGGCCTGTGGTGGCACAGTGGACAGAGCGTAGACCTGGAACACAGGGTTGCCAGTTTGATACCCTGGGCTTACTGGTCAAGGCACATACAGCAAGCAACAAGCAAGCAATAAACAACGAAAGTAAAGCGAATATGAGTCAATACTTCTTACTTCCCTGCCTCTGTAAAACCAATAAAATAAAATTTTTAAGAAAAGGAAAGCAAAGAGAAAAGTTGACCATGGGAGAGAAGAGGTACATAGAAATAGAGGTAGAGAAAATGGATGTTTGAAGGGATCTAATTAGGAAAGTATTTTTCTCAATGACCCAGAATTTAAAATTATGTTGTAGAGTTGTATCAGAAAATGATGTTCAGGTGAAGAATAGTGGTTTATTTTCTTTCTTTTTTGGAGAGTATTTAAAAATATATATATATATGGAAAAAATTTTCCTTTTAACTTTCTCTCTAATCATTAATCTTGTTATTACTACAAAGTTTAAACAACTATCATAATGGGATTATATGTATATTAATTTATATTACTTCATTCTGCAAAGGATATGAGGTGGTATTCAGAAGTATAAAACACTACACAAATAAAATGGTAAGATAGGAACAGAAAATTGGAAATCAGGAAGCATTGGAAGTATAAAGTATATGGTATGTGGTTAAGACTGGGGAGGGGGGAGTAGTACCTAATGTATAAACAGTAAGGGCCTATATTGTTATAATGCAATAACAAATTTGATTCTAAGCTTCCTGGCAACCAAAATGTAAAGGGAAGTATGGTGAAGAAAGAGAGTAAAATTTTGCCTAATATTACTCAGGGAAGCTCAGAGTTTCCTAACCCATAGCTTCTTGTAGGAAGCACTGAGTAATGAATGAATGTTGGCGTTACTTTTATGATAGATATAATAATGGACTTCATCAGGTTGGTTCTTTAAATGTCTTTTGTTTAAAGCTGAAGCTGTGACATCAAGAGATAACTGAAAATAGTTCTACCAGGAACCAGTTCATCTGGTCCAAGGTTCGAGGTCTGGCCTAATCTAAGGAGGCCTAATCTGTAGAGAGTACACTACACAATTTTTCCATTTTAACTAGCATTGCTTTCAATAAAAGCTGTCCAGGAGTTTAGGACCTGTATTGTGGGTATTTTATTGTTCATTTACAATACACTTATCTCCTTTAGAGCTCAAACTAACAGTCTTTCAGGTTGTCATCCTTGCATGGAAACTGAGAAACCTAATTAAAACTCACATTTAGCCTGACCTGTGGTGGTCCAGTGGAAAAAGCACCTACTTGGAATGCTGAGGTCACTGGTTTGAATCCCTGGGTTTGCCTGGTCGAGGCACATATGAGAAGCAACTATAGTGCTCACAAAAATTAGGGGATATTTCAAAATGAATATGAAGCGATAAAGAAAAGTATTTGATTTTTTTATTAAGCAAGAACATCAGAAAAGCAAACAATAAGTTAAAGAAAGTTGTTTGATTATGCAAATGAGATGCAAAACCAACTTTTGTTTCATTGGTGAAAATGCACTATATAAAAGGCTGAAAGTACTGGAGTATCTGCACATTCCTTGATCCCCTAATTCTTGTGAGCAGTGTACTATGAGTTGATGCGTCCTGCTTCTCCCCACCTCCTCGCCATTCTCTCTCCTCTCTCTAAAATCAGTAAATAAAATCTTTTTAAAAATTGCACTTAACCATAGTGACTAGCACACAGCCTTTATGGACATGGGCTGGGAGATTTTACCTTCTAGTTTGAACAGTAGAAAACGTTCATTACTCTTAGTATGAGTTCTAATCAGTGAGGAGTGAGGAGCTTTACACTAGAGGCTAAAAGTGTGAAGCTAAGTTAGGAGGTAAAATCTCCGCAGGGTAGCTCAGTTGGCTAGAGCACCAAGGTTGCAGGTTAGATCCCTGATCAGAGCACATACAAGAATCAACCAATTAATGCATAAATAAGTGAAACAACAAATCTATGTTTCTCCGTCTCTCTCCCATCCTTTCTCTAAAACCAATAAGTAAAATCAGTCGATAAATAAAAATTTAAAAATAAACTTACTTATTCCTACCAACCCTGAAAAAATAAAAAAATCCCTCAAAGTCAAGACCAAATTCTTTGAATTTCTGAGAACTATAAAATTAAAGGCAAACACTGGAGACCCAACAGTTGATATGGATATGATGTATTGTGATTTTTTATTTTTAACCCGATTTGATGTTACTTTTCATATTTTAGGAGTAGTATATGATACACAATTTCAGAAATCTCTGTAGATGTTAAGAGTTCAGTGCTTCCCAAGTAAGCTGAGTAATTACAGGTGAGCATCAACATTGATCCCCTCAGTGTTCCTGAAGCCCAAGTCCCTGAGCCACTGCCTCCAGCTATGAGCAAACTTGTCCATTTTACCTGAGTGAGCTGTTTGACTGTTATTATTTCCTATGTATGCCATGACCTGGGAAATATGTGGAAGTGAAGCTTTAGTTCACTTTATGTCTAGGTGATCTTAGGATTGCTTTAACATTCTTTATATATAGATTCTAAATATTTTTAATAAACCAGAAAAATATGGCTACTTAGAGAAGAGATTTCCTCTCAAAGGATAAGTTCATCTCTCCTTTTCTTCCTGAAAGAAGTAGGTGAGCCCAGGTCGGTTACCTCAGTTGGTTGGAGCATCAGCCCAAAGTGCAGCAGTTGCCGGTTCAATTCTTGATCGAGGCACATACAGGAGCAGATCTGTGTTTCTGTCTGTCTCCCCCTTCCTCTCTCTATAAAATCAATAAAAAATAAAAAAAAGAAGTAGGTGAAAAGTCGGAGATTATCAGATTTGAATGACTTGTGAATTTATGGTTCATATAATACAGATATGGATGGTCACATATAGAAACTACTTATAGCTATGTGTTACAGATATGTGTATATGTATAGGTCCATGTACAAGCATGTATTTCCTAGTTCTGTCAGCAGAGAGGACAAACTGTCCTAGTCAAGAAGAGTTGAGACAGTAACTAAAATAATGTGTGTTCTGGCTAGAATCCTAGAACAGATAAAGGACATTAAGTAAAAACTAATCTGAATAAAGTATAGAATATAGTATAGATGGAATAATATATCAATATTGGTTCATTAATTAGATATACCATACTAATATAAGATGTTAATTAGTAGAAGAAGCTGGATGTCAAGTATATGAGCACTCTTTACTGTCTTCACAATTTTTCTGTAAACCTAACAGTATTCTAAAATAAAGCAGAGAAGTCTTAAGTTTTGATCTTACTGTTGAAATAAGACTTATTTTTTTCTGAGAATTAGGTTTCTGAGAATTGTAGGTACAAGTTAGCCAGGTAGTCAGTATCCATGAAAGCATAGAATAGAACCTCAAACTACCTGTAGTTTTAAGGCAGTTCAGCAAGTGTCAGAACTATGATCCTAACTGCCAGCACCAAAAAAGCTGCTTTTCTAATCTGTGTGCCTCATGAATTACTGTTAGTATACAGAAGTGATGGAGAAGGGGGCATGATACACAGCTCTTCTATTATATTTTTGATGGCTGTGTGTGTCAGAGACAGAGAGTCAGAGAGAGGGACAGATAGGGTCAGACAGACAGGAAGGGAGAAAGATGAGAAGCATCAATTCTTCATTGTGGCACCTTAGTTGTTCATTGATTGCTTTCTCATATATGCCTTAACCTGGAGGGGTGTGTGTATGCTATAGCAGAATGAGTGACCCTTTGCTCAAGCCAGCGACAATGGAGTCACGTCTATGATCTGACGCTCAAGCCAGCAACTCCGCGCTCCACTGTGCCTGCTAAGGCGTTTTATTTGATATTTTAAAAGAACTATTATTATAATGTGAAGAGAAGCTTTAATTCCAGATCAGTGGTAAAAATGGAATTGGAATATTTCAATTTTGCCAAAATAGCCTATCGTTTTTAAAGTGAGCTTTCTAATGGAAGAAGTTTGAAGTTATTTCCCCAATATTTAGCTCTTTTTTGTAAAGCTATTCTACCTCCTCTAGAATAACTCTTTTGAGAATCTGAAAACTAACTTCCTGTATCTTTTTTGTTCAGTATTTTGAACAAACAGAAAAATGCAATGAATAATATAACAGATGCATTTCTATATGCCCACTCCTCATATTCTAATTTTCTTTCCTTTTAAAAAGATGTAAAATGTAATGTCCTCGATCATGGTCCCTGTATACCTCTCATTATTCCTAATCTCCTTCATCCATGCCTTCCCAGAGGTAATCACTATCCTGAATTTGTTTTTATTATTCCCATCATGTTTTATACTATTGCTATGTATGTGTGAATCTGTATTTCATTGTATGTGATACCAACATTTCTTTATTTGTTCTAGTGTGTTTAGGTTGTTTCCAGTTTTTTACTGTTATAAACAGTGCTTCGGTACTCGTGTCTCCTTGTGCACGTGTGAAATTTCTCTGGAGTACATATCTGGAAGTGGCGGTGCTAGCATGTAGGGTTTGCATATCTTGACTGTTCTAGATGTTACCAAATTGCTGTTCACAATAGTTATTTCAATTGGTATATGTAAGAGTTCCCATTTCCTCATGGCCTCACTAAAATTTGTTATGGTCAGACTAGTTATTCTTTGCCAAATTATGGTGATTTATTGTTCTTTTAATTTGTATTTTCCTGATTACCAGTGAGCATCTCTGTAAATGTCAACGGGCCATTGGGTTTTCTCTTCTATCTCTTTAATCCCAACTCCTTGGCCCATATTTTTGTTGAGTTGTCTTTCTTATTGATTTATAGGCTCCCTTTATAAATGCAAGATGGTAATAGTTTACTAGTTAATACTGCAATGATCTATGCTATCGATCATCTCTTTTTGATTTAGTTCTAGGGTCTTCAGAGGCATTGAAGTTGTAATTTTTTTTTTTATTCAGTGAGAAGAGGGGAGGCTGAGAGACAGACTCCCGCTTGTGCCCTACCGGGATCCACCTGGCAAGCCCTCTAGGGGCTGATGCTGTGCCCATTTGGGGTGTTGCTCTGTTGCTCAGCAACTGAGCTCTTCTTAGCACCTGAGGTGGAGGCCATGGAGCCATCCTCAGTGCCTGGAGCCAACTCTGAACCATAGCTGCAGGAGGGGAAGAGAGAAAGAGAGAAGCAAGAGAAGGGTGGAGAAGCAGATGGGCTCTTCTCCTGTGTGCCCTGACCAGGAATCAAACCCTGGACATCCATATGCCAGACTGACACTCTACCACTGAGTCAACCAGCCAGAGCTGAAGTTGTAAATTTTTAATGAGGTCAGATTTCATTCATATTTTCCTTTATGGTTTGTACTTAAGTCCTAAAAATCTTTCCTATCATAAGGTCAAAATATTCTTTTCTTTTTTTTAATTTTTTTTTTATTATTATTATTCATTTTAGAGAGGAGAGGGAGAGACAGAGAGAGAGAGAGAGAGGAGAGACAGAGAGAGAGAAGGGGGGGAGGAGCTGGAAGCATCAACTCCCATATGTGCCTTGACCAGGCAAGCCCAGGGTTTTGAACCGGCGACCTCAGCATTTCCAGGTCGACGCTTTATCCACTGCGCCACCACAGGTCAGGCCGAGGTCAAAATATTCTTTTAAAAAAAATATTTGCCTGGCCTGTGGTGGCGCAGTGGATAAACCTTCATCCTGGAATGCCAAGGTTGCCTGTTCGAAACCCTGGGCTTCCCTGGTCAAGGCACATATCGCAAGCAAGCAATGAACAACTAGCCTGAAACAATTATGAGTTGTTATTGATACTTCCCATTCCATGCTCCCCTTTCTCTCCTGCCTCTGTAAAATCAATAAAGTATTTAAAAAAATATATTTTATTGATTGATTTTAGAGAGAAGAGAGAGAAAAAGAAAGAAGGGTCAGTGAGGAGTGGAAGCATCAACTGGTAGTAGTTGCTTCTCATGTGTGCCTTGACTGGGCAAGCCTGGGGTTAGGAACCAGTGACGTCAGCATTCCAAGTCGATGCTTTATCCACTGCACCATCAGAGTTCAAGCCAAAATACTCTTTTTTTTTTTCAGAGATAGACAGGGACAGACAGACTGGAACGAAGAGAGATGAGAAGCATCAATCATTAGTTTCTTGTTGCGCGTTGCGATTTCTTAGTTGTTCATTGATTGCTTTCTCATATGTGCCTTGACCGTGGGCCTTCAGCAGACCGAGTAACCCCTTGCTGGAGCCAGCGACCTTGGGTCCAAGCCGGTGAGCTTTTTACTCAAACCAGATGAGCCCGTGCTCAAGCTGGCGACCTTGGGGTCTCAAACCTGGATCCTTCTGCATCCCAGTCCACCACTCTATCCACTGTGCCACCACAGGTCGGGCCAAAATATTCTTTTTTTAAAATTATTTATTTATTTATTTATTTAATTTTTACGGAGACAGAGAGAGTCAGAGAGAGGGATAGATAGGTACAGACAGACAGGAATGGAGAGAGATGAGAAGCATCAATCATCAGTTTCTCGTTGTGGCACTTTAGTTGTTCATTGATTGCTTTCTCATATGTGCCTTGACCATGGGACTACAACAGACCGATTAACGCCTTGCTCAAGCCAGAGACCTTGGGTCTAAGCTGGTGAGCCTTGCTCAAACCAGAGGAGCCCGTGCTCAAGCTGGCGACCTCGGGGTCTCAAACCTGGGTCCTCTGCATTTCAGTCCGACGCTCTATCCACTACACCACCGCCTGGTCAGGCCCAAAATATTCTTTAAGATACTTTTTTCATTGCTTCTTGGCCTTTTTGCTAAGATCCAGTGTAAGATACTTTTTTCATATTTAACTTTCTAATCTGAAAACATTTTCTTTCTTTTATTATTATTATTATTATTATTATTTTCTTAACTGAGAATTGGGGAGGCAGACAGACAGAGTCCCATATGTGCCCTGACCAGGATCTACCCTGCAAGCCCTCTATGGGGCGATGCTCTGTCCATCTGGGACCGTTGCTCCATTGCTCAGCAACTGAGCTATTTTAGTGCCTGAGGCGAGGCCATGGAGCCATCCTTAGCACCTGGGGCCAACTTGCTCAGTACCTGGGGCCCACTTGCTCCAACTGAGCCATGGCTGTGGGAGAGGAAGAGAGAAATATAAGAAGAAGGGGAGGGGTGGAGAAGCAGATAGTTGCTTCTTCTGTGTGCCCTGACCGGGAATTGAACCCAGGACATTCAAAAGCCGGGCCATGGCTCTGGGAAAGGAAGAGAGAAATATAAGGAGAGGGGGAGGGGTGGAGAAGCAGATGGTCGCTTCTCCTGTGTGCCCTGACCGGGAATTGAACCTGGGACAACCAAACATCAGGCCAACCCTCTACCTCTAAGCCAACTGGCCAGGGCCCATTTTCTTCATCTATTAAATTTTTTTCTTCAGTGACTTTTTTCATATTCAGGATTGCTAATGAATAGTCTTTCTTTTTTCAGATTTTATTCATTTTAGAGAGAGGAGAAATAGAGAAGTGGGGGGAGCAGGAAACATCAACTTTTCATATGTCTGAATAGTCTTTTTTATGCCCTTACCCTTGATTTTCTTTACTTGTTTTGTCATTTCCTTTTTATTTTATTATTATTATTATTTGCTAGAGAGAGGGGTACAGACAGGGACAGACAGACAAGAATGGAGAGAGATGAGAAGCATCAACTCATAGTTGTGGCACCCTCGTTGTTCATTGATTGCTTCTCATGTGCCTTCACGGTGGGGGGGGGGGGGGCTCCAGCCGAGCCAGTGACCTTGGATTCAAGCCAGCAACCTTGGACTCAAGCCAGCAACCTTGGACTTCAAGCCAGCGACCTTTGGGCTTAAGGCAGCAACCATGGGTCATATCTATGATCACATGCTCAAGGTCATGAGACTGCACTCAAGCAGGGCAGGATGAATTCATGCTCAAGCCAGTGACCGTGGGGTTTCAAACCTGGGTCCTCAGCATCCCAGGCTGATGCTCTGTCCCCTTTGCCATCACCTGGCTAGGCTTTAAGATTTTATTTATTGATTGTACAGAGAGAGGAGAGAGGGAGGGGGAGGAATGAGAAGTAACAACTCATAGTTGCTTCACTTCAGTTCATTAATTGCTGCTCATATGTGCCTTAACTGGGCAGGCCCAGGGCTTCGAACTGGCAACATCAGTGTTCCAGGTCGATGCTCTATTTACTGTGCCACCACAGGCCAGGCTGTCATTTCTTATTTCTTTTTCTGTTTGTTTGTTTTTAAATGAAAATTCTTTCCTCTTTTTTTTCTTTTCATTTATTTCTTTGAAAGTTCTCAACATATTTTGGAGTGGTAGTCAGGCTGGTCTATAGAATTAATTTTATGTGGAGTGATGCTATTTGCTAATTGGTAATTTTATTGATTGTCTTTCTTAGGATTGTATTGGCTTCAATTTTTTGCAATTCGAGTTTACAGGATCATTTTGAGTGGGAGGTATATTTTGTTTGTTTGATTCTCTTTTTCCTCATCCTCCTTACCTAATAGTTTCTTCCTCCTGACTACTTGATTTCCCATTTTAGAACCAGGGCTTTTACATTTCTGCTCCATATTAGCAATGGAAATCTCAGACTCAGCCAGGGAACTAATGGGGACCTTGTTTCAGAGCCAGATCAGGAGAGTGAGTCTATGTGCTACTCCTTCCTTTAGAGCAGGGGTCTCAAACTTAACTTAGCATGTGGGCCACAGAACAAGATCACAGCCGTTTGGCGGGCCGCATTAGGTCTACAAAAGGCAACTGTTACGCAACACTTTTCTCACTGCAGTTGAAAACAAAAAAAAATCAGTACAACAAGCACAATCGTACATGCAGTTTACTCAGTGTCACAAAACGACCAGAAACTGTAGTTTGCATCACAACTGCTGTTAACTAAGCTAATATCTAGCTAGGATGCTAGAGAAATGAAAAGTACAAGTAGGCCCCGCGAGTTTGAGACCCCTGCTTTAGAGCCTTGTAGTGTTCTAAATCTTAAATCTGTATAGAAATCATTGAGTTCCCCTCGAACTCTCTCTCAGCTCCAGCCTCCTTTCTCAAGGTATTGGGGAGTTTCAGCTCTGGCCTCAGTTAATCAGGTTAGCTCTCCTTTTCTGGTTCAAAGGGAGCATTTTTAGTGTTCTTTGTCTGCCAATGCCTGCTTCCAGGCTCGAACCTCAAAGGACATGTCCAACCTAGCCCATCTCTTTTTGCAGCTAGTCAGCAGCTCATGACTAGGTCTTTATTGTATTTTTTTTTTTAATACTTTTAACTTTATTGCTAATTTGTGTTGGGAACAACAGATGATGCGAGGAAGTGTGACTTTGCTGTGTCATCTTGATTGGGGTCTAGAATTTGTGTTATTGTAGCTCGATTGTAATCTTCTCCAGGGAGGGATGGCTTTTATCAAATTCAAGTATGGTGCCTGGCTATGGTGCTCATGGTGGATGTTTTTTAATGAAGGACTATTGGGCATGTCTTCTTATTCCTGTTACACCTGGAATGTTTAGTTTGAATCCCTCTAAAGTTGCATAACCTTGGCAAATTGCCTAACATCTCTAATCTTTTTCCCCATATTTAAGATGAAGATAATATACCTCAAAGGGTTGCCTAAAAAGATTTAAGACAGTTCTCTGCAGGTCCTTCCCATGGATTAAAAGGCATTCCAGAAAGGTTAGTTCTCTCCTGCATCTGTCGCCACCCCACCCTCATCAGTGATTAACAATTTCCCTGGCAGAGCAAACAATTTTCTGCAATTGTTGGATATAGAGTTCTATATATGTCAATTAGGTTAAGATGGTTGACAGTGTCATCTAGACTTGAATATTTTATTGATTGTTTTTGGTCCTCAGTTCTACTAATTACTGAGTGATGTGCTAAAATATACAAATATGATGTAGATTTATCTATTTCCTCCTTTCTGTTTTATTCATTTTTTTTTTACTGTTTTTTATTGGCATTGGTTTTTTCTTTTCTTTTTTTTTTTTACACCATCTGAAAGAAAGAGACAGACAGGAAGGGAGCGAGCTGGAGAGAAGCATCAACTTGTAGTTGTGGCACTTGAGTTGTTCATTGATTGCTTTCTCATATGTGCTTTGATGAGGAGGGTGGCACTGCAACTGAGGCAATGGCCCCTTGCTCAAGCCAGCGATCTTGGGCTCAAGCCAGTGACCATGGGGTCATGTTTATGATTCCACGCTCTAGCTGGCAACCCCACACTCAGGCTGGAGATCCTGTGCTCAAGCCAGATGAGCCCGCGCTCAAGCCAACTACCTTGGATTTTCAAACCTGTGTCCTTAGCGTCCCAGGTCGATGCTCTATCCATTTTGCCACCACCTGGTCAGGCCATGTGTTTGTTTTTTATGACATTATTTTTTGTTCCTGTTGAAATCTTCCATATAGGTTCTGCACATTTAAGGTATGCAAATTGATGAGTTTTGTCATATGCATGTAAACTAGTGGAACCACTACTATAGTCAAGATAATGAACATGCCATTACATTAAAAAAGTTTCTTTGTGCCCCTGGGTAATCCGTTCCTTCAGCTCCCCCATCCCCCTCCCCAACTCCCAATCAGATAAACACTGATGTTTTCTCTGTCACTATAAATTTCTTTTTTTTAGAATTTTTGTCTACATGGAATCATACTTTATATACTCCTTTGTTGTTGATTTCTTTCACTGAGCATGATTATTTTAGTTTTCATCTATATTGTTATATTTATCAATAGTTCACTATTTATTGCTGAGTAGTATTCCATTACATGAATACAGCATAATTTGTTTATTCAATCACTTATTTCTGGACATATGGATTTTTTCAGGTTTTTTATTATTAAATAGCTATAAATGTCTGTATACAAGATTTTCTATGGACATACACTCCGTTTTTTTTTGTGTGTTTTTTTTTAAAAGATCTTATTTATTGATTTCAGAGAGAAAAAAGCAGGGAGTGGGGAAAAGTGGGAAGGATCAACTTGTAGTAGTTGCTTCTCTTATGTGCCTTGACTAGTCAAGCCCAGGGCCTGGAACCAGCAACCTCAGGGTTCCAGGTCGATGCTCCAGCCACTTCAGCACCACAGATCAGGCTGGACACATGCTCTTGTTTCTCTTAGGTAAACACCTTAAAGTGGTATAGCATCTCATATGGTAAGATTATATTTAACTTTAAAAAAAATCCTAAACTGGCCCTGGCCAGTTGGCTAAGTGGTGGAGCATCGGCCTGGCGTGCCGAAGTCCCGGGTTTGATTCTGGCCAGGGCACACAGGAGAGGCGCCCATTTGCTTCTCCACCCCTCCCCTTCTCCTTCCTCTCTGTCTCTCTCTTCCCCTCCCACAGCTCCATTGGAGCAAGGATGGCCCGGGCGCTGGGGATGGCTCCTTGGCCTCTGCCTGGGGCGCTAGGGTGGCTCGGGTTGCAACAGAGCAACACCCCGGAGGGGCAGAGCATCGCCCCCTGGTGGGCAGAGCGTCGCCCCCTGGTGGGCGTGCGGGGTGGATCCCGGTCGGGCGCATGCGGGAGTCAGTCTGACTGTCTCTCCTCGTTTCCAGCTTCGGAAAAATACAAAAGAAAAAAAAAAATCCTAAACTGTTTTCCAAAGTGGTTGTACAATTTTATTTTCCGAGGAGCAATGTATGACAGTTCCAGTTGCTTTACATCCTCATCCAACACCTAATATGATTAGTCTTTTTCTTTTTAGCCATTCTAAGAGGTGTGTGTGGTTTTTCATCATTTCATTTACATTTCCTTCATGACTAATGATGTTTAACATTTTTTCTTATGCATATATCCATTTGTATATCTCTTTTTAAGAAGTGACTTCTGCCCATTTTTAAATTGGGTTGCTTTGTTGTCATTGAGTTTTGAGAATTCTTTAATAAAATCTGGATACAAGTTTATTATTAGATATATAATTTTCAAATCCTTCCTCTCTGTTTGTGGCTTGTCTTCTCATTCTTAACAGTGTCTTTCAAGGAGAAGTTGTTAGTTTTAATGAAGTTTAGTTTATCAATTGTTTTCTTATATAGATTGTGTTTTTGTTGTTGTATCTAGAGAATCATTTACTAACCCAAGGTCACAAAGATTTTCTCCAATGTTTTCTTCTAGAAGTTTTCTAGTTTTCAGTTTCACATTTAAATTTTATGATTCAGCCCTGGCAGGATAGCTCAGTTGGTTAGAACATTGTCCTGAAGTGCAGAAGTTGCTGGTCTGGGCCCCGGTCAGTGCATGAACAGGAACAGATTAATGTTCCTGTCTCTCTCTCCCTCTCTTCCTTCCCCCTATCTTTCTAAAACCAATACAATAAACATTTAAAAAATAAATAAATAAGATAGAGTTTATGATTTATTTGAGGCAATTTTTTAATATAAGGTAGGGATCAAATTTTATTGCTTCCTATATTTCTGAAGCACTATTGTTAAATATGTATAAATTTGTCATTGGTATATCTTCCTGATGCATTGATACTTATCATTATTGATGTACCCCTCTTTGTTTTTAATGCTAGTTCTTGTCTTGAAGTCTATCTTGCTAATATTTGTATAGCCACTCCAGCCTTCTTAGGGTTATTTACATGGCAAATCTATTTTTATTTTTAATTTTTTTTTTTTTGTATTTTTCTGAAGCTAGAAACGGGGAGAGACAGACAGACAGACTCCCGCATGCGCCCGACTGGGATCCACCCGGCATGCCCACCAGGGGCGACGCTCTGTCCACCAGGGGGTGATGCTCTGCCCCTCGGGGCATCACTCTGCTGCAACCAGAGCCACTCTAGCGCCTGGGGCAGAGGCCAAGGAGCCATCCCCAGCGCCCGGGCCATCTTTGCTCCAATGGAGCCTTGGCTGCGGGAGGGGAAGAGAGAGACAGAGAGGAAGGAGGGGGTATGGAGAAGCAAATGGGCGCTTCTCCTATGTGCCCTGGCCGGGAATCGAACCCGGGTCCCCCACACGCCAGGCCGACGCTCTACCGCTGAGCCAACCGGCCAGGGCTTAAATTTTTTTTAACTTATTCATTTTGAGAGAGGGAGGGAGAGAGAGAGAGAAGGGGGAGGGAGGAGCAAGAAGCATCAACTTCCACATGTGCCTTGACCGAGCAAGCCCAGGGTTTCGAACTGGCCACCTCAGCTTTCCAGGTTGATGCTTTATCTACTGCGCCACCACAGGTCAGGCTTTTAAAATATTTTTTAAAAGATTTTATTTATTGATTTTAGAGAGAGGAAAGAGAGAGAGAGAGAGAGACAAAGACAGGGAGAGGAGAGGAATGGGAAGCATCAACCCACAGTTGTTTCTTGTATGTGCCTTGAGTGGGCAAGCCCGGGGCCTCCAAACGGTGACCTCAGCATTCCAGGCTGATACACCATCCACTGAGCCACCACAGGTCAGACTTTTTTCAGTTTTAAAAATTTTACACTGATTTATGTGTTTTTATTTAAAGTGCATCTCTTTAAACATGATATAATTGATTTTTGAGTTTTTATCCAGTCGGTCTCTGCCATTTGATTGGAGTCTTTAGTCTATTTTTATTTTATTTTATTTTTAAAGATTTTATTTATGGATTTTTAGAGAGAGAGAGGCAGGGTGGGGGAGTAGAAAGCACCTACTTGTTGCCTCCCGCATGTGCCTTGACCAGGCAATCCCAGGGTCTTGAACCAGTGATCTCAACATTTCAGGTTGACACTTCATGCACTGTGCCACCACAGGTCAGGCCAGTCTATTTTTATTTAGTGTAATTACTGATATGGTCATATTTAGGTTTGACATTTTGCTATTTGTCTTCTATTTGTCTTATCTGCCTTTTCTTCTGTACCTTCTCTTCTGCCTTCCTTTGCATTAATCAAACAATACTTAGTAATCAAAATTTTTTTTTCTCGGAAGTTAGAAGCGGGGAGGCAGTCAGACTCCCACATGTGCCTGACCAGGATCCACCTGGCATGCCCACCAGGGGGCGATGCTCTGCCCATCTGGGGCATTGCTCCATTGCCATTGGAGCCATTCTAGCACCTGAGGTGGAGGCCATGGAGCCATCCTCAGTGCCCGGGCCAACTTTGTTCCAATGGAGCCTTGGCTGCAGGAGGGGAAGAGAGAGAGAAAGGGAGGAAGGAGAGGGGGAAGGGTGGAGAAGCTGATGGGCGCTTCTCCTATGTGCCCTGACTGGGAATCGAACCTGGGACTTCCACAAGCCAGGCTAATGCTCTACCACTGAACCAACTGGCCAGGGCCTTACTAATCAATTTTAATTTCTCTGTTGGCTGTTTAGCTGTATCTCCTTGCATTATTTTTTACTACTTACTTTTAGCTGGATATAGAACTCATGATTGACAGGGTTTTTAAAAAATCTTACTGTACTTTGAATATGACAGAACCTATGTACTCCATTATTTCTTATGAGAAGCCAACTGATAATGGTATTATTGTTCTCCCTAGATATAATGTAATTTTTTTCTGGATGTTTTCAAAATTTTCTTTTTATCTTTGGCATTTAGAAGTTTAACTCTGATGTGCTTAGGGGATTTTTTTTTTGTTTTTTTTTTTTTGCTTAGTGTTTGTGCTGCTTGATGTTATTTGAACTTCTTAGGTCTATAAGTTAATATTTTTTACAAAATAGGTGATTTTTCAGCAACGGTTCTCCATATATCTTTTTCTGCTTTTTGTTCCTTCTAGGATTTTAGCTATGCTTATCTTGGGTTTCTTGATTTTTGTCTTACAGATCTCTAAGACTGTTCATTTTTATTTAACATTATGTTTCTTGTTTTTTGGATTGGGTAATTTCTGATTTCAAATTCCAAGATTATTTCTTATTATTTATCTCCATTCTACTAGTGAACCTATTAAATATCTTTTTCAGTTATTTTACTTGATCTAGAAAAATCTTCTTAAATATTAAGCCCAACCACTGCCTTTCACTGATTTGCATTCTCTTTTGGCCATACATTGAGAGCTGAGGATTTGTTCTTAGTATGGAGTAGGAAACAAAGAGGGTCTGGATAGCTAAACTATAAAGCTGCCTGGTATTTTTTTAAAAAGTTTTCCAAAAACTTGGATGTCTCTCTATAACATCAAACACATACACAGATTAAAGCCATTATTATACATTAAAAAATTTTTATTTATTGGCCCTGGCCAGTTGGCTCAGTGGTAGAGCATCAGCCTGGCATGCAGGAGTCCCAGGTTCAATTCCCGGCCAGGGCACACAGGAGAAGGACCCATCTGCTTCTCCACCCCTCCCCCTCTCCTTCTTCTCTGTCTCTCTCTTCCCCTCCTGAAGCCAAGACTCCATTGGAGCAAAGTTGGCCCTGGCGCTGTGGATGGCTCCATGGCCTCTGCCTCAGGCGCTAGAATGCTCTGGTTGCGACAGAGCGACGCCCCAGATGGGCAGAGCATCGCCCCCTGGTGGGCATGCCGGGTGGATCCCGGTCGGGCGCATGCAGGAGCCTGTCTGACTGCCTCCCCGTTTCCAACTTCAGAAAAATACAAAAAAAAAATTATTATTATTTTTTTTATTTTATTTATTTGAGAGACAGAGAGGAACATTGATCTATTCCTGTATGTGCCCTGACCAGGGATTGAACTGACAACCTCTGTGCTTCAGGACGATGCTCTAACAAATGGAGCTATCTGACCAGGGCCTAGTATACATTTTAAATTTTTTATTTTTCAATTACAGTTTACATGCAATATTATTTTATATTAGTTTCAGGTGTACAACTATTAAACATTTTATTTATTTTTATTTATTTACTTATTTTAAGTGAGAAGAGGGGAGATAGTGAGACAGACTCTCACGTGTGCCCCCACTGGGATCCACCTGGCAACCCCACTCTGGAGCCAGTGCTTGAATTAACCGAGTTATTCTCAGCACCTGAGGCTGACGCTCAGACCAGCTGAGCTATCCTTAGTGCCTGGGACCCATGCTTGAACCAATTGAGTCACTGACTGTGAGAGGGGGAAGAGGAGAGAAGGGGGAAAGGGATGGTAGGAGAAGCAGATGGTCACTTCTCCTGTGTGCCTGGACCACGAATCAAACCCAAGATGTCTGCATGCTGGGCCAATGCTCTATCCACTGAGCAATCCGTCTAGGGCCTATTATACACTTTTGACAACTATATTTCCTAAGGAATTAAGCATATTCTCTGGTATTCTGGTTGTACCTCTATTTGCATATATGCTAATAGACTGAAAATTATTTGAAGGTAGAGAAATCTCCTCAGCCTAGGATAGTGCTTAAACATTAATTGGCACCTTTTTTTAATAATTTTATTTTTTTAATGGGGCGACATCAATAAATCAGGATACATATATTCAAAGATAACATGTCCAGGTTATCTTGTCGTTCAGTTATGTTGCATACATACCCATCACCCAAAGTCAGATTGTCCTCTGTCAGTTTCTATCTAGTTTTCTTTGTGCCCCTCTCCCTCCCCTCATTGGCACTTTTAATATGATGGGAGAGAATATTATTCCATAGTTTAATTTAAAATTTTTAAAATTTATTTAATTTAGTGAGGAGAGAGAGAAGGGAGGAAGGAGCAGGAAGCATCAATTCCCACATGTGCTTTGACCAGGCAAGCCCAGGGTTTTGAACCAGTGACTTCAGCATTTAAGGTCAACACTTTATCCACTGTGCCGCCACGGGTCAGGCCTTATTCCATAATTTAAATAGCACCTCTTTCATTGGAAAAGATTTATTTCTTCAACAATTTTAGGAAACCCCATGTGGGTGTTTGGTTGAATTACGTAGAGGTACTAGGTCTAGTTTGCATTTTTTAAATAAGATTTTACCCTGCTGGATATAGTGACTATGTATTTGACTTTCTCAATTGTTAAATGAACTTAATAACTACATTCTTTGGCATACAAAAATATTTTATCATTTCAACAGCTAACACTTGAGTTTTTATTAATAGTAATCCCAGTCAGACTAGGAAGAGGTGAAAGAGAGTAACAGTCTTATATTTTTATGGTGTATATGAACCCATAACACCTTGGATTCTTTGGGATACTGGATTAAAACTTTATAAAACTAGAAATTTTATGAATTTACAATGGCAAATAATTATTCATTGAAGAATTAATTTCTTGAATTTGATCAGAAGATAGATCTAACTTCATCTATTGCTAATTATTGTAACAGAACACACTACTGGGATTTAACTAAGTCACTAAGATACAATAATGTGAAATTTAAAGGTGAGGTATTTTGTGTTCAAGAACTAGGTAGAAGCTCTAAAACCCATAAAAAGAATTTTAATGGGTCAAGGAAGAATATTTTGTGTGGATTCCTTCAGAAAATTATGCTGTGGCTTCCTTCTACCCCATGGGAGAAGTGAGCGTGCATGCTCTTTCATTTGCTTCTTGTGAGAGGAGCTTTGAAAGGATCACTTAGAGATTCAAAGAATTCTCTTCAGTGTGCTCTCCTTCCTGGGAGTATGGCTACGCCTTTCTCTTCCCTCTCCCACAGGCGTGCATCTCCTAACTCTAAGCGTCCCCATGAGACTTGTAGCCAGGGGAGCAATGGGCAGTGGCTAATTGCCTGAACCTGTCCCCAAAGCCCCCTTTTCTCTGACTCTCCAGTAAGCTGACAGCAGCCCCACCTTGGCTCACGTGTTTCCCATAATGTTTCTAGAGAGCCAGAGCAGCCCGCCTAGTCTCTCTCCTGTTGATTCTTCTATCCTAGGCTCTTCCTTGTTTCACTGTTCCAGCTTTAATAAATGTACTCTCAAAAAAAATTATTATTTTAATTTAAAAGGTGCAGAGGATGGGGATCTGAATTCCTGGGAAACAAGGAGAAAACTAGCTGGCTAACTGCTCCTATGGCAAGAGCTGTCCAACAGGTAGCTGTGTTGGAATTTGTGTTTGTCAGGGCAAAGGAAATATAAGTGTTCCCTCCTGATTAGAGACAGGCCAGTGGAGGAGAGGGGCAGCCTGGGACTGTTGACTCCTGCCCAAATAAACTGCCTGGAAGGACAGTGGGGCTCCAACACTGAGTCTTTAAAATGACAGCCAGAAAACCAGGAGGCAGATGAATTATCCACATTGTTAGAGCTACAGCCAGAAAAAACTTTGAAGTGAGTTTCTGAAGAACTCACAAAAGTACCTCTGAGCGCCTGACCTGTGGTGGCAAAGTGGATGAAGTGTCAACCTGAAATGCTGAGGTTGCCGGTTCAAAACCCAAAGCTCGCCTGTCCTGTATTGGCACAGTGGATAAAGGCGTTGACCTGGATTACTGAGGTCGCAGGTTTGAAACCCTGGGCTTGTCTGGTCAAGGCACATGCAGGAAGCAACTAATACAAAACCCAGAGCTTGCCTGGTCAAGGCACATATGGGAGTTGATGCTTCCTGCTCCTTCCTTCTTCCCTCCCTCCTTCCTCCCTACTTCCTTCCCCTCTCTAAAATGAATAAATAAATTTTTTTAAAAAAAGAAGGACCTCTGAGAAAAAAGAGTCAGCTTTATACATCATCAGACAGTCCTTTTGGCAGGACCATTGAAGTTGGAATTTTCTTGCCTGCTTTTTTTCCAGAATACCTCTCTCCTGTGCCCACTTTGAAGAATAACAGCTGGATGGGGAGGGAGAGGAGAAGGCATAGAGAAAAGATCAGAACTGATTTTATTCTCTTCCCAGAGGGGTTGGGAAAAAAAAGGTTTGATTATCAAGTGAAGATTGGTTTGTTAATTGAAGTGACCCCAGGTCTTTCTGTTACTTAACATTGGCTAGAAAAGTCATGTGGACCTGCTGAAGTGGACATACAGTGGCAGGAGAACATTTCCCCTTGCATAAATTTTAAGAGGATAATTGAGACAAAAATAAAGTTGTATTTTACTATATCCAGCAGTTAGTACTTGTTCAGTGGACATAAAAATCTGTAAAAATTTGCCTGACCTGTGGTGGCGCTGTGGATCAACTGTCGACCTGGAACGCTGAGGTCACCGGTTCAAAACCCTGGGCTTGCCCGGTCAAGGCACATTTGGGAGTTGACGCTTCCTGTTCCTCCCCCCTTTCTCTCTCTCTCTCTCTCTTCTCTAAAATGAATAAAAAAAATCTGTAAAAATTTTCATATTTGGTATAGCAGATCAAAATCTATAGTAATGCATGGCCCTGGCCGGTTGGCTCAGCGGTAGAGCGTTGGCCTGGCGTGCGGGGGACCCGAGTTCGATTCCCGGCCAGGGCACATAGGAGAAGCGCCCATTTGCTTCTCCACCCCCCCCCCCCTTCCTCTCTGTCTCTCTCTTCCCCTCCCACAGCCAAGGCTCCATTGGAGCAAAGATGGCCCAGGCGCTGGGGATGGCTCCTTGGCCTCTGCCCCAGGCGCTAGAGTGGCTCTGGTCGCAACAGATGCCCCAGAGGGGCAGAGCATCGCCCCCTGGTGGGAAGAGCGTCGCCCCCTAGTGGGCGTGCCGGGTGGATCCCGGTTGGGCACATGCGGGAGTCTGTCTGACTGTCTCTCCCTGTTTCCAGCTTCAGAAAAATAAAAAAATCAAAAAAAATCTATAGTAATGCATAAAGAATTGCTTTTATTCTTGAAAGTACTTTGGCTTATATAATGATATGCTCTTGAATTTTTTTCTTTTTCTTTTTTTTTTTAGAGAGAGACAGGAAGGGAGGGGGGAGGAGAGAGACGAGAAGCATGAACTCATAAAGTTGCTTCACTTTAGTTTAGGGGTCCCCAAACTTTTTACACAGGGGGCCAGTTCACTGTCCCTCAGACTGTTGGAGGGCCAGACTATAAAAAAAATATGAACAAATCCCTGTGCACATTGCACATATCTTATTTTAAAGTAAAAAAACAAAACGGGAACAAATACAATATTTAAAATAAAGAACGAGTAAATTTAAATCAACAAACTGACCAGTATTTCAATGGGAACTATGCTCCTCTCACTGACCACCAATGAAAGAGGTGCCCCTTCTAGAAGTGCGGAGGGGGCCGGATAAATGGCCTCAGGGGGCCGCATGCGGCCCGCGGGCCGTAGTTTGGGGACCCCTGCTTTAGTTGCTTATTGATAGCTTCTATACGTGCCTTGACCGGAGGGCTTCAGCCCAGCCAGTGATCCCTTGCTCAAGCCATCGACCTTGGGCTCAAGGCAGCGACCTTTGGGCTCAAGCCAGTGACCCTGGGACCATGTCAATGATTCTGAGTCAACCTGGCACACCTGTGCTCAAGCCAGTGAGCCTGCACTTTAGCTGATAACCTCAGGGTTTCAAACCAGGGCCTTCAGCATCCTGGGTTGACACTCTATCCACTGCATCACCACTGATCAGGCATATGCTCTTGTATTTCTTAATGTGGTCTCCTGTTTAGTGTTATCATTTTACTTAATTGTGAAAGAGCCTGTATCCAAAAATAGGTGTTAAAATGTTATTCTTCTAGTCTGCTTAGGTTGTTTAGATTGTTTCATTAATATGATAGATGACTAAACTTTTTTGAATAAGATTAAATTATTACAAATTGGGGATATTTTGATATAAGATAATAAACTAAAAAACTTATTTCGCACCTGACCTGTGGTGGCACTGTGGATAAAGAGTTGACCTGGAACGCTGAGGCCACTGGTTGGAAACTCCTGGCCTACCCAGTCAAGGCACATATGCGAAGCAATTACTACGAGTTGATGCTTCCCACTCCCCCCTGCCTCCTCTTTCTCTTTCTGTCTCTCTCTCTCTGTCTTCCTCTCATCAAATAAAATCTTAAAAAAGAAATTCTAGGCCCTGGCTGCTTGGCTCAGTGGTAGAGCGTCGGCCTAGCGTGCGGAGGACCCGGGTTCGATTCCCGGCCAGGGCACACAGGAGAAGCGCCCATTTGCTTCTCCACCCCTCCGCCGCGCTTTCCCTCTCTGTCTCTCTCTTCCCCTCCCACAGCCAAGGCTCCATTGGAGCAAAGATGGCCCGGGCGCTGGGGATGGCTCTGTGGCCTCTGCCCCAGGCGCTAGAGTGGCTCTGGTCGCAACATGGCGACGCCCAGGATGGGCAGAGCATCGCCCCCTAGTGGGCAGAGCATCACCCCTGGTGGGCGTGCCGGGTGGATCCCGGTCGGGCGCATGCGGGAGTCTGTCTGACTGTCTCTCCCTGTTTCCAGCTTCAGAAAAATGAAAAAAAAAAAAAACGAAAAAAAAAAAAAAAAAAAAAACGAAAAAAGAAATTCTTATTTCTCCTTAAGCAGACCCATACTAAACAGCTCTGCACACCTGGCGCTGGAGCTGTGCTAACTCATCTGGCCAATTGCCTCTCTCTACTATCCACTTCTGAATTCTCCCAGCCCTCCCACTAACAACACCTTAGATCAGGATTGCATTGTTTGTACAGTCTCTTCATTGTGTTTTGTCTTAAGATCAGTCTCTGTTTCTGGTAAGTGAAGAAATGAAATATAGCTGATTAAAATATACAGAGTAAAAGAAGGGTACAAGTGCAAAGAAATAAATGAAATTGGTAGTCTGATAAAGCTTGACTTGGACACTGTTATTAAGAAATGATCATTTAAGCCTGACCAGGCAATGGCGCAGTGGATAGAGCATCGGACTGGGATGCGGAGGACCCAGGTTTGAGACCCCGAGGTCACCAGCTTGAGTGAGGGCTCATCTGGTTTGAGCAAACCTCACCAGCTTGGACCCAAGGTCGCTGGCTCGAGCAAGGGGTTACTTGGTCTGCTGAAGGCCTGCGGTCAAGGCACATATGAGAAAGCAATCAATGAACAACTAAGGTGTCACAGCAAAAAACTAAAGATTGATGTTTCTCATCTCTCTCCGTTCCTGTCTGTCTGTCCCTGTCTATCCCTCTCTCTGACTCTGTCTCTAAAAAAAAAAGAAAAATAAAAAGAAATGATCATTTAAAACAAAAAATTTTTAAATTTATTGGTTTTAGAGCAAGAAAAGGAGTAGGAGTGGGAAGCATCAACTCTTATATGTGCCTTGACCAGGCAAGCCTGGAGTTTCAAACCAGAAACCTCAGCATTCAAGGTTGATGCTTTATCTACTGCACCACCACAGATCAGGCTTAAGAAGTGATCATTTGCAGAGTTTAGACATCCTTTGCTGAGGAAATACAGTAATGTACTAAACGTTCAGAGCTTGATGGAGATTTGTAGATCATCTGTTTTATTTTATAAGACAATTTGTTGTTAAAATTCTAAATTATTAAGTGCTTCTGTGCTAGATACTGATGTATAGATACATTTTCTCTAAACCTGAGTAATTCTGGAAACATTTATATGTTTGATTATCTTTTGAGGTAAGAAACAGACTTCGGGGAAGTGATTTGCCCAAAGATACATTGCAGTTACAGAGTTGGGGGATTTGGACCCAGATTCATGTGCCCTTAAGCCTCATTAGTTTATTATACTTTTAAAGATTTATAGATTTGATATCCTTTGAGATCACTCATTTCTTTGGCACAAAATTACAATTTTAACTCAGAATTTGTTTCTTTCTCTTTTTGGTTTCCTTTTGTTTTGGTTTTTACAGAATCAGGACAGGAAAGTATGACTTCTTATTCTTAATATTTTAATTATGAAAGATAACATACTTTTAGAAAGGAGATAAAATGTAGGTAGGTTTTGTAAATACTGTGAGTACCCAGTAACTATTATCCATGTCCACAAATAGCCTACCTGTGTATGACTTGATTCCCTTAGCACAAGAAGTAAGCCCAGGCTCTAGAAAATGTTCAGTTCTTAAGTACTAAGTCCAAATGGTAATAATTCTTTCTTTCTTTCTCCTGGTAGTTAACAACTATCCTTACTTCAGTGGTCATAGTTTCTTTGCAGTTTTACTTCTTAAGGCATGTATTCCTGCCTGACCAGACAGTGGCACAGTGGATAGAACAGAGGCCTGGGATGCTGAGGACCCAGGTTCAAAACCCTAAGGTCGGCCCTGGCCGGTTGGCTCAGTGGTAGAGCATCGGCCTGGCGTGCGGAGGTCCCGGGTTCGATTCCCGGCCAGGGCACACAGGAGAAGCGCCCATCTGCTTCTCCACCCCTCCCCCTCTCCTTCCTCTCTGTCTCTCTCTTCCCCTCCCGCAGCCCAGCCGAGGCTCCATTGGAGCAAGGATGGCCCGGGCGCTGGGGATGGCTCCTTGGCCTCTGCCCCAGGCGCTAGAGTGGCTCTGGTCGCAGCAGAGCAATGCCCCGGAGGGGCAGAGCATCACCCCTGGTGGGCAGAGCTTCGCCCCTGGTGGGTGTGCCGGGTGGATCCGGGTCAGGCGCATGCGGGAATCTGTCTCACTGTCTCTCCCCGTTTCCAGCTTCAGAAACAAACAAACAAACAAACAAACAAACCCTAAGGTCACTGGCTTGGAGACCAAGGTCACTGGCTGGAGCAAGGGGTCGCTTGTTCTGCTGTAGCCCCCCAGTATAGGAACATATGAGAAAGCAATCAATGAACCACTAAGGTGCTGCAACTAGAGTTGATGCTTTTCATATCTCTCCCTTCCTGTCTGCTTCTCTCTCTCACTCTCGCTCTCTCTCGCTTAATTTGAGTAGTACGAATGTTCATATATGTCCTCGTGCCTCCTGACCATCCAGAATATGATCGTACATGTGTAAGGCAACATTAAAAAAAGACAAATGTATGTTGTTCTTGTTTCCATAAATTGGTTATCAAACAAACATTTTAAGTTAATAAAACTGGAACTGGAACTAATTTCATTTTTTGGAAAAAAAACTCACTCCTGGGGATCAGTGAGCATGAAAAAAACCTCACTACTCAAAGGGTTAAAAAAAAATGGCATGCATTCCTAAATGTATCTCTTTTTTATTTTTAAATGAATTTCTTTTCATAGAGTAGAAGTTGCTTAAAACCATAGAAGTCAGGATAGAGATGAAAAGTGTTTGGGTCATAGAAGAATGTTTGATTTATTTAAGAATACAAACTTCAAGAATTTGATGAAACACAAACAATTGCTATGCTAAGGATTGGCCAGGCCATTGACCTATGATTCGTATTTGTTACTAATTTATTCCAACTTTCCCCCATTCATCGATCTGGATAATATCTTTTCTGCATTAACATTTTCCTAAATATGTATTATAGCTTGTGGCGTAAGTGCGCATGTAATTTACCATGTTGTAATGTCCCTGTTTTTCTCGTTACAGCGTGGGTCAGTTCTCTCAGCATGGGGATGATTTTCTTTTGCTGCCCAATAGTCAGCGTCTTCACAGACATATTTGGTTGTCGGAAAACAGCTGTTGTGGGTGCTGCTGTTGGATTCATTGGACTTATGTCCAGTTCTTTTGTGAGGTGAGGACTTGGTTTCTTTATGTTGCTTTTCAAGAAATCTTAGATACCATAAGGTTTTCCTTTCAGAAACTGTGCTGTTTACAAGGAAGAATCTTCCTTTCCACTGCTTAAACTATAAGCAGTTGACTTACACACTGTTGTCTATAGCAGCAAATCAGAGCTTGAGAAATTGACTGCATTTGTTTAGAGCGCCCAAGAGTTAAATGTCAGTTGGGATATATATGTTCCCTGGAGCAAGAAAAATGTTGCTCCTTTTGTTTTTTTCTGTTCACATAAAAATCCTAAATTAATTGGTAACAGTGAGTTGTCTAAAGCAATAACATTAAAGGTCAGCTCAGTCTGAGCCCAAAGGGAACAATAAGTGCTATGTTGAAGCAGTTGTTGATAGACTTGATATGAAATATTTTTATTAGTGAATCAAAACTTTGCTATTTATTTCAACCCAGGTAGAAAATTCCTTGTGTATTTTTTTAAAAAAAAAAACATGCTAAAATTTAAAAAAATCATAGCAAAACAAAGTGTTCAAATGCAGCTTAAAATAAAAAACGTCAATACTCTTTCCCTGTGTCTGTTAAAAGATGTGCACTAAAGAAGATATTACTATATGAAGCACTTCTCCTTCCAGTTCTAGTTCTACTAGTAAATCGCCTGGCATCGTCAGAACAATCCCTAGTTAGAGAAAGGGGGGTTTACTAGATTGTTCTGGCTAACAGGAGGTGATTAAGAAGAAAACCTTGTAAAATGATTTCCATCTTGTGTCTACTTTAGTGGTTTGTCTTCATTTCCTGCCTCTTTCCCTTCCCTAGCTATCTTCATGCACTAGTTGAAAAGCATTATTGAAGTCATTGGGGAAAAAACACACACATTTCTTGCCCTATTTTTTAAAAATTCTGGATTCAGTCAACAGAATCTTTAGTTTACTAATTTCACCCCTACCTACCCTTACCTACACCCCTTCCTCAACTCTAAACTGAGCCTCTTTCAAGTGCCTTTATGATTTTATTTCTTCTAAAATTGTCTTTTAAAGAAACAGAAACCAATTTTGTTTGAAATAAGATTATACTTGGGTAATTCTGTGCGATCAATTCCCTTTAGTTCTTTCTTTGGCACTGATATAGCATTGTGCTAGAATACCACCTCGTCAGACACCTGCTTTGGTCGGGAGGCTTCCAGGTTCCCATTGTCAGCACTGGTGGCCGTTCCCCTTGCTGAATGTGATAATAATCAGGCTTTGGTGAAGAAGAACCAGGAGGTAGAAAACCCATGGTATTTACTACCTCGTTTTGTAGACAAACACATATGTACAAACCTACTTACAGCAAACAGTTGTTTTTCAAACTTTTTTGATGATTGAGAAATAAAAATTATGAAATGTGTTTTATACTACAACTCGGTTTTCTCTCTTCTCTCCCTACCGGAAACAAAATGTTTTGAAACCATATTTACTTTACTACATGTAATGCTCTCATATTTTCTATTTAGTTTCACTATTTAACCCACTGATAAAAAGCAATCAGACTTTTAGAGCAATATATATAGCCAGGAGAAATGTGATATAAATTCCAAGTGTTGAACAAGGGACCCACTTTTCCTTTAGTTCAAGTTCTGCCTTCTTAGGCAAGCCTTCTCCAGCAATCTCAGGTTGTGTGAATGTCCCTTCTCTGAATCCTTATGACACACATGACTGGTATCTTACTGATACACACTGCGTGTATTCAGTTGTCAAACTTCAACAATTTGAACCATTTGTTACTGAGGTAGACATTTAGGAGTGAAAAGGGCTCAGCAGCAGTGAACTGCCATCTTAAAGCTTATATAATTTACTCTGTGGGAGAGATGAAGCTGATCTCACCTAGCACTAAGCATTTTAAAATGGCATGCAAATAGTGGATCAAGCCTTGACCTGGAGTGCTGAGGTCGCTGGTTCAGAACCCGGGGCTTGCCCAGTCAAGGCACATATGGGAGTTGATGCTTCCTGCTCCTCCCCCCTTCTGTTTCTCTCTCTCTCTCTCTCTCTCTCTCTCTCTCTCTCTCTCTGCTCTAAAAAATTAAATAAATAATTTAAAATGGCATGCAAAAGGATGTTTTCTGTTTATATTTGTGGCTCCCTGGTTTTCTAGCTGATAATTTTACAGTGCTATGGTATAACTGTATAGAAATTGATATTCATGATGCTACTGTGTTGTTGATACCATTTTTATTTTTTTTTATTTTTTTATTTTTCTGAAGTTGGAAACAGGGAGGCAGTCAGACAGACTCTGGCATGTGCCCGACTGGGATCCACCTGGCATGCCCACCAGGGGGCAATGCTCTGCCCATCTGGGGCGTTGCTCTGTTGCAACCAGAGCCATTCTAGCACCTGAGGCAGAAGCCATAGAGCCATCCTCAGTGCCCGGGCCAACTTTGCTCCAATGGAACCCTGGCTGCGGGAGGGGAAGAGAGAGACAGAGAGGAAGTAGAGGGGGAGGAGTGGAGAAGCACATGGGCGCTTCTCCTGTGTGCCCTGGCCGGGAATCGAACCCAGGACTCCTGCACGCCAGGCCGATGCTCTACCACTGAGCCAACCAGCCAGGGCTGATACCATTTTTAATATACACTTTGAAGAAGGCAGAGTAATGTATAATAGATTTTTCCGTTATAGTTAAATAAAAATAAAATTATAAATTAGTGCCTTAGGAAGTAAGTTGCAATTATCTGGAAAATGCTTTATGTGGAAAAACTGATGCAGAAATAAATGAAATAGTATTTGTATTTTGTCCTGTACTATATGGGGTAAATGTCTTATTTTACTAAGCCGACTATGAGTAGGGCATAACCACATTTTAAATATTTTTTTCACCAAGTACCTAGAACATAACAGCTGCTGAATATATGTTTATTGAATAAAGGGTGGAGATTCAGTAATGGGAGATCAGAGCGAGTCAAGTTAATCAGGGAGTGACTTTTGAGCCTGATTGAAAGATGCTGCTAGCTGTGGATTAATAGAGGGGAAAGGCCACCTGAGAGGGTTGCATGCATGCTTTAATCTTTATCAGATTCTAGAGTTCTTTGTGATTATCTCAGCATATTGCTGGACTACTGTTATTGTCCAAAATTTAATTATTAACCAACTTTATATTTGTGTCTAATAAATAGTTTCCCTTTACTACTTGATAATTAGCCTTTTGAATTGGACATTTCAAAGAAAAAAACTTGAGCACTTTTACTCCTTACATTAATTGTTTCAAAGAATGTAGTGATATGATCCTTTATTTTCATAAGAAATGTATAATTACGTTACTTGGTTAAACTATAAAATTCTTAATCCTTTATTATTATTTTTTGAGATGTACATGGCCTTAAAGCTTCCAGTCTAGGATCACCAATGAACAGGCTCTGTTTAGACTTCCTGCTGTCAGAAGATGGTTTCTTGTTGTCTTGCACAATACTGAGAACTGTGCAATACAGGGCAAAGGTTGGTCTGTAGCCCTTAGACCAGCAAAAATGAGATGCAACTGCTGTTCTGTACAAACCTGCTGACATGACCTTGGGGAGAAATATAGAATGTAGCTTTTTCTTTGAATAGATTGCTTAGTAAGTGCCTGGGAAAACTCCATGAAATAATGAGTTTTCATAGTTAAATTATAATTTTTTTTAACTTTTTTTGAGATTAAGTTTTTTGTTTGTTAGTTTAAGCACTGTGCTGTATGAGCTGTGGAGAGCACAACAGATTTACCCAGCACTGCGTGCTTTACTGGGAACCCATGGAAACAGAAGGAGGAACAAAGTCACTGATCATGATAACGGTCATTTTTCACATAATTGAGGCTTTTGAATTAACCATTCAGATTAGATAAAAATATTTTAGTGCTGCATTCTTGGTTTATTACGTTTCTCACCTGTGTTTAATTAAATTTTATTTGTAGAAAATACACTGATTAACTAAAGCCCCACTTATATGCGATAGTTTTATTCTACGAAGCACATGATAAAAATAATGAAAGCTGCTTTCCATCTTTTTCATCTTTACACAGTTCCATCGAACCTCTGTACCTTACGTATGGAATCATATTTGCCTGTGGCTGCTCCTTTGCATACCAGCCTTCATTGGTCATTTTGGGACACTATTTCAAGAAGCGCCTTGGACTGGTAAATGGCATTGTCACCGCTGGCAGCAGTATCTTCACAGTTTTGCTGCCTTTCCTTTTAAGATTTCTGACCGACAATGTGGGCCTCCTTCACACACTGAGGGTCCTCTGCATCTTCATGTTTGTTCTCTTTCTGGCTGGCTTCACTTACCGACCTCTTGCTTCCAGTGTCAGAGATAAAGAGAGCGGAATCAAAGGAGGCAACAGAGTCTCCCTCTTTTCCAGGAGAAAGTTCAGTCCTCCAAAAAAAATTTTCAATTTTGCCATCTTCAAAGTGACAGCTTATGCAGTGTGGGCAGTTGGAATACCAGTTGCACTTTTTGGATACTTTGTGCCTTATGTTCACTTGGTGAGTATGCTTCCTTGGTTTTGCTTGTAACAAAGATATTATTCTTTCATACTGGAAAACGTCTTAGAAGAGCAAGATAGATCAGGTGTTTGGCCTTAAATGTTATGCTGATTGCAATTCAGGAACTCCTGAATTTCAAGGTCTTTTAAGACAGGGTCAACACAGCCATCAGATCATTAAACAGAAGAAATGTTTAATGGTGTGCTTTGGTATTTTAAAAATCACCAAACCTAAACAAAGACAACTTAAAGACAGGAACAAATGACATCAATATGAAAAACTTTATAGGTCACTGTTGCTTCAGATGGCTTACAGATCATAGTTAGGGATAAAAATGGTGTAATGATTTTCCAACATCAATAAATTCTTTTTCAATAGATGGGTGCAGAAATTAGGTAAATAGTAAAAGCCAGTGGCCTTGACACAAAGAAGCATTACATTCATTTGTGAGATAATTCTGGGGAAACGGGAATTCTGTTCAACAGATTATTTGAGAAATGTTAGTAAGTTCCCAATGAGGGGAGAGGGAAGGGTTTCATAGGAAATTAAGATTTCAGGTGCATAAGCAATTAAATTGCTTATATCAGTGTCAAAGGAAAATTCAGCTTCTTTATATTGAACCAATAATAAGCACTGTCTAAAATATTTGCCTCTGGCAGAATTTGCTCAAAATTGCATAATATGTCTTTTTCTTTTTTCTTAACTGTTGTGGCTGAAAATGTATATATTTATAGTTCAACATAGCTGATAAACAAAAATGATACTAGGATAAATTTCTCTTTTTTATTATACTATGTATGTGAACCCATATCTTTTGTAGCTTTTAGTATACTTTTGGATGCTCATGCAATTTTTCTTGAGTTAAAAGTTTTAGTGAAAGTTCATAGCACAGTTAAAAAAAATGACTGGACTCAAGGGGTCAGCTGGTAAACTACATCCTCAGCACTGTGGGTTCCTGTGCCCACTTCATTGAGGAATTAGGTTAAGAAAACATGAAGAGAGATGCCCTGGATCTAAGAGTAATTTTGATTTCTCAATTCTCCTTATTCTCTTTTTGTCAGAGGTGTTAGGGAAGCATCTGGGATGACCAATGGGGAGAAAAGAAGGACTAGTTTTTAGTACTCTGAGCCACTTGGTATTTTGAAACTGAGGTACTAGGTAAAATGACCTAGTATGTGGCCATATCTTTTTTTTTTTTTCTTCAGGAGAGAGAGATAGGCAGGAAGGGAGAGAGATGAGAAGCATCAACTTGTAGTTGCATCACTTTAGTTGTTTATTGAGTGTTTCTCATACATGCCCTGACTGGGGAGCTCCTGCTGAGCCATTGACCCCTTACTCAAACTAGTGCTACCTTGAGCTTCAAGACAATGACTTTTGAGTTCAAGCCAGTGACCAGGGGATCATGTCTATGATCCTACACTCAAGCTGGACGGGCTCACCCTCAAGCTGGTGATCTCAGGGTTTCAGCCTGGGTCCTCAGCGCCCCAGGTCAACACTCTATCCACTGTGCCATCACCAGTTAGGCATGTGGCTACATTTTGATCTAATGATTCACGTCACACATTTTTGAAAGGCATATCTGAACCATTGGAAACTATTTTTTGTTGGACTATAGATCCATTATGGCAGGATTAATTTCACCAACTACTTCTTTCATAGCTTCTGTAGTTAGTTATTTGTATGCCTTTTTCAAAGATGAGTAGATTTTAAGAAAAATTCTCTTTGGTACAAGGTGAACACACCCAGAGAAATCAGTCTCTCACCTTTGCTAATACCAAACATTTACCCAAGGACAAGTAGTAGCTGATGGTCAAGTTATTTCTGGTAATGTATTTATAATTTGTAAAATAATTTAACATATCTTCATTTGACCCTCACAATAAATCTGTGAAGTAGGCAAAATAATAATCAGATTATGTTTTACAGACAGAAAACAGATCCATAATTAACAAAGATGTTAAGTGACTTCCCAAGAGTAAGTGAGAGCAGGGGTTGGTTCCCTTCCACTGTGCTTACGTGGTGTTAGTTCCCTTCCACTGTGCTTACCTGGGGTTGGTTCCCTTCCACTGTGCTTACGTGGTGTTAGTTCCCTTCCACTGTGCTTACCTGGGGTTGGTTCCCTTCCACTGTGCTTACCTGGGGTTGGTTCCCTTCCACTGTGCTTACCTGGGGTTGGTTCCCTTCCACTGTGCTTCCCTGGGGTTGGTTCCCTTCCACTGTGCTTCCCTGGGGTTGGTTCCCTTCCACTGTGCTTACCTGGGGTTGGTTCCCTTCCACTGTGCTTACCTGGGGTTGGTTCCCTTCCACTGTGCTTCCCTGGGGTTGGTTCCCTTCCACTGTGCTTCCCTGGGGTTGGTTCCCTTCCACTGTGCTTCCCTGGGGTTGGTTCCCTTCCACTGTGCTTACCTGGGGTTGGTTCCCTTCCACTGTGCTTACGTGGTGTTAGTTCCCTTCCACTGTGCTTACCTGGGGTTGGTTCCCTTCCACTGTGCTTACGTGGTGTTAGTTCCCTTCCACTGTGCTTACCTGGGGTTGGTTCCCTTCCACTGTGCTTACCTGGGGTTGGTTCCCTTCCACTGTGCTTCCCTGGGGTTGGTTCCCTTCCACTGTGCTTCCCTGGGGTTGGTTCCCTTCCACTGTGCTTACCTGGTGGCAGATCTAGTACAGCCTTTCCTCGGAGCTTGTCGGGCCACTTCCTTGGATATTCAGCCAGATATGTCCATCTTATTGGGGGAAGATGAGTATGCCTAAGAAAATTCAATAAATATGGTCCATTTTTTAATGGTCTTTTTCTTAAAGTAAATCAAATTTCTTAGTGGGTGATGAGTTAGTGTTATAGATACTGTCATTATCAGGAGGCTATAAATCAGGTAGTACACAGAACAACAAGGTCTCTGTTAACTCTCATAAGAAACCAGGCCTTTAATCCTGCTTTTCCTCGTTTGGGCATGTTTTCTTAGAAAGGGTGCTGAGAGTTGGGATTTTCTCTTTGTCAAACTTAAGGGACTGAAAGCCACGTTGGAGAGGAAGCACCAGACAGTTAAGTGCCAAGTAACATTTTTTAATCTCGTGTCTGATGGGTGCATTGAGCTTGTCACTGTGTTGTAACTGAAGGTTTGGATTAAGGACACTTAGTCCAGAAGTCATGGAATGGGACACCACTTTCCTCCTCAGAGGGGAAAAAAGTGTCTCAAATTTTTCCAAAGACTAGTAGATGATGTACAATTCATATTAAGCCCTTTATTGGTGTTAAAGGGCATAGCCATGTAAGCATAAGAACCTGTCCTGGAGGAACATAAAATCTGGTAATGTAATAAAAACTATTATAGTTTGTAAAGGGCTTTAACATACATGATCTTATTTAAAAACAATGCACTAGCTGTGATGTATCATCCTCATTTCATGGACAAGAAGACTGAAGCACTGAGAGATTTAAACGTTTGCCCAGGATCCAGAGATAGTGACGGCTAATTAGTGTAGTACTTTATGCAAGAGGCAGTGTTGTATGGTGGGTATTGGAAAAGGCTCTGAAATAAGACAAATTTGGATTTCAATCCTGAGTAATTTCTGTGAGCATTAGTTTCACCTATAAAATAGGGATAAACCTAATTTTGCAAAGTTGTAAGAATTAGAGAAAACGTGTAAAGCATCTATTCAGTTCTGGTATGAAAATGAGAGTTATTTTAAGACAATGTGATTGCTGGTTGAATAGTTTTAGGAGTTGAGAGGACTGTAGAGTCAAAGCAAAAAGATGCTATCCATTTGGAAAAGTGGTTAGTAAAAACTTCACAGGATTAGAATCAGACCTTGAGCGTGAGATTTGGTGTTAAAACCAGATCGTTAATCAACTAGGGAAATAATTCATCTATCTAGGTCTTCTTTATTTATTTCCTTTTTTTTTAGTTTCTTGGGGTGATACTGGTTAACAAAAATATATATAGGTTTGAGGTGCACAACTCTACAGCACATCATCTGTACACTTTATTGTGTCTTCACCACTCCAAGTCAAGTCTCTGTTCATCATATCTAGGTCTTTAAAAATTCTAAGACCTTGTTTATTAGATTATGCACTATGATTTGAGAGGGAATGTGTATGCTTTATAGCAATCTTGCTTGCAAATCAAGGTTGGAGGTTTTTTTCTTGTAGTAGTTCACTTTTAAAATGAGGAATCATATTGCTCCTTGGAAACTGTCAGATTATCTTTTCTAGGCTTACCCACTTGTAATCTCCATTGTAAGGGTACAAGTCTTACAGATCAATTTAGCTGAGACCTGAATTTCTAAATAACCATTTCTAGTAGCAGCTGCTTTAGTTTTTATGAGGTGCCCTTGTTGCCTGAGAGTTTTGTTTTGTTTTCTGGGTTAAGGTTTTTGTTTTTTGTTTTTTTTAGGTGAGAGGAGGGGAGATAGGAAACAGACTCCTGCATGTGCCCCAACTTGGATCCACTTGGTAACCCTGTTTGGGGCTGATGCTGGAGCACCAGACTATTTTTAGCACCTGGCTCAGACCACCTGAGCTATTCCAATGCCTGGGACCATGCTCAAACCTATCGAGCCACTGGCTATAGGAGGGGAAAGGGGGAGAACAGGGAGGGGAGGGGAAGAGAAGCAGATGGTCACTTCTCCTGAGCGCCCTGACCAGGAATCGAACCTGGGACGTCCATACACTGGGCTGGCACTCTATCCACTAAGCCACCAGCCAGGGCCTGGGCTAAGTTTTTATGGCTCCTTCTTATCCAGTTTCTCTTCATTAGCTTCCAGAAGCATATACTCTCAGTTTTCCTCCTACTTTTTATCGTTCCTTCTTAGTTTCTTGGCTGGTTTCTTCTTTTTCACCCTGATTCCTGAATATCAGCTTGCCCCTTGATCTTTTTATTCCACTGGTGGTTTCATATAGCAGTTAATTTCCTCACCATTTTAATCTTTAAAATTCTCTGCTGTGATGCCATCATGATTTTTCACATTTTGTGCTTGGAGGACATTATGGTATTCATAGTCATTAAACACTTTTAACAAATAAGCTCAAACTCAACAAACCTCAGAATAATTGAAATAACACTAATGCCATCTGTTGATGGAGGAAAGAGTTGATGTGTTTTGCTTTGAACCACAGCTTTATATGCATGTGTTGAAATTATAACCTGATAAATAGAAGAAATTTCTGTATCTCTGTCGTAAGTATAAAGAAGGAGGGAATAGGAAGTCTTGGTGGCCATCCTCATTAGCAAGGAAAGATAGACAATTGGTGTTCACCCTACTGTGTAGGAACTGAAAATCTCAAAGAGCCTTAGGTGGTGTGTAAGAATAGGATGAGGATGCAAGAGCCATTGGCCAACCACAAGTCTAAATAGCTTTGGTAGAGCACTGACCACAAGCAGTGACAATGATGAGATAACTTTTCTGAGTGGTTTCTCAGGCTCAATCCTCAATATGAGGGTGGTAGGTGATAAATTAGTTTTGATTGCTTCAAATCTCTCCACTTCTACTCAGCTTTGGAAACAGCTATTTAGTACTTGTATTCTTTGACTCTATAACAGTATCATAGTTGGGAAGCTCTAGTGTTTAGGTTTTTTTTTTTTTTTTTTTTTTTTTTACAGAGACAGAGAGTCAGAGAGAGGGATAGACAGGGACAGACAGACAGGAATGGAGAGATGAGAAGCATCAATCATTAGTTTTTCATTGCACATTACGACACCTTAGTTGTTCATTGATTGCTTTCTCATATGTGCCTTGACCGTGGGGCTACAGCAGATGGAGTAACCCCTTGCTTGAGCCAGCGTCCTTGGGTCCAAGCTTGTGAGCTTTGCTCAAACCAGATGAGCCCGCGTTCAAGCTGGTGACCTCAGGGTCTTGAACCTGGGTCCTCTGCATCCCAGTCTGACACTCTATCCACTGCGCCACCACCTGGTCAGGCTAGTGTTTAGGTTTTAAATCCACATAGTTCTCTCTCAGAAGATAACTGACTCATGTTGAAATCTGCAGTATAGGTATATTAAGCCTGTTTTAAAAAAAACTTCATAAGATATGTGTCAGTTTTATAGCAGACAGTAATCTACTCTTCTCAAAAGAAACTTTGACCTAATAAAAGGATCTTACTTGCCTGATGTTATGATTAAAGACACAATCATTTGCCTGCTGACAGGACTATAAAGTAGACATCAAGACCAGTTGTAACCGGGAACAAACAAGTTGTATTTTTTAATTAGAAATGAAAACTTGAAACAAACAAGCCAATAAGTTTGGCATGTAATGCCTCAAGAGATATTTAATAGCTTTGATTAATGCCAAATGCTCTCATGGGTCAATAACGGAATGTAGCTATTAGACCCCACTAGCTAGGGCATCTCTGTTCATGTTGTGCTCCAAGCAGGAATAATGCTCCAATTCCAGAGCTCAAGGGCAAAATGGGAGTAGCGTGCAAGCTTTTAACTCTTTGTGGCTTCCACAGAGAGATTAAGGTTACTTTTATCAAGACTGTATCGGCCCTGGCCAGTTGGCTCAGTGGTAGAGCGTCGGCCTGGCGTGCAGGAGTCCCGGGTTCGATTCCCGGCCAGGACACACAGGAGAAGCGTCCATCTCTTTCTCCACCCCTCCCCCTCTCCTTTCTCTCTTATCTCTCTCTTCCCCTCCCGCAGCCAAGGCTCCATTGGAGCAAAGCTGGCCTCTGCCTCAGGCGCTAGAATGGCTCTGGTTTCAACAGAGCGACACCCCAGAGGGGCAGAGCATCGCCCCCTGGTGGGTATGCCAGGTAGATCCCTGTCAGACGCATGCGGCATACGGGAGTCTATCTGACTGCCTCCCCGTTTCCAACTTCAGAAAAATACAAAACAAAACAAAGACTGTATCATGTGTCAAGCAGTTTTACAAAAATTTCACAAGGTTGAGTATAATAAGTAAATACATACTTAGATCTAGAAATGACTCTGCTAAGCTATGCTTATTCAAGGTCACTCACTGAGTAATGTTGAGAGTTGGGATTTGAACACAGGTCCCAGACTATAAGTCTCATGCTCTTTTTATGAAAAAGTGTGCTGTTTCTTCATTGGGTCAGAAGTGGAATGCTGCCTGTTATGAGCTACTCTGGACCTGGACCAGAGTTTTCATTGCCTTGCAAGTTTTCCTTTTATTCTCAGGGGCTCTCTGGGAAATCTCCAAGTTAGTTTGGAGTTTAAAAAGAGTTATTTTAGAATTTGATTTTTGGAAGTTTGTCAAAAATACCAAAAGGTTTGGACACTTTACTAAATAAATAAGGATCACAGATTATTATGAAACAATATTATATATTTTACCAGAGGGATAATAAAAGATTACAAAGACAAAATTTAGAAAGTTAGCTCTTACCATTGAGAAGATCCAGTTTTCTTAAGTAATCAAAGACCTGATTAAGACAATATGAAACACAGAAAGTTATTTTGAGGAAATAAAGAATTTTACTTTCACAAATTTTTTCTCAAAAAGCAAAAGCTTTAGCAAATAAAATTAAGTTTTAGTTTTATATAAATATACCATTGATATTAAAGGTTAATTTTAAAAACCCTAATAATAATAATTCCGTTTTTAGCTTGCTTAATAACAAGGTAAAATTCTCTTTCTCTCTTCAACTTTTTGTATATAGTTAGCTTATCTTTTGTAACCAGAAATTCTAGTTTAGTTGGGGTTTTTTTATTGATTTTTAGAGAGAGAGAGAGAGAGAGAGAAGGGCGGAGGAGCAGGAAGCATCAACTCCCATATGTGCCTTGATCAGGCAAGCCCAAGGTTTCGAACCGGTGACCTCAGTGTTCCAGGTCGACGCTCTATCCCACTGCGCCACCACAGGTCAGGCAGAAATTCTAGTTTAGACAAAATGATTCTCATTTCTCTTAACAATGCATCTTCATTTCTCATACCTTTTTGTAGCTAAAAACACATCCTACTTTCCTTGTGGTCTGCAAGACTAGGAGGCTTGGCTTTGGGTGAAACTGTTTGCAAATTCAGTTGGCTCCAGGCAGTGGGTGTGTGGCAAGATTTTTTTTTTTTAAGTGAGAGAAGGAGTGATAGACTCCACCTGTGCCCTGACCCACCTGCAAACCCCATCTGGGGCCTTACCTGTGGTGGCGCAGTGGATAAAGCGTCAACCTGGAAACGCTGAGGTTGCCGGTTCAAAACCCTGGGCTTGGCTGGTCAGGGCATATATGGGAGTTGATGTTTCCTGCTCCTCCCCCCTTCTCTCTCCCCTCTCTATAATGAATAAATAAAATCTTAAAAAAAAAAAAAAACCCATCTGGGGCCTACCTATCCTCAACGGCTGGGGCTGACACTCAAAACCAATCTGAGCCACAAACTGCAAGAGGGGAAGAGAGAGAGATGGAAGAGAGGCAGATGGTCACTTCTCATGTGTGCCCTGACTAGGGATTGAACCCAGAACATCTGCATGCCGGGCTGACACTGTCCACTGACTCAACTGTCCAGGACCCGCAAGAATTTTCTTTCTTTCTTTTTTTTTTTTTTGAAGTGAGAAGCAGGGAGGCAGAGAGACCAACTCCTGGCGTGCACCTGACCTGGATCCACCTGGCAAGCCCACTAGGGGGCAATGCTCTGCCCATCTTGGGTGTTGCAACCAGAGCCATTCTAGCACCTGAGGCAGAGGCCATGGAGCCATCCTCAGCACCCAGCACCCGGACCAATTTTGCTCCAATGGAGCCTTGGCTGTGGGAGGGGAAGAGATAGATAAGAGAAAGGAGGAGGGGAAGGGTGGAGAAGCAGATGGGCACTTCTCCTGTGTGCCCTGACTAGGGATTGAACCCAGGATATCTACACGCCAGGCTGATGCTCTTCCACTGAGCCAACCGGCCAGGGCCACCTGCAAGAATTTTTAAAACAGTCAGGTATTTCATGTTTAGTCAGGTATTTCAAGTGAAAAAAATGACAACAGCCAACACAACAATAGCCAGTCTGGTGTGAATGTCCTGTCTTGAATCATAAATATATAGGTCGTATAATAGAGTTGCACCTTATTGATCATGCCACATAATAGGGTTGCATCTGATTGGTTAATTCTTGGTACCAGAAATTTTTTTTATTTTTATACAGAGACAGAGAGAGAGTCAGAGAGAGGGATAGATAAGGACAGACAGGAACGGAGAGAGATTAGAAGCATCAATCATTAGTTTTTTGTTGCGACACCTTAGTTGTTCATTGATTGCTTTCTCATATGTGCCTTGACCGTGGGCCTTCAGCAGACTGAGTAACCCCTTGCTCAAGCCAGTGACCTTGGGTCCAAGCTGGTGAGCTTTGCTCAAACCAGATGAGCCCGCACTCAAGCTGGCGACCTTGGGTCTCAAACCTGGGTCCTCTGCGTCCCAGTCCGACGCTCTATCCACTGTGCCACTGTCTGGTCAGGCCAGAAATCTTTATATATAAGTATAGGCACTTGATTATTTTAAAAAGTCACTTTGGAGCAAAAAGGGCAGGTTATCACTATTATTTATTTACTTATATTTTGGTAAGTCAATCAAAATTATACCTTTTTTTGGTCAGATCAGCAAGAAATATATTTTTTGGTTTGTCTCAGAATTTTAGTAATTAGTTTATGTGTGCATGAGATAAAAAAGGTTGAAAATCACTGCTTTAACTAGTTCAGTTGGACCTGGGTAGAATTGTCTCCCATCTCAAGCTGATCAGCCCTGCAGAGGAAAGTGATTTAGACCTGGAGATGAACTCGAAGAGAGGAGAGTGAAACCAGGAGGGATTTACCAATGTCTTGAGGAAACTGTGAGAAAGTGAACTCAAAATGGGGTTTGTGGGCTCTGTGCCTGTTTTTCACTGCCCCAGAATACCATCATAGGATCACTTAGTTTTGAAGCTGTCACCAAATCTGTTACCAAAGTTCAACTGGGTATTGCTAGCCGGATAGCTTGGTTGGTTAGAACGTCATCCTGAAGGGCAAAGGTGGCCAGTTCAGTCCCCTATCAGGGCACATACAAAAGGAACAGCTCAACAGCTTAATGTCCCACCCCACCCCCAATCTCTCACTGAAATCAGTAAATAAGAATTATATTTAAAAATTCAGCTGAGTAAATTTGAAGATCTAATTGTTATCGCCTGTCTTGTTGATGATAATAGCCAATCTAACAGGTGTGAGGCGATATCTCATTGTAGTTTTGATTTGCATTTCCCTAATAGCTAGTGAAGATGAGCATCTTTACATATATCTCTTGGCTGTTTGTATGTGTTCATGGGAGAGGTGTCTATTCAGGTCCTTTGCCCATTTTTAAATTGGATTATTTATTTGTTTGGTTTGAGTGTTTTTTTTTTGTTTTATCATTTTTCCGAAGCTGGAAACAGGGAGGCAGTCAGACAGACTCCTGCATTCGCCCGACCGGGATCTACCCAGCATGCCCACCAGGGGGCGATGCTCTGCCCATCTGGGGCATCGCTCTGTTGCATCCAGAGCTATTCCAGCGCCTGAGGCGGAGGCCACAGAGCCATCCTCAGCACCCGGGCCATCTTTGCTCCAATGAAGCCTCGGCTGCGGGAGGGGAAGCAAAAGACAGAGAGGAAGGAGTAGGGGAGGGGTGGAGAAGCAGATAGGCGCTTCTCCTGTGTGCCCTGGCCGGGAATCGAACCTGGGACTTCTGCACGCCAAGCCGAAGCTCTACCACTGAGCCAACCAGCCAGGGCTGGTTTGAGTTTTATAAGTTTTTTATATATTTGGGTATCAACCCCTTGTAGGAACTGTTGTTTGTGAATATCATCTCTCATTCTTTTAGCTGCCTTTTTTGTTTTTTAGAGAGAGACAGAGAGAGAGTCAGAGAGAGGGATAGAAAGGGACAGACAGAAATGGAGAGAGATGAGAAGCATCAATCATTAGTTTTTCGTTACGACACCTTAGTTGTTCATTGATTACTTTCTCATATGTGCCTTGACCGCAGGCCTTCAGTAGACCGAGTAATCCCTTGCTCGAGCCAGCGACCTTGGGTCCAAGCTGGTGAGCTTTGCTCAAACCAGATGAGCCCACGCTCAAGCTAGTGAGCTCGGAGTCTCAAACCTGGGTCCTCCGCATCCCAGTCCAACGCTCTATCCACTGCGCCACTGCCTGGTCAGGCCTTTTGACTGCCTTTTTGTTTTGTTGTTGGTTACTTCTGCTGTGCAAAAGCTTTTTAGTTTGATAAAGTCTCATTTATATATCTTTGCTTTTACTTCCTTTGCCTCTGGGGTTAAATTAATAAAATATTCTCTATGGCCAAGCTGCATGAGTTTAGTACCTCTTTTCTTCTATGTAATTTATTGTTCCAGATCTCATATTTTGAATGAATTTTTGTACATGGGGACAAATTATAATCTAGTTTTATTCTTTTGCATGTGGCTTTCTAATTTTCTCAGCACCATTTATTGAAGAGATTTTCTTCCATTGATAGTGAACTTTTTTTGATTGTGCACACAAAAGATTAATGTATCTTTCTCCTCTCTCTCCCTCTCTGTCTCTCCTCTGTCTCTCCTCTCTAAAATGAATAAATAAAATTTAAAAAAAAATTTTTTTTAATTAAAAAAAAAAAGATTAATGTAGACATATTAAAGGAGACTCATCTTGGCCCTCCTATTCTTCTGAGGAGGCTGATCATCCTGGGGCTTGTCAACCTGGGAGGCATGATTTCCCATGTTAATTTTAGTTTTTGTTGTTAATTTTAGTTTTTTCTTGGAGAGCTATAGAGTTTGAACAAATTTCTAGGGAAAATAAGCACTATGTACACTGTCTAAAGATGAGCCACATTTGGTGAATGTCCCTGAAGGACTGCTTCATGCCCTAGAGGAAATTTTTTCTCAGGCAACCACACAAAGATTGTTAGCCACAAGAATACCTGAGCAAGGACCAGCAAGAGCTTACCAGGTGCCACTGCAACTACTGTGCTTTTTAAGACATGGACCCCACTCTCTGGGTGAACCCATTCCAAGGCTCCCTGCCCTTTACAGTGATAAGTGAGCTCTCCTGGGGCTCCCACCAGCTTCTCTGGGATTGGTTGCATTACCATAGATACCTTGCACCGCCCATCTTTGCCACTTTGGATTTCAGGGTCTGAAACAACTATCATCACCCTGCTGACTTCAGAAGCAAGTGTCCTCTCTCTTTTCAAGCTAAAGAAAGTTCAGTCTCTCATTTAACCAGCATAGATTTTGTTCAGACTCTCAGTAAGCAATCCAATTAAAAGCTGAAATTAAAAGCAGCAACCATTTCCCCTTTCCCTGGATTATTTCAACGGTATTCACCTTGAAGATTTTCTAGAAACAGCTCAAAGTCAGGACCCTAAAGCCGGATGACTGAGATACTGGGAATAGTAACCCAAGTTCAACCAAAGCAAAGTGGAAGCTGGTGTGGCACAAATGGGTCCTTGCTGGTACATATTGCTGGGTCTGGGTCTACAGGGTGGTCGTGCCTACTAGGTCAAGTAAATATCGCTGTAAGAAATATCCAAACCTGTAGAAAATTTTTATGAGTTTATTTGAGCCAAACTGATGACAATTGCCAGGAGGCAAGATCTCAAATGCTATGGAAAATGATAGTTTTGCAGTACTGTTTATTTATTTTTAGTAGGATGTAGTGGATTTGCTCACAGTTTGCAGGACCTCCGTGTGGCATTCACCATAGTTTGTAGTGCAGGAAAATTCTCACATGTCAGGTCTCCTTAGTGATATTTTAAAACATGCTACTTTAGGCCCTGGCCGGTTGACTCAGCAGTAGAGCGTCGGCCTGGTTTGTGGAAGTCCTGGGTTTGATTCTGGCCAGGGCACACAGGAGAAGTACCCATCTGCTTCTCCATCCTTCCCTCTCTCATTTCTCTCTATCTCTTCCCCTCCTGCAGCCAAGGCTCCATTGGAGCAAAGTTGGCCCAGGAGTTGAGGATGGCTCCATGGCCTCAGCCTCAGGCATTAGAATGGCTCCAATTGCAGCGGAGCAACGCCCCAGATGGGCAGAGCATCGCCTCCTGGTGGGCATGCTGGGTGGATCTTGGTCTGGCACATGGAGGAGTCTGTCTGTCTGACCCCCCCCCACTTCTCACTTCTGAAAATACAAAAACAAAAAACCAACCCCCCCCCCAAAAAAAAAACATGCTACTTCAGCCCTGGCTGGGCAGCTTAGTTGGTTAGAGCATCATCCCAATGCACCAAGGTTGTGGATTCCATTCCCAGTCAGGGCACAGGCAAGAATCAACCAATGAATGCACACTTAGTGGAACAACAAATCAATGTTTCTCTCTCACTCTTCCTCTCCCTCTAAAATCAATAAATTTAAAAAAATAATAATTAAAACACACTACTTCAAATAATCCAATGAGCTCTAGTTAGAATTATTAAATGGTGACACTATCCATATGATAATTCTCTAATGTTAAAGGGAGTGTGGTCTGTTTACTTGTGCACCCTAAGTCCCCCAGGGAGCATCACAGACATACATGGCAGCCTGGAGTTCTACACCAAGCCTTTCTCATACTTTTTTTTTTTTTAAGTATGTGATTCAATAGGTTTAATATGTTCTCTGAATTGTGCAACCATCACTAAAATTATCAAACATTTTTATCATTTCAAAAAGAAATCCACTCAGTGGTAGAACGTCGGCCTGGCATGCGGGGGACCTGGGTTCAATTCCCAGCCAGGGCACATAGGAGAAGCGCCCATTTGCTTCTCCACCCTTCCCCCTTCTTCCTCTCTGTCTCTCTGTTCCCCTCCCACAGCGAGGCTCCATTGGAGCAAAGATGGCCCGGGCGCTGGGGATGGCTCCTTGGCCTCTGCCCCAGGCGTTGGAGTGGCTCTGGTCGTGGCAGAGCATCGCCCCCTGGTGGGCAGAGCATCGCCCCTGGTGGGCGTGCCGGGTGGATCCCGGTCGGGCACATGCGGGAGTCTGTCTGACTGTCTCTCCCCGTTTCCAGCTTAAAAAGATAAAAAAGGAAAAAAATAAAATAAAAAAAAAATCCATACTTCACAGCAATCACTTGTGATTACTCTATTTTACCCCATCCTTAGGCAATCACTAATCTACTTTTCTAACTCTGGATTTGCCTAGTCTGGACATTTTATAAAAATGGACTCATACAATACGTGGTCTTGTGTAACTGGCTTCTTTTACCTACTGTGTTTTTGTTTTATTTTTAAATTATTTTTTATTTTTCAACTACAGTTGACATGCACTATTAGATTCAAGTGTACACCCCAGGGATTAGACATTATACATCCTACTGAGTGACATCCCAATAGCCCTCATACCCGTCTGACACCATGCATAGTTATTAGGTTATTACTGACTATATTCCCTGTGCTGTACTTCCTATCCCTATGACTGTTCTGTAACAACAATCTGTACTTCGTAATCCCTTCCCCTCTCCCACCTTGCACCTGTCAATATGTTCTCTGTTTCTATGAGTCTGTTTCTGTACTGCTTGTTTGTTTTGTTTTTTAAATTCAGTTGTTGATAGATATGTGTTATTGTCATTTTATTGTTCATATTTTTAATCTTTTTTTCTTCTTAAATAAGATCCTCTACTATTTCATTAATACTGGTTTGGTGGTGATGAACATTTTTAGCTTTTTCCTGTCTGGGAAACTCTTTATCTTTCCTTCAATTGTAAATGATAGCTTTGCTAGGTAGAATAATCTTGGTAGAAGGTCCTTGCTTTTCATTACTTTCAATATTTCTTGCCACTCCCTACTGGCCTACAAAGTTACTCTTGAAAAATCAGCAGACAGTCTTATGGGAGCTCCCTTGTAACTCACCATTTTTCTCTTCCTGCTTTTAAGATTCTCTCTTTGGCCCTGGCCAGTTGGCACAGTGGTAGAGCATCAGTCCAGTGTGTGGATGGTCCTGGGTTCAATTTCTGGTCAGGGCACACAGGAGAAGCACCCATCTGTTTCTCTACTCCTCTCCCTTCCCTACTACTCTCCCTTCTCTCTCTCATTCTCTTTTCTTCCCGCAGCCATGACTTGATTGGTTTGAGTGCATTGGCCCAGACACTGAGGATGGCTCTGTGGAACCTCTGCCTCTGGTGCTAAAAATAGCTTGGTTGTGAGCATGGCCCCATATGGGTAGAGTATTGATTCCAGGTGGGGGGTTACTGGTTGGATCCCGGTCTGGGCACATGCAGGAGTCTGTCCCTCTATCTCCCTTCCTCTCACTTGGAAAATAAGGGGAAAAAGATTCTTTCTTTGTCTTTAACCTTTTGCATTTTAATTATGATGTGTTTTGTTGGAGCTTCTTTGGGTTCATCTTGTTTGGGACTCTGTGCTTCCTGGGCTTGTATATCTGTTTCCTTCACCAGATTACGGAAGACCTAAATGCAACAGAGGCAAGCAAAGTACCAAATACAAAGTTCAAAATATTGGTTATAAGGATGCTCAGGAGCTTTGTGAAGACTTAAACAGCGTGAAAAAGGACATAGAAACAGAGGTGGATTAAGGTTGGTTGAGGCCCTGGGCACAGAAGAAAATATTGGGCCCCTTAAAAAAAAGAGAGAGTCAGGTAAAATAAAAATACATGTTAACCATATTTTTAAATAAATAAAAAATATTATGTACTGTTAATGTTAAAATTGCACATATGAAACCAAACTTGGTGTTGTTAGAAAAAAGTGTAAAGTTGGGGTTTTGCGGGGCCCTTCAGAAGTTGGGGCCCAGGGCACGTGCCCAATGCACCCACCGTTAAATCTGCCTCTGCATAGAAATCATGAAAAGAAAGAACCAGTCCGAAATGAAGAATATACTAATTGAAGAGAAGACTTACAGGGAATTAACAATAGAATAGATGAAGCTGAGACTCAAATCAGTGATTTGGAATATAAGGAAGCATAAACCACCCAATTAGAACAGCACAAAGAAAAAAGAATTAAAAAATGAGGAGTATAAGGAGCCTCTGGGACAATTTGAAGCATACCAACATTCACATCATGAGGGGTGCATGTATTTGCTTTTGGCTGCTTCCCTATGTTTGTTTCTATGTATTAGGTAGACCTGCTATGTCTGCCAGACTTGGTAGAATGGCCTTGTGTAGTAGGTTGCACTTTCTTTTATATATTTAAAATTAAGGAGAGAAGGTAAGATTAAATGAAAGGGAGAGCCTGACAAGGCAGTGGCTCAGTGGATAGTGTCAGACTGGGATGCAGAGGACCCAGGTTTAAAACCCTGAGGCTGCTGGCTTGAGCGTGGCTCATGCAACTTTAGCACAGGGTTGCTGGCTTGAGCATGGGATCATAGACATGACCCTCTGGTCACTGGCTTGAGCAAGGGGTTACTCGCTCTGCTGCAGCACACCCCCACCCCCACCACTGCCCCCTCCCCCCCCCCATCAAGGCACATATGAGAAAGCAATCAACTTACAACTAAGGAGCCACAATGAAGAATTGATGCTTCTTATCTCTCTTCCTTTCTGCTATCTGTCCCTATCTGTCCCTCTGTCCCTCTCTCTGTCTCTGTCATAAAATAACTAAATAAATAAAAATAAATGAAATTGGGAAAAAGCAAGGTAGGGATTAGATTATAGGATATTGAACAAGATCATGTACTCTCTTGAGGGTGGTTACAATTATTTCAAAGCTGTGTTAACCCTGATACACAAACACAATGGACAGGGCTTGCTTAAAGCAAAGATAAACTTCTTACTAAAAAGTTATATGCATGGGGCTTGACTACCATGACCTGCCCTGTTAGGAATTTTTTATCAGATCACTCTAGTAGATTGCTTTCCATAGAACCCCTTTTTGGTTTACACCTTATTTATACTGTAATTTTTCCAATACAGTTTAGGGCAAAAGTAGGTTTAGAGTTGTGTGTACATGAAACACAGTTTATTCTTGTATTATTATTTATTGTATTATTTTTCATATGAGCAATTGTAAATCTACTTTTGTCCCACCTTGTATGTATATACCTATAATAAAGCTTAATTTAGAAATTAAGCACAGTAAGAGATTAATAATAAAATAAAACAATTAGAAAAATATACTGGCCTGGCCTGTGGTGGCGCAGTGGATAAAGTGTTGACCTGGAACACTGAGGTTGCTGGTTCAAAACCTTCGGCTTGCCTGGTCAAGGTGTATATAGGAGTTGATACTTCCTGCTCCTCCTCTCTTCTCTCTCTCCTCTGTTTAAAATGAATAAACTAAAAAAAAAAGAAAAGAAAAAAATTATACTGGCCCTGGCCGGTTGGCTCAGCGGTAGAACATTGGCCCAGCATGAGGAAGTCCCAGGTTCAATTCCTGGTCAGGGCACACAAGGAGAAGTGACCATCTGCTTCTCTACCCCTATCCCTTCTCTCACTCTCTTTCTCACTCTCTTCCCTCCTTCATCCATGGCTTGAATGATTCAAGCAAGTTGTGGCCCCAGGCACTGAGGATGGCTCCATAGCCTTGCCTCAGGTGCTGAAATAGCTCAGTTGCCGAGCAACGGCCCAAGACAGGTGGACCATCTCCCCCTAGTGGGCTTGCCAGGTGGATCCCAATTGGGCACATGTGTGAGTCTGTCTCTCAGCCTCCCTGCCTCTCACTTAATAAAAAAAATATTAAAAATTATAAAATATATATACTGTAATAAAAATTATGTGAATGGGGTTTCTCTTGGAAAACTAGCACAAATTTCTCTTCACAATTTCACAGAAGATTTGTTCTTACTATATACATCTTAGCATTCTCAGTATATCTTTTTTCTTTTCCTACTAAGTTGAGAACTTTCACCATTTCACTTACAGGAAACACTTTATGACTTTTCTTTGGTATATTTGAATTGCCAGCATCACTGCCCTTGCACTTTGGGAGATTATTAAGTAAAATAAAGGTTACTCGAAGAAAAGTACTGTCAATTTGATAACTTAGATAGCTACTAAGTGCCAAACAAGTGGATAGTACATACAGTGTGGTACATTGGACAAAGGGATGATTCACTTACTGAGCAGGCTGGTAAGAGATTTAACCATGTATTCAGAATGGAGCACAATTTAAAACTTATGAATTGTTTATTTCTGCAATATTCCATTTAATATTTTTGGACCACAGTTAACCGCAGGTAACTGAACCTGCAGAAAGTGAAACTGCAGATGAGGGGGATTACTGTATTTAAAAAAATAAAAAGTAATCACATTGCTTTTTCACCAAGATTTTCTAATTTTTGTTTTTCTATTGTTCATTTTAAAAGAGGCTTATAAAATTTGACACAAGTATATTTTTTGTATATTGTATTGATCAAAATTTATCCATTGAGACTCATTGTGTGCTGATTATATGCACCTGCACAATCCCTACATACATTTCTTGTTTTTTGTTATGTGGTCTGGAATTATTTTGTTCATTCATTCATATATTCATTTACATTCCCTTTTCATTGAACTTCCAAAAAGGATATGAAGGTATTTACTTCATTAGTACTTTTTTTTTTTTTTTTTTTTTTTTACAGAGACAGAATCAGAGAGAGGGACAGATGGGGACAGACAGAAAGGAAAGGAGAGAGATGAGAAGCATCAATTCTTTGTTGTGGCACCTTAGTTGTGCATCAGTTGCTTTCTCATATGTGTCTTGACTAGGGGGCTACAGCAGAGTGAGTGACCCCTTGCTCAAGCCAGAAACTGTTGGGCTCTAGCCAGCAACCACAAGATCATGTCTATGATCCCACGCTCAAGCCACTGACCCTGCGCTCAAGCGGGTGAGCCTGCACTCAAGCCTGTGACCTTGGTCCTCTGTGTCCCAGATCGATGCTTCATCCACTTTGCCACTGCCTGGTCAGGCTGTACATTTTCTGATTCAACTCTCACAGCAGTCTTTTTTTTTTTTTTTTTTCTGAAGTGAGAAGCAGGGAGGCAGAGAGACAGACTCCTGCATGCGCTCGACCAGGATCCATCCCACAAGCCCACTAGGGGGCTATGCTCTGCCCATCTGGGGCGCTGCTCCGTTGCAACTGGAGCCATTCTAGTGCCTGAGGCAGAGGCCATGGAGCCATCCTCAGCTCCCAGGCCAACTTTGCTCCAATGGAGCCTTGGCTGCGAGAGGGGAAGAGAAAGATAGAGAGAAAGGAGAGAGGGAAGGGTGGAGAAAGCAGATGGATGCTTCTCCTGTGTGCCCTGGTCGGGAATCAAACCCGGGACTTCCACATGCTGGGCCGACGCTCTACCTCTGAGTCAGCCAGCCAGGGCTTCAAAGCAGCCTTTTATGAGCAAAGCAGACTGATACTGGTTCACCCACTAATAGATAAGAACCCTCAGATGTTTTTTTCCTTCTTCTTACGATTGCACAGTAAGTGGCAGAGTTGTTATTAGAATAGAATTAGAATGAGTTTTTATAGCCCTGGCTGGATAACTCAGCAGTTAGAGTGTCTTTCTGATACACCAAGTTTGTGGATTCTATCCCCAGTCAGGATACATACAAGAATCAACCAGTGAGCCTGATCAGGCGGTGGCACAGTGGATAGAGTGTCAGATTGGGACGCAGAGGACCCAGGTTTGAAACCCCGAGGTCGCCAGCTTGAGCATGGGCTCATCTGGTTTGAGCAAGGCTCACCAGCTTGAGCCCAAGGCCGCTGGCTTGAGCAAGTGGTCACCCAGCCCTGGCGGGTTGGCTCAGCGGTAGAGCGTCGGCCTAGCGTGCGGAGGACCCGGGTTCGATTCCCAGCCAGGGCACACAGGAGAAGCGCCCGTTTGCTTCTCCACCCCTCCGCCGCGTTTTCCTCTCTGTCTCTCTCTTCCCCTCCCGCAGCCAAGGCTCCATTGGAGCAAAGATGGCCCGGGCGCTGGGGATGGCTCTGTGGCCTCTGCCTCGGGCGCTAGAGTGGCTCTGGTCGCAACATGGCGACGCCCAGGATGGGCAGAGCATCGCCCCCTGGTGGGCAGAGCGTCGCCCCTGGTGGGCATGCCGGGTGGATCCTGGTCGGACGCATGCGGGAGTCTGTCTGACTGTCTCTCCGTTTCCATCTTCAGAAAAATGAAAAAAAAAAAAAAAATGGTCACCCAGTCTGTTGTAGCCCCCTGGTCAAGGCACATAAGAGAAAGCAATCAGGCCCTGGCCGGTTGGCTCAGTGGTAGAGCATCGGCCTGGCGTGCGGGCGACCCGGGTTCGATTTCCGGCCAGGGCACATAGGAGAAGCGCCCATTTGCTTCTCCACCCCCCTCCCTCCTTCCTCTCTGTCTCTCTCTTCCCCTCCCGCAGCCAAGGCTCCATTGGAGCAAAGATTTCCCGGGCGCTGGGGATGGCTCCTTGGCCTCTGCCCCAGGAGCTAGAGTGGCTCTGGTCCCGGCAGAGCAACGCCCCAGAGGGGCAGAGCATCGCCCCCCTGGTGGGCCGAGCCTCGCCCCTGGTGGGCCTGCCGGGTGGATCCCGGTCTCGGGCGCATGCGGGAGTCTGTCTGACTGTCTCTCCCCGTTTCCAGCTTCAGAAAAATACAAAAAAAAAAAAGAGAAAGCAATCAATGAATAACTAAGGTGCTGCATTGAAGAATTGATGCTTCTTATCTCTCTCCCTTCCTGTCTCTCTGTCCCTATCTGTCCCTCTCTCTGACTCTGTCATACACACACAAAAAAATATCTTTAAAAAAAAAAAAGAATCAACCAGTGAATGCATGAATAAAGTGGTACAACAAATTGATCTTTGTCTCTTTCTCTCCTTCTTTCTCCCTATCTCCCCTTTTCTCTTCCTCTCTCCTTACATCCCTTCCTCTCTCTCTCTCTCTCTCTCTCTCTCTGTCTCTGTAAAAAAAAAATCAGTAAAAATGGGTTGTTGCCTGACCTGTGGTGGCGCAGTGGATAAAGCGTCAACCTGGAATGCTGAGGTTGCCCGTTCAAAACCCTGGGCTTGCCCAGTCAAGGCACATATGGGAGTTGAAGCTTCCTGCTTCTCTCTCTCTCTCTCTCTCTCTCCCCCCCCCCTCCTCTAAAATGAATAAATTAAAAAAAAAAAAGGTGTTTAAAAATGGGTTGTTACATTCTGTGATTGTATGTGTGTGACTTCCTTTAATTACAACTCAGTCGAACAGTTCCAGGGTTCGGGAGATAGTTCCTAGCATTCATATAGTCCCTACTCTCACAGAGCTCAATAAATAAGTATACATATAAATAAACAAGGTGATTTTCAAATAATGATATTTTATTTGAAGAAAATAAAATGAGATAAAAGTGTTAGGAGGTAACTTTATTTTGGGACGTCAGAGACAACCTCTTTGAGATGACGAGTGCATTCTGGGTGAAGAACAGCATTAGATATTTAGAAGACACAAAATAAAACGGCTTCCTATTGCTCTTGGGAAGCCTATGACATAAAACATCTCTAGTTTCTATCTTAAAGGCCATCCATTTTACTTCAACTTGTTTAAAATTTTTTCAAAAATTACTGATTTGAGAGAAATCAATTTGTTCCACTTATGTTTTGGTTGATTCTTTTTAAAAAAATATCTTTTTAAAGTTGATTTTGAGGGACAGAGAGACAGAGAAGAGAGAAAGTGAGAAGCATCAAGTCATAGCTGCTTCACTTTAGTTGTTCATTGATTGCCTCCGTATGTGCCTTGACTCAGGGGGCTCAAGCTGGGCCAGGGACCCCTTACTCAAGCCAGTGACCTTGGGCTCAAGCCAGCAACCTTGGGATCATGTTGATGATCCTGTGCTCAAGCCAGCAACCCCACACTTAAGCTGGCAAGCCCATTATGAAACAGATAAGCCTGCGCTCAAGCTAGCAACCTTGGGATATTGAACCTGGGACCTCAGCATTCCAAGTCAACACTATTTACTGCACCATTGCAGTTCAGGATCATTGGTTGATTTTTATTTTTTTTTGTATTTTTCTGAAGCTGGAAACGAGGTGGCAGTCAGACAGACTCCCTCCCGCATGCGCCTGACCAGGATCCACCCGGCATGCCCACCAGGGGGCGTTGCTCTGTTGCAACCAGAGCCATTCTAGCGCCTGAGGCAGAAGCCATGGAGCCTTCCTCAGCGCCCGGGCCAACTTTTTGCTCTAATGGAGCCCTGGCTGAGGGAGGGGAAGAGAAAGACAGAGAAGAAGGAGAGGGGGAGGGGTGGAGAAGCAGATGGGTGCTTCTCCTGTGTGCCATGGCCGAGAATCGAACCGGGACTCCTGCACGCCAGGCCGATGCTCTATCACTGAGCCAACCAGCCAGGGCTCATTGGTTGATTCTTGTATGTGCCCTGACTGGGGATCAAACCCATAACCTTGGCGTATGGGGTCTACGCTCTGACCAAATGAGGTACCTGGCCAGAGCCCAACTTATTTTTATCTGTTGTATTGTACAAGGTGAGCAAAAGTAGCTTTACAGTTGAGAGTATGCAAAACACAGTTTATTCTTATGTTACTATTTATTAATTATTGTATTATTTTTTATATGAACTGTAAATCTACTTTAGCCACACCCTGTATTAAAAGCTACATGTTGAAAATTTTAAATTCTTGCCCTGGCCGGTTGGCTCAGCGGTAGAGCGTCGGCCTAGCGTGCGGAGGACCCGGGTTCGATTCCCGGCCAGGGCACACAGGAGAAGCGCCCATTTGCTTCTACACCCCTCCGCCGCGCTTTCCTCTCTGTCTCTCTCTTCCCCTCCCGCAGCCAAGGCTCCATTGGAGCAAAGATGGCCCGGGCGCTGGGGATGGCTCCTTGGCCTCTGCCTCAGGCGCTAGAGTGGCTCTGGTCGCAATATGGCAACGCCCAGGATGGGCAGAGCATCGCCCCCTGGTGGGCAGAGCATCGCCCCTGGTGGGCGTGCCGGGTGGATCCCGGTCGGGCGCATGCGGGAGTCTGTCTGACTGTCTCTCCCTGTTTCCAGCTTCAGAAATGAAAAAAAAAAAAAAGAAAATTTTAAATTCTTGCAGAGGACCCAAGTGTTGCTTTTTCTTTAGAGACTTTATTCACTATTTATATCTTCTAATAATACACTACTGTCCCTCTGTTCTCATGGTTTTTACATGGATGATTGAGCATCTTTTCTCCTTCACATTATCCCCACTTCTTTTAGCTTTTTTTCATGATGTCTATGCTTCTCTTGCTTTTCTAACCTTGCATTTATTTCCCTGCAGATCTCAACATCTGCTGCAATCTGACCACTCAGGTTAGTGCACATTTGCCCATTTATCAGTTTTGTGCCTTGGGCAGTCTTCACCAGCATTCTCCTACTTTAGATATATGAGGATCTTGACTTCTGTGGCCACTTGTGACTCATGGATGGTGAAGTTAAATTTACGGGACACTCTCATTAAAACAAGCTAGTTGTTTTTTTCTTTTGAGTATTTTTTTTTTCAAATTGTAATACACCAGTATAGGAACTAGATAGGAGGATAGGGCACAATACATAAGAATAGAGAAAACTAATCATTTCTCAATAATAAACAAAAATGGAGATGCTTTTAGTAGGCAGAATAAGTTTGTCACATGTTCCAAATTACATTTAGTTAGCTAAAAATAAATATTCATAGATAATTTGACAGTTTTTTAGAAATAATGCGTGGTTTATTCAGGCATGAAAATTATCCCTAGAATGTAGGCCCCAAAACCACTAAAGGGTTTAAAATTTGCTAGGGAGAAAGAAATCCACACATATTTTCAAATGTCTACTTTTAACTTAAATTGAAGTAGCAGTAGTATATTTTGTTAGGTGCTTGTACTGTATAATGTATTCAATGAAAGTATGGGAAAGGCTGGTGAAAACTGGATTTAGCTACAAAACACATTGGGGATTTTTATATTGGAAGTGTCCTGACACTTCAGAAAGTAATACAGAAAAAACTGGTAAAGTAGACCAGGCACTTCACAAGGGTGAGGACAGAGCCCCATTCATTTCTCCATCCCCAGTACCTAGCATGTGCCTGGCCGTCAAATACTTTTTGGCCATTTTAAGGCTGAGCTTAAAGGTTGGTTGAATTGCTGAAGTATAAGGTCTACTAATTTCCCTGCTGATGACTACTTTTCATTTTCATAACATGATATGTTCTTCAAGTTCTTTCTTTGACCTTTAATATATTACCCCCAAAGGTGAGCACAATTTTATCTTCATCTAACAGGGAAAGCAATTAATCGATTTAGAGAGTTTCTCTGGTCATAAACATAGTGACAGGGTGTGGTTTAAAGCTTAAATAATAGAAGTAAAAGTATGCTTATCTACACAGGTTTCGATGTGGAATAACTTAAAGATATGGAAGTGGGTGGCAGGAGGTACAGAGTCAGTCCTGCTAAAGTAAGAACACACCTGCTTCCCGCCGCTTGCTGAAGAATGGGTGGCACAAGGGTGACCACACCCATAAGCAGGTTAACACGTGCCCACACTCCTCTACCCCTGTGCACATCTGTAAGATTTAAAATGCTGCCATGTACTGGTTATTGAACTTATAAAACATTATAATAGCTACAACATAAATCAAGTGTCCCTGTCCCTACATAATTGTATCTTTGCTTCGTAATTACATGGTTTTCTTTCATATGTTTTGGCTCCTCAGAAGCTGCCTCAGGGACTTTTCCTAATTCTCTGCCAGGTGTCTCCTTGCTCCTTATCTTCAGCTCCCGGGCCTGCTCTAAATCCTGGGGTTGGGATTGTTCATCCTGGTTCCCCATTCTTCTCTGTCTTGTGAAGTGCTCTTTAAGCTCTGCAACCTTGTCATGTGTCTAGAGAAGTGTATTGGATCCAGTGCCTCCGTTCCTCTCCTGAAAGAAAATTCCTAGATGGTAAAACCTAACTATATACATAATTTTTTTTTGTTTGTTTTGTTTTTTTTTACAGAGACAGAGAGAGAGTCAGAGGGATAGACAGGGACAGACAGACAGGAACAGAGAGCATACACATAATTTTTTTAAAGTCAATGCCCCACCTGTGACACAAAGGAAAAGGAAAAGAAGTAATTTATGAATAGAGTAATATGTATTTTAAAAGGCAGTGCTTGGGGCCCTGGCCGGTTGGCTCAGCGGTAGAACGTTGGCCTGGCGTGCGGGGGACCCGGGTTCAATTCCTGGCCAGGGCACATAGGAGAAGTGCCCATTTGCTTCTCCACCCCCCCCTCCTTCCTCTCTGTCTCTCTCTTCCCCTCCCGTAGCCAAGGCTCCATTGGAGCAAAGATGGCCCGGGCGCTGGGGATGGCTCCTTGGCCTCTGCCCCAGGCGCTAGAGTGGCTCTGGTCGTGGCAGAGCGACGCCCCCGAGGGGCAGAGCATCGCCCCCTGGTGGGCAGAGCGTCGCCCCTGGTGGGCGTGCCGGGTGGATCCCGGTCGGACGCATGCGGGAGTCTGTCTGACTGTCTCTCCCCGTTTCCAGCTTCAGAAAAATACAAAAAAAAAAAAAAAAAAAAAAAAAAAGGCAGTGCTTGGGCCTGACCTGTGGTGGCACAGTGGATAAAACATTGACCTGGAATGCTGAGGTTGCCAGTTTGAAACCCTGGGCTTGCCGGGTCAAGGCACATACGAGAAGGAACTATAGCAACTATGAAGAAACTAGGAGTTGATGCTTCCTGCTACCTTCTTTCCTTTCTCTCTCTCACCACTCTCTAAAAAATCGATATGTAAAAATCTTTAAAAATAAATAAATAAATATAATGCTTGAGACTTGTGCCGCAATGTGGCTGGACCTTGAAGGCATGCTGAGTGGGATAAAGCAGACACAAAGGTTATACACTGTATGGTTCCACTTGGCTGAGGTACCTAATGTAGTCAGACTCATAGAGATGGAAAGTAGAATGGGGTTGCCAGGAGCTGGGGCAAAGGGAGATGGGAGTTAGTGTTTAGTAATCCAGAGTTTCAGTTTGGGAAAGTGAAAAGGTTCTGGAGCCTGACCTGTGGTGGCACAGTGGATCAAGTGTTGACCTGGAACGCTGAGGTCGCCAGTTCAAAACCCTGAGTTTACCTGGTCAAGGCACATATGGGGAGTTGATGCTTCCTGCTCCTCCTCCCCTTCTCTCTCTGTCTGTCTGTCTCTCTTCTCTAAAATGAATAAATAAGAATAAATTTAAAAAACGTTCTGGAGATGGATGATGGCACAAGACATTAAATGTACTTAATTGTCACTGAACTGTATATGGCAGGTATATGCAGGAATCTGTCTGTCCTCCGTCCTCTCAAAAAAAATGGTTAAAGTAGTAAGTGTAATGTGATATCAAGTTTTTTCTTTCTTTTTTGTGTTTGGTTTTTAAATATAAATTTTATTTTTAAAAAAGTTCTTGGGCACAACTATATTGGAAATATACCCTCAAGGGGTAGTACTACCCATATTGTGAGCCAGTGTGCAGATCAGGAAACTGATGCCCAAGACCTTAGAATCAGTAAGGAGCAGAGCCGGTAATTTGACTCCAAAGACATTTTTTTTTTCCTACTATGCCTGGACCTTCCAACTCTCAGTACACAAAAGTGTTCTCTGCTATGCTAGTCGCCTTAATCCAGACCACTTAGACCTTAGACCTATTCTTCTACAGGGATGTGGTCTTTTTCTTCCTGAACACTTTAATCACAAGACATGTTTGAAATATGTTTAAAATAATGTTAATCAGATCTCCCCACCCCTGAACTCTAAAACAGTCTATTTTTAAGAAGAGGTAAAAAGTTGAAGTATGTGGAAATGACAGTAGTGGAAGGAAATTTGATCTAGGCCTAATCCTAACAATTTTTCATCTTCTTCCAGATTTAAAAAAATTTGCATTTGTAGTGGTGGTTGGGAAAGAGTCAGTAATTAAATATCTCTTATAATTAATAGAAAAGACTCAGCACTATATGTCTTACAAAGACTAGAGGGGAAAGGAGGATATGAGGCTTTGGTAAAGGAGTTCTCTAGCCAGCATCACTGGTCCTATGGAATCTTAGTGAGGTGAGGTTAGAAGATAGAATTTTTATGGAAGGATCAATCTTTGTTCACTTTAGAATTAAGGGTGAAATTAAGAAGCTGAATAAGAACTAATGCTCTAATTTTTCTGCTTCTCTCAAAAAATCAGATCAACTTTAAATAAAAATTTCAATAAACTACCGGTCTGCACATCTTTCATTGTTCAAGAAGAAACAGAACCAGTTTTGATAATTTACAAAATATATAGCTTATTGACATTCTTTTTTTTTTTTTGTATTTTTCTGAAGCTGGAAACGGGGAGAGACAGTCAGACAGACTCCCGCATGCGCCCGACCGGGATCCACCCAGCACGCCCACCAGGGGGGGAGCTCTGCCCACCAGGGGGCGATGCTCTGCCCCTCCGGGGCGTCGCTCTGCCACGACCAGAGCCACTCTAGCGCCTGGGGCAGAGGCCAAGGAGCCATCCCCAGCGCCCAGGCCATCTTTGCTCCGATGGAGCCTTGGCTGCGGGAGGGGAAGAGAGAGAGAGGAAGGAGGGGAGTGGGGTGGAGAAGCAAATGGGCGCTTCTCCTGTGTGCCCTGGCCGGGAATCGAACCCGGGTCCCCCGCACGCCAGGCCGACGCTCTACCACTGAGCCAACCGGCCAGGAGCCAGGGCCCTTATTGACATTCTTGACAGGGCCATTAGAAAAGTTATCAAGTTACCCAAAATCCTAGTAATTTAAACAATACTTTCTGAAATCATCCCTTTCTTATTTAAACATGAAATTATTTTAAACTTCCAAAATTTAAGCTTAATCAAACTAGCTTTTTGTTCAATGCATTTGTTCATTTTGGACTATGTTTTCAAATTTATATACTTCATCTACTAATTAATGACTCCTTAACCCACACCTGTCTACTTATTTGCATGCACATTTATCCAGTGGGTGATTTTACCTCCAGGTAAATTCAGGAGTAAATTTAAAAGAGCAAATCCTTTAAAAAAAATACAAACATGGAAACACTTATGATGCCTCATTAAGAGTATTAATTACATCTTTGAGAATCTTTGTAACCACTGTGTATCTTCAAAGTGCTCTGATGAAGTACTAGTCAGTCATGCAGGAAAACTGCAGGCTCTGGCTGAGCCCTCTAAAGCCATCCTTTTTTTCTTTTCTTTTCCTTTTTTTTTTTTTTTTGCAAGACAGACAGGAAGGGAGAGAGATGAGAAGCATCAACTCATAGTTGCTGCACTTTAGCTGTTCATTGCTTCTCATATGTGCCTTGACCAGGGGGCCCCAGCTGAGCCAGTGACCCCTTGCTCAAGCCAGCAACCTTTGGGCTCAAGCTGGCAACCTTTGGTTTAAGCCAGCGACCATGAGATATTTTGATGATCTCATGCTCAATCCAGTGACCCTGTGCTCAAGCCAGCCACCTTAGGGTTTTGAACCTGCAACTTCAGCATCCTAGGTCAACACTCTATCCACTGTACCACCACTGGTTAGACTGAAACCATCTTGATGACCAGAGTAGAGGCAGTCTAATTCCTGCACAGAAAAGACACTATCTGAACAATCCACATTCCACTGTGTTCATTGCTAGCCCAAAATCAAAGGTGTGATAGTGGTTAATCTAGTGGGCCAAGAATGAGACTCTAAGAATGGAACTGTTCAGAATCACATTTGGATTAAGGTATAATGAATAAAAATTTAAATAAACCAACAGATTCAATACCTTTCATTGTTTGGGAAGGAATAGTACAGTTTTTGATGATTTGTGAAGTATATGGCACAAATTATTAGCAGGGTCATTAAGTAATTTCAAGTATCCTGAAAACCCTAGTGATTTATTTTCTATTTTAAAATGAAGTCCATCTTAACTTCAAAAATTCAGGATTATTTAAACTGGCGTCTAAACCCAAATTGGCTTTGATTGATAATTACTCTAGAATATTTTGTCAAATCTCGATCTGATCTAAATACAGTGCTACCTTGACACACGAGTTTAATTTGTTTCATGGCCAAGCTCGTGACTCAATTTGCTCATGTGTCAAATCGAATTTTCCCATTTAAATCAATGAGAATACAATTAATTCATTCCTGTCGTAAAAACCACACGAATTTTTTTGTTTTATATGCTTTTAAATAAGAAAATGTACTTTATAAATAACAAATATATATATACATATATATATATACACATAATAAGAGAATGTAAAGAAATAAACTGGTTTATGAAGTGTATTTACCTTCAAGGTCAAGTGAAGATGCTGGCAGAGGAGGAGGATACATTAGCATAACAATGGTCCTTCCCTAGCAGGAAGGTAATTAGCAATTTCATAGGCAGCTGCCCAGCACCATTTTTAACAATAAAAGTGAGCAAACTTAGAAAATAGAAATTTTACAAACTCATTTGCCCAGCAATCATCATTTTTCTTCACTGACTTTTGGCTTTTTTGCCACACTTTCCTCACTTTCACTTAAAGGCCGTTTCAACAAAAACCTTTCCATGGAAGTTTCTTCCTCCCTTTCAGAATGTTCGGCAGGCTATCTAGTGGAGGGTGGCAGAAGCTCATGATTGATATATCTGCTTGTGACTTAAAGCAAAATATCCTGTGAGTGACTGCTTGTCTCTCAAATTGCTCATGATTTCAAGTGCTCGTGTGTCAAGGTACCACTGTAATGCTATAATAAGGATGGATTATTTTGTTTTAACCTAAGGAAAATTATTTTTTTGAAAAGTAACAATTACAAGGTGATTTTTAAAAAGATTTAATTCATTGATTTTAGAAAGGAGAGAGAGAAAGAAAGGGAGGGGGTAGGAGCAGGAAGCATCAACTCATAGTAGTTGCTTCTCATATGTACCTTGACTGGGCAAGCCTGGGATTTCAAACCAGTGAGTATTCCAGCTCAAAGCTCCATCCACTGCAGTACTCTATGCAACAATAACAAAGGTTTCCAAAAATTTTTAGAGTTAGAAAATGTTTCTCCCTGGCCAGATAGTTCAGTTGGTAGAGCATCATCTGGAAGCACAGAGGTTGCCAGTTCAATCCCTGGTCATGGCACATACAGGAACAGATTGATGTTCCTGTCTCTCTCTCTCTCTCTCTCTCTCTCTCTCTCTCTCTCTCTCTCCCTTCCTCTATCTCTAAAATGAATAAAATTAAAAAAGAAAATTTTAAAGAAAATGTTTTCAAACTTAGACCAATTATCAGTCATCTTTCTTTCTTCAAAACTCTTCTTTTTCTAATCTTCACTCTGGAATCTATTTTCTCTTTTTTCTCTGTCTTAGCTTTTACATGTCTTAATTGGTGCCATATGGATTATCGACACCATGGAAACCAGTCTTAATGAGATGGAAAGACTGTGTGTTAAAACAAACAGAACCAACTACCTGTGTCTTCTAGCGTCCTCTTAGGCCAAAGGTCTGTTCTCCATTTTGTCATCTGCTGAGGAGGCAGTAGGTACCTGTACTATGGGTTTAGTCACAACGGAAATATCTTACTAATAATAGACATTGGGGTACCTAAAGGTGGTAGTCCTTAAAAATGTTGGCAGGCAAAGAAATTTTGTGTTTTCACTTCAAGCATATCTTAGAACTGTTTATCATGTTAAATTTTTTTTTATTGAATTTATTGGGATGGCATGGATTAATAAAATTATACAGGTTTCAGGTATACAATTCTATAATACATCATCTGTATATTCCATTGTTTGTTCACCACCCCAAGTCAAGTCTCCCTCCATCACCATCTCTACCCCCTCTACCCTTCTCCCCCTCCCCCTCCCCAGAATTGTTTATTCTCAAAGCACAATTGATCAAATTTAATTAGCTAAAATGACATTTTAAGGCTGACCTAATCAATATATATCTTAATAGCCATAAAGTCATATTTCAATATTATATGATGTAAAGGGCTTAATTTTATGTACCCAAATCTGTAGTTAGTTGTTTTCTACCTTCAAGCCCACCACCTTACTGCGCTTGCGGGTGTACAGCGCTTGAGTCAAACTTCCTAAGGGAATGGCCCACTTGTTTTAATTTACTCCCTTTATTTAGTAACCAGAGATAGAGAAAACACAAGTTGTTTATAAAAGAAAAAAAAACCAGACCTCATTCTGATCAGATTTGTTCATTTTACTTTGAAGTCAAAGCGTAGTGTCGAGTTTTGATTTGCAACAAATTCTTAGATTACCCATTAACCAATCTAGCAGGCTCTCTAATCCCTTTCATATGTACATCTAATTTTTAAAGGGGCCAGGTTCTTTTCCTTGAGCTTACCTTTAAAAAAGTATATTTAAGCTGAAGTCTCCAGTGATTCATATATCTGCTCATGACTTAAAGCAAAATATCCTGCGAGTGACTGCTTGTTTCTCAAATTGCTTGTGATTTCAAGTGCTCATGTGTCAAGGTACCACTGTAATGCTATAATAAGGCTGGATTATTTTGTTTTAACCTAAGGAAAATTGTTTTTTTGAAAAGTAACAATTACAAAGATGATTTTTAAAAGGATTTTATACATTGATTTTAGAAAGGAGAGAGAGAGAGAAAGGGAGGAGGTAGGAGCAGGAAGCTCCTACCCATTAAGAGTTATGGGATAAGATTTTAAATGTTGAATGGATATAATCTTAGAAATTAAACTACGAGCAAATGAGAGGCAACAAGCTGAAGCTGCTCATCTCTGGAATGAAGAGCAAGAGAGTAAAAGTGCTCTGAATCCAGTATACATCTGTTGGAAAGTAGGAGACTGTAGAGATCATTCTGCATTCCAAAAACACTGAAAATATTGTGTAGCATTTATTGCCCTGTTTTTTGATGTATCATGTAAACATAAAAGAGAGGTAACCTGCTCCAGCCAAAAGAATTTATTCTCCTAGACCAGGGGTCGGGAACCTCTTTGGCTGAGAGAGCCATGAACGCCACATATTTTAAAATGTAATTCCATGAGAGCCATACAATGACCCATGTACGTTATGCATTATCCAATAAAACTTTGGTGTTGTCCCGGAGGACAGCTGTGATTGGCTCCAGCCACCTGAACCATGAACATGAGCGGTAGGAAATGAATGGATTGTAATACATGAAAATGTTTTATATTTTTAACATTATTATTATTATTATTATTATTATTATTATTGGGACAGAGAGAGAGTCAGAGAGAGGGATAGATAGGGACAGATAGACAGGAATGGAAAGAGATAAGAAGCATCAATCATCAGTTTTTCGTTGCAACACCTTAGTTGTTCATTGATTGCTTTCTCATATGTGCCTTGGTGCTAGAGCCAGCGACCTTGGGTCCAAGCTGGTGAGCTTTGCTCAAACCAGATGAGCCCGTGCTCAAGCTGGCGACCTCGGGGTCTTGAACCTGGGTCCTCCGCATCCCAGTCTGATGCTCTATCCATTGCGCCACCACCTAGTCAGGCCATTGTTATTATTGTTGTTGTTATTTTTTATTAAAGATTTGTCTGTGAGCCAGATGCAGCCATCAAAAGAGCCACATCTGGCTCACGAGCCATAGGTTCCTGACCCCTGTCCTAGACTCTATAGAGCAGGGGTCCCCAAACTACAGCCTCCTGAGGCCATTTATCTGGCCCCCACCACACTTCCTGAAGGGGTACCTCTTTCATTGGTGGTCAGTGAGAGGCCACAAAGTGCGGCGTCACTCACGTACAGTACTACTTCCGGTGACGCGGGACACACGTGTCACGGCTCCGGAAGCACGTCATATCATTTGTTACGGCTAGCAGTGACAAGTATGGAACCGGACATTGACCATCTCATTAGCTAAAAGCAGGCCCATAGTTCCCATTGAAATACTGGTCAGTTTGTTTATTTAAATTTACTTGTTCTTTATTTTAAATATTGTATTTGTCCCCGTTTTTTTACTTTAAAATAAGATATGTACAGTGTGCATAGGGATTTGTTCATAGTTTTTTTTTATAGTCCAGCCCTCCAACGGTCTGAGGGTCAGTGGACTGGCCCCCTGAGTAAAAAGTTTGGGGACCCCTGCTATAGAGACTAGGTGAGTGCACCTACCTACCTGTTGCCTAATCCTCTTTTGAATTTGTTAATTATCTGAAAAGGAAGGACAGAGGATCAGGGAATCAAAATCATCACAGATAAGGGCAGATGATGACTGCATATCTGAAATCTGTTTATCTTCCAAAGGGCATAGTAACTGCAACAACAGTGGGTGGTAAATACAGTATTGTTGACTTTTCCCCTTCAGTTCTGCCAAGGCAGTTATAGTTCTATTAGTTCCATAGCCTACAGTGTTCTTTTGTGCCTCTGGCCCTGTTTTCCTAGCATCCCTAAAGTACTGCCTTTGTGAACAATTGGTACTTGAGTCAGTCAGCTGTTGCTTCAAGTCTACCATCAGAAATAAAGCTGTCTTTGTTTTAAGTGTCCCATAGTTCCCCTTCTTCTGTAACTACTATTACCTAAAGATATATGCAGACATACCTCGCTTTATTGTGCTTCGTAGTTGCTATGGGTTTTTTTGTTTTTGTTCTTGTTTTTTTACCAACTGAAGGCAGCACTCTCCACCAGCAAAGAAGATTTCTACTTGCTTGCTTTATTGGGATGCTTGCTTTATTGTGGTAATCTGGAACTGAACCTGCAGTACATCAAAGTATGCCTATGGTTTAACGTATATGCACTAAATTTTTTGATCATATTTCTAATGTGATAAATTACATAAACAGTCTAACCTGTGGTGGCACCGTGGATAAAGCATCAGCCTGGAATGCTGAGGTCGCCAGTTTGAAACCCTGGGCTTGCCTAGTCAAGGCACCTATGAGAAGCAACTACTATGAGTTGATATTTCTGGCTCCTTCCCCTGCCTTTCTCTCTTTCTATCCTCTCTCTAAAATGAATAAAATCTTTTAAAAAAATAAATTACACCCTGGCCAGTTGGCTCAGTGGTAGAGCATTGGCCTGGCGTGCAGGAGTCCCGGGTTCGATTCCCGGCCAGTGCACACAGGAGAAGGACCCATCTGCTTCTCCACCCCTCCCCCTCTCCTTCCTCCCTGTTTCTCTCTTCCCCTCCCGCAAACAAGGCTCCATTGGAGCAAAGTTGGCCTGGGCGCTGAGGATGGCTCTGTGGCCTCTGCCTCAGGCACTAGAATGGCTCTGGTTGCAACAGAGCGACACCCCAGATGGGCAGAGCATCGCCCCCTGGTGGGCGTGCCGGGTGGATCCTGGTCGGGCACATGCGGGAGTCTGTCTGACTGCCTCCCCGTTTCCAACTTTAGAAAAATACAAAAAAATAATAATAGGCCCTGGCCGGTTGGCTCAGTGGTAGAGCGTTGGCCTGGCGTGCAGGAGTCCCGGGTTCGATTCTCAGCCAGGGCACACAGGAGAAGTGCCCATCTGCTTCTCCACCCCTCCTTTCCTTCCTCTCTGTCTCTTTCTTCCCCTCCCGCAGCCAAGGCTCCATTGGAGCAAAGTTTGCCCCAGCGCTGGGGATGGCTCTGTGGCCTCTGCCTCAGGCGCTAGAATGGCTCTGGTTGCGGCAGAGCGACGCCCCAAGATGGGCAGAGCATCGCCCCCTGGTGGGCATGCCGGGTGGATCCCGGTCGGGCGCATGCGGGAGTCTGTCTGACTGCCTCCCCATTTCCAACTTTGGAAAAATACAAATAAATAAATAAATAAATAAAATAAAATAAAATAAATTACATAAACATTACATACAAGACATTAAGGGAAATCCACTCATCCCATTAAAAATGTGTGTGGGGGAAGGACAACTGAGGCTAATGACTATCATAGCATGACCGAATAGCACAATCTGAGAGAATAATACTCTAGGGAATTACTGGACATTTTTACCAGTGACCTTGATTTGCAGCTGTGTACCACTACTGGGTTTCAAGGGATTCTGTAAATAAAGTGACTTGGGGTTTCCCTTCTATTAGGCATTTGTAAAGCCAGTAGCCAAGGCCACCATCACAGCTGCCTTGCAGATGCAGGTTCGTGTTAAATTCGGACAGATGGCAATGAAACAACGGAGCCAAGAACTGGTGGGCCATTTGCTTTAATCCTAGCTTGCACCTGGTGGGCAAGTAAAAACATACACTGTGGGCTCCAAAACCCACTCATTCAGTGCTCACAAAGCTACTGACTTATCCGAGTTTCCTAGAATCAAAGGTTTCTAGCTAACTAGCCTTATTCACCTCTGTTCCCCATATCCTCTCTGCACAAACTGGCTTCTTCAGCACTCCTCCATCTTGGCTGCCTCTCCTCTCCTCCATGTGGCCTTTCTCTGCTCTCTTCTCTGATGCTAATCTCAGGAACCGAGAGAGAGAGAGAGAGAGAGAGAGAGAGAGAGAGAGAGATCCTGGTCTGCCCCACTTTATAGTGTAGATTCAAAACCTTTAATCCAATATACAAATAGGGAAGTCTCTGACACAAAGTCACTTATCTGAGGCATAATGGGATTCCTCATGAGAGTGCACCACTCCACATCAAAAAGGATGGAAAAGGCTTAGTCCCAAAACCAAGCCCCAGGCTACAAGGATCCTGCCTGCCCACAGCCCGCCCCCAACACACATTAATATAATCGTGCCCATCCCAAGCAAGAAGGGCAACCAATACCATCACCTGGGCAACGGGCTTCCATGTGGGCAGTGCCATCTTTAATAAAGTGAAAATAATATATTTTATCTGCCCAACAGTATTCTTCTATTGTGAAACTATTTGTTGAGGAGAAGCTTGAGTTTCCGGTGTACTTATATCAGCTTTATTGGAGTTGATTTTATACTATGGCCACCAGTTTAACTTCCTTCATTGTCTTTTTTTTTTTTTTAATATTTTATTTATTGGTTTGAGAGAGAGAGAGAGAGAGAGAGAGAGAGAGAGAAAGGCAGGGGGGGAGGAAGAACAGGAAGCATCAGCTTGCAGTTGCTTCTCATGTGCCTTGACCGGACAAGAATGGGCTCTCGAACTGGTGACCTCAGCATTCCAGATCGATGCCTCATCCCCTGCGCCACCACATGTCAGGTGACTTCCTTCATTGTTGACTTTGAGAGCCAGAGGACTCAGCCTGGATTCTCAGTGAAAGAACACTAACTGATGTCTCCAAATGTTTGGCACTGTGGCTCCCTGTAGGGAAGAAGGGGAGGAGCAGGGAGGTCAGAGCTGAGGCCAGTTTAGTAAGATAATGGCTTTAGCTTCCTTAGGCTGCTGCTCAAAAAGGGATCTGCCTCTAGGCTCCAGTGAGGGGAGAGGACCATTCTCCCATCAGCTGGCTGGTCAAAACATGTCATCCATAAAGAGAGGTTGTCTCATCATTTACTTGAAGTGGAGATGGTTAGGAGGAAGGGAAACTGTACTGTTTTGTGATTGTTTTCCTTGTTGTTGTTTTTTTAATTTAGTTTTTAAATTAAATTTATTGGGGTACCATTTGTTAATATGATTATATAGGTTTCAAGTATACATATCTGTGGTACATGAGCTGTATATTGTATTGTGTGCCTACTACCCAAAGTCAGATTATCTTCTGTCACCAAATATTTGGTACCCTTTTGTGGATCAAGTAAGTTTGCAAATATGATGTATATGTTTGCTCGCTTATAGTTTGCATTGAGTGTGGGGGACAGGCTGTAAGCAGGCAGGGTCCTATAGCCTAAGGCTTAGGTTTTTTGTTTGTTTTTTACAGAGACAGAGAGAGAGACAGAGGGATAGATAGGGACAGATAGATAGGAATGGAGAGAGATGAGCCGCATCAATCATTAGTTTTTTGTTGTGACACCTTAGTTGTTCATTGATTGCTTTCTCATATAGGCCTTGACCATGGGGCTACAGCAAACCAAGTAACCCCTTGCTCAAGCCAGCGACCTTGGGTCCACGCTGGTGAGCTTTTGCTCAAACCAGATGAGCCCGCGCTCAAGCTGGTGACCTCGGGGTCTCAAACCTGGGTCTTCTGCATCCCAGTCCGACACTCTATCCACTGCGCCACCGCCTGGTCAGGCTAAGGCTTAGTTTTCAGACTAAGCCTTTCCCACCCTTTTTTTTTTTTTTTTTTTAATTTTTTTACAGAGACAGAGAGAGAGTCAGAGTGAGGGATAGACAGGGACAGACAGACAGGAACGGAGAGATGAGAAGCATCAATCATTAGTTTTTCGTTGCGCATTGCGACACCTTAGTTGTTCATTGATTGCTTTCTCATATGTGCCTTGACCATGGGCCTTCAGCAGACCGAAGAACCCCTTGCTCGAGCCAGCGACCTTGGATCCAAGCTGGCGAGCTTTTTGCTCAAGCCAAATGAGCCCGCGCTCAAACTGGCAACCTCAGGGTCTCGAACCTGGGTCTTCCGCATCCCAGTCTGATGCTCTATCCACTGCGCCACGGCCTGGTCAGGCTCCCACCCTTTTAATACTAAGATCTTCTCAATACTAAGCTTTTCCCCACACCCTTGACTGTTGCATGATGTGGGGTGGTGCACTCTTATGAGGAATCCCGTTTATGCCTCAGATAAGTGGCTTTGTATCAGAGACTTCCTTATTTGTATACTGGTTTAAAGGATTTAATTTCTACACTATAAAATAAGGGAGACCAGGGGCTCTCTTGCTCGGTTCCTGAAATTAGCATTGCAGAAGGAGAAGCCAGTTTGTGCAGAGAGAAGGAGATGAGGAACAGAGGTGAATAAAGCTGGTAAGGTACAAACCTTTGATTCTAGGAATACTCGGATGAGTCAGTGGCTTTGGGAGCCCTGAATGGAAAGGGAAGTGTTTTCCCACTATGTGTATTTTCTCACCCGCTGGGTGTGAACTAGGATTAAAGGTAATGGCCCACCAGTTCTTAGCTCCATTGTTTCATTATCATCTGTCCGAATCAAATTCAAACCTGCATGGGCCATGCAGCTGTGATGGAGGCCGTGGCTACTGGCTTTACACCCCCTTTACTACCCCCACACACCCTCTTCCCTCAGGTAACCACCAATTGTTGTGTCTGGGAGTTTCAGTTTCATATTCCATATATGAGTGAAATCCTATGGTTCTTAGGTTTTCTGACTTATTTCACTTAGGATAATATTCTCAAGGTCCATCCATTTGTTGCAAATGGCAATATTTCATCCTTTTTTTGGCTGAATAGTATTCCATAGTGCATACATGTACCACATACCACATCTTCTTTATCCAGTCATCTATGAAAGGACACTTGTTTCCATGTCTTAGCCATTGTGAATAATACTATAGTGCAGTGGTCCCCAACCTTTTTTGGGCCACGGACCGGTTTAATGTCAGAAAATATTTTCACGGACCGGCCTTTAGGGTGGGACGGATAAATGTATCATGTGACCGAGACAAGCGTCAAGAGTGAGTCTTAGACAGATGTAATCTGGTCATTTTAAAAAAATAAAACATTGTTCAGACTTAAATATAAATAAAACAGAAATAATGTAAGTTATTTATTCTTTCTCTGTGGACTGGTACCAAATGGCCCATAGACCGGTACTGTTCCGCGGCCCAGGGGTTGGGGACCACTGCTATAGTGAACATAAGGGTATACATATCTTTGTGAATAAATGTTTCAAATTTTGGGGGCAGATAACCTAGAAGAGGGATTGCTGGGTCATATGGTAACTCTATTCTTAATTTTTTGAGGAACCTCCATACTGTTTTCCATAGCGGCTGCATCAGTCTACATTCCCACCTGTCGTGAATAAGGGTTCCCTTTTCTCCACAGCCTCTCCAACACATTACTTGTCTTGTTGATAATACCCATTCTAACAGGAGTGAGAAGGTAGCACATTGTAGTTTTAATTTGCATATCCCTAGTTGCTAGTGAAGTTAAGTATCTTTTTATGTATCTGTTAGTTGTTTGTATATCTGGGATGAAGTGTCCAGGTCTTCTGCCCTTTTTTTTTTTTTTTTTTTTTTTTAGTGTAAGAGGGTGTAGGACAGACAGGAAGGGAGACAGATGAGATGAGAAGGATCAACTCATAGTTGTGGCACCTTAGTTGTTCATTGATTGCTTCTCACATGTGCATTGACCTGGGGATTCCAGCTGTGCCAGTGACCCATTGCTCAAGCCAGTGATCTTGAGCTTCAATCTGGTGACCCCGTGCTCAAGCCAGATGAGCCCATGCTCAAGCTGGCAACCTTGGAGTTTGAGCCTGGGTCCTCAGCATCCCAGGCCAACAGTCTATCAACTGCGCCACCACCTGGTCAGACTTTAATTGGATTATTTGTTGTTTGGTGTTGAGTTGTATGACTTCTGTTTTTGTTTTTGTTTTTTCAGAGACAGAGTGATAGACAGGACAGACAGACAGGAACAAAGAGATGAGAAGCATCAATCATTAGTTTTTCGTTGCACATTGTGACACCTTAGTTGTTCATTGATTGCTTTCTCATATGTGCCTTGACCGCGGGCCTTCAGACTGAGTAACCCCTTGCTCGAGCTAGCGAGCTTGGGTCCAAGTCGGTGAGCTTTTGATCAAACCAGATGAGCCCGCGCTCAAGCTGGCGACCTCAGGGTCTTGAACCTGGGTCCTTCCGCATCCCAGTCGGACTCTCTATCCACTGCTCCACCGCCCGGTCAGGCCGAGTTGTATGACTTTATGTATTTTGTATATTAACTCCTTGTTGGAGCTGTTGTTTGAGAATATCTTCTTTCATTTGGTTGGTTGCCTTTTTGTTTTGTTGTTAGTGTCTTTTGCTGTGCAGAAGCTTTTTAGTTTGATATCATACCATTAAGTTATTTTTGCCTTTACTTCCCTTACCTTTGGGGTCAAATTCATAAAATCTTCTCTAAGACTCAGCTGCATAAGTTTAGTACCTATCTTTTCTTCTTTGTAATTTATTGTTTTGGCTTTTATATTTAGGTCTTTGATCTGTTTATTTTTCCCCCTTTCACCATGGCTGTAGAATGAGCAGACATTTTGAGTTATGATTTCTTATTTATCTTTGGATAACAAAACAATAAAAATGTTTTCACACAATCCAAAAATGGCTTCTGTGGTTAGGGAAAGTTGTTTGTTGCTTGAGTGAGCAGATAGTATTCAAGCTGTCAGTAAGCAAGACTCCAATAATCCCTGATAGGTATGCAACCCTGCACTGAACAGATGTTTAAGAACATAAATAAAAGGTTAATTCGTGCCTTGAAGGCACTTCCACATTCAGATAAAATTGACTTAAAACAGCTGCTGTACCAAATGATGTTTTCTCCGTTGTAGATAGTGGCCTCTAGTATAAGCATTGTATTGGTTTAAACAAGTTAGGTTAAATGTGGAAACATTGGTTCAACATATTCATATCCCTATCTATGCAACTCTTCATTAGCAGTATCAGTTTAGCCTAATATTCATTCTTTCTGCTAAATTTAAGTATATGCCAGTCTTCAGGGGATAAGAGATGGTCAGGGATTTGTAAAATACTTGACAGCAATCATGGGAAGCCCAGGCTGTAAGTTGAACACACCAGATCCCCTAAGTACTGCTACCTCAGATTCTGTTCTCCAATCTACCAGATTCCCTTATTCAGTGACCAAAGAAACTTTTAGTTTTAGTTTGTAGATTTTTGGCTGAGGGTGGGGACAGGGTATTAGAAACTGAAGTTCTTGCTTTATTTAAACAATAACAAAATTCAATGAAAGAATGCCCATTATAGCTGAAGAACTAAGTGTCCCCTCAAGCATAATTTGTATTTATAAAACTTACCTTTTTGGCCCTGGCCGGTTGGCTCAGCGGTAGAGCGTCGGCCTAGCGTGCGGAGGACCCGGGTTCGATTCCCGGCCAGGGCACATAGGAGAAGCGCCCATTTGCTTCTCCACCCCTCCGCCGCACTTTCCTCTCTGTCTCTCTCTTCCCCTCCCGCAGCCAAGGCTCCATTGGAGCAAAGATGGCCCGGGTGCTGGGGATGGCTCTGTGGCCTCTGCCTCAGGCGCTAGAGTGGCTCTGGTCGCAACATGGCGACGCCCAGGATGGGCAGAGCATCGCCCCCTGGTGGGCAGAGCCTCGCCCCATGGTGGGCGTGCCGGGTGGATCCCGGTCGGGCGCATGCGGGAGTCTGTCTGACTGTCTCTCCCTGTTTCCAGCTTCAGAAAAATGAAAAAAAAAAAACTTACCTTTTTTCAAAAGACTCAAAACATTTCACCTATTATCCCTTTTAAAGATTATAGAGTAGGGGGGAAAATAAATAATTAATAAAAAATAATAGCAATTTGATAGGCAGGTACTATTTGTTTCATGAAAAATGACTGGAAAATTCAGGGTTTTGTTTTTTTTTTTGAATAGTAAAGAATGTCTCTTAAAAAGTTATAATAGCCTGACCAGGTGGTGGCGCAGTGGATAGAGCGTCAGACTGGGATGCGGAAGGACCTAGGTTCGAGACCTCGAGGTCGCCAGCTTGAGCGCGGGCTCATCTGGTTTGAGCAAAACTCACCAGCTTGGACTCAAGGTCGCTGGCTCCAGCAAGAGGTTACTTGGTCTGCTGAAGGCCCGCGGTCAAGGCACATATGAGAAAGCAATCAATGAACAACTAAGGTGTCGCAATGCGCAATGAGAAACTAATGAATGATGCTTCTCATCTCTTTGTTCCTGTCTGTCTATTCCTGTCTATCCCTCTCACCATAATAGATCCATTGGATGCTTCCTGAAGTAGATTATATAGTAGAGTCTGGATTCAAATTCCAAAGAAAGCCAATGAATACACTTAATTATATTCCACCTACGCTAAGACAGAGAGAGGGACGATAGGGACAGGCAGGAAGGGAAGAAGATGAGAAGTATCAATTCTTCATTGCGGCACCTTAGTTGTTCATTGATTGCTTTCTCATATGTGCCTTGATGGGGTGGCTACAGCAGAGCGAGTGACCCCTTGCTCAAGCCAGCGACCTTGGGCTCAAACTGGTGAGCCTGCACTCAAGCTGGATAAGACCACACTCAAGCCAGTGACTTTGGGATTTCAAACCTGCGTCCTTTGCGTCCCAGTCCAATGCTCTATCCACTGCGCTACCACCTGGTCAGGCTATTCCACCTGCTTTAGATGAGGTTATTCATTTTCTTCAGAGTTGAGATGGAATCATCTCTTTCTACTTTGTCTAATCTCACAATGCGAAGTGATAAGGATCTGGAGGAATAAGCCAGTTTGTCATCCTTTATTGACAACTGTCTTAACTTTGCAGGCACAGGTGGATTTTTAGACCAATAATGTTCAATAGAAATATAATTCAAGCCACATATGGAATTTAAAACTTTTTAGTATTTATATTTTAAAAAGTAAAAAAAAATAAAATAAAATTAGTTTCATAATATATTTTATTTAACCAATATAGCCAAAATACTATTTCAACATGGAATCACTATTTTAAAATTATTATTGAGATATTTTACATGCCTTTTTCTCATTAAATTTTCTATGTTTGCACCTGACCAGGCAGTGGTACAGTGGATAGAGCATAGGACTGGGATGTGGAGGACCCAGGTTCAAGACCCCGAGGTCGCCAGCTTGAGCGCAGGCTCATCTGGTTTGAGTAAAGCTCACCAGCTTGGACCCAAGGTTGCTGGCTTGAGCAAGGGGTTACTCAGTCTGCTGTAGCCCCACGGTCAAGGCACATATGAGAAAGCAATCAATGAACAACTAAAGTGCCACAATGTAAAAATTGATGCTCTCATCTCTCTCCATTCCTGTCTGTCTGTCCTTATCTATCCCTCTCTCTGACTCTCTGTCAAAAAAAAATTTTTTTTGTATTTTTCCAAAGCTGGAAACGAGGAGGCAGTCAGACAGACTCCCTCATGCTCCCGACCGGGATCCACTGGCATGCCCACCAGGGGGCGATGCTCTGCCCATCTGGGGTGTCGCTCTGTTGCAACCAGAGCCATTCTAGCGCCTAAGGCAGAGGCCACGGAGCCATCGTCAGCGCCCGGGCCAACCTTCCTCCAGTGGAGCCCCGGCTGTGGGAGGGGAAGAGAGAGACAGGGAGGAAGGAGAGGGGGAGGGGTGGAGAAGCAGATGGGCGCCTCTCCTGTGTGCCCTGGCCAGGAATCGAACCTGGGACTCCTGCACGCCAGGCCAACGTTCTACCACTCAGCCAACCGGCCAGGACCGACAAGCCACATTTTAAGTGCTCACTAACCTAGGCTGTGTTGGACAACAGTGTTAACATGGTGAATACAAAGAGGCAGTGGAACGTGAGGCTGCAGTTGCAAAGCAGGAAAGTTTCATCTGTCAAACCAAGAGTTTCAACTTTACCCTGAAGGCTATGGGAGCCATAAAAGGCAGAAAAGTGTTATTTTTAATATTGAACTTTAATATTGAATCTGGAGGTTTTAGAGAATATAGGTTAGAGATTTAGGAGTGGGGGCCCAAGCAAGAAGCATGGTTAGAAGGCTGTCGTGGTCGTCCAGGTGAGGAGTGATAAAAACCTGAACTAAACACTGGGGGACGTGGACCACAGCAAGTGTGTCTGACAGAGATTTAGGAGGTAAAATCATCAGATTTTGGTGGTGAAGAGAGGATTTGGATATGAAGAGAGGAAGGAGTAATCTAGGATGGTTATCAGGTTTGACGTGGAAGAGTTTACGCAAGAGTATGTGTCGAGTTAGAAGCTGTAAAGACTGGGTAGGAGCTCATACTTAAGGTGCCAGTTAAAACTAGGCAGTAACAGGAGGGGCTGTGAGGCTGAGGTAATCACGGGCAGCTTTATAGAAAAAGGGATTTAAACAGAGTCTTGACTGGATAGAATTTAGAAAGTTAAAGAAGATAGAAGAGGCAGCAGAAATGTAGAGAAGTGAAAATGTTTCAGACACTGAATATACCCATCCTGCTGGGCTAGATGGGATTAGGGCTGAGATCCAAGCTGGCCCAATGCAGTTGGCAGACATGTTTTGTTTGGCTTGCATGGGAGGGGTTGGACCGGGCAGTGTTCTAAATTTAACTTAGGTGCCAACATGTCTGCACAAAAATCCAGATTTCTGAGTTCTTTTTAAAATAAAAGGGGACTGGGAGGTAGATTGGCAACCCTGGGGGTTCTGTGTGGTAATAATCAACTGAACTGTATGAGCCCCTCTCCAGCAGTTTGTTTTACTCTTTTATGCTCTTTGTCTGAGTCCTGTAGACATTTGAGTATTCTACTTCTGAGTCAAGGATAAGTAGTTATGCTTTTTTTTTTTTTTTAAAGATTGTATTTATTGATTTTGCAGAGAGAGGAGAGGGGGAGGGGAGAGAGAACAAAATGTATCCACTTATAGTTGCCTCACTTTAGTTCATTAATTACTTGTCATATGTGCCTTGACTGGGTAAACCCAGGGTTTTGAACCAGCAACCTCAGCGTTTCAGGTCATCTCTCTATCCACTGTGCCATCACAGGCTGGCAGGATCAGTAGGTATTAAAGATACAAAGATAGATTGGTGACAGACTAAGGAGAGCTTTTAATGTCAAACTAAGGAGCTTTTAATGTCAAACTTTTTTTTTTTTTTTTGTATTTTTCTGAAGCTGGAAACGGGGAGAGACAGTCAGACAGACTCCCGCATGCGCCAGACTCCCGCATGTGCCCGACCGGGATCCACCTGGCACGATGCTCTGCCCCTCGGGGCGTCGCTCTGCCGTGACCAGAGCCACTCTAGTGCCTGGGGCAGAGGCCAAGGAGCCATCCCCAGCGCCCGGGCCATCTTTGCTCCAATGGAGCCTCGGCTGCGGGAGGGGAAGAGAGAGACAGAGAGGAAGGAGGGGGGGTGGAGAAGCAAATGAGCGCTTCTCCTATGTGCCCTGGCCGGGAATCGAACCCAGGTCCCCCGCACGCCAGGCCGACGCTCTACCACTGAGCCAACCGGCCAGAGCAATGTCAAACTTTTAATGTAGGCAGTGGACAACTGATAAATAAGGCATTGATGGCCCTGGCCGGTTGGCTCAGTGGTAGAGCGTCGGCCTGTTGTGCAGGAGTCCCAGGTTTGATTCCCGGCCAGGGCACACAGGAGAAGCACCCATCTGCTTTTCCACCCCTCCCCCTCTCCTTCCTCTCTGTCTCTCTCTTCCCCTCCCGCAGCCGAGGCTCCATTGGAACAAAGTTTGCCCGGGCGCTGAGGATGGCTCTGTGGCCTCTGCCCCAGGTGCAAAAATGGCTCTGGTTGCGACAGAGCAACGCCCCAGATGGGCAGAGCATCGCCCCCTGGTGGGCATACTGGGTGGATCCCAGTCGGGCACATGCGGGAGTCTGTCTGACTGCCTCCTCGTTTCCAACTTTGGAAAAATACACACACACAAAAAAAGGGATTGATGAGATTAAAGCCATAGTTAGGAGGATGATTTTGGACCAGTATGAAAACAGAAGAACAGTGCCCAGTTTTGAAAGAGAAAAGACAAATGTGATGGTGTTGGCATAACCATGGGGGCTCAAAAATGCTAAATGGAAGTCCTTTAAGGAGATCATCCATAAAGGCTACTAGTACCACTTGGGAACCAGTGGGACCTTTTAACTTGCTGGGAAATCTGCTTTTCAGGCTTCCAGAATTCAGGCCAGTGTTTGGTGGAGGGTGGAGGGGGACAGTGAGTCTGAGTGAAATAGCTGTTTGTATTTGTCTTAACATCTCAGTAGGAGTGCAGACATGCCTTTTCTCCTTGTCGTGAGCAAGATCGATGGATCACTAAGAAAATGGAAGTGCGCCCTGGCCGGTTGGCTCAGTGGTAGAGCGTCGGCCTGGTGTGCGTGGGACCCGGGTTCGATTCCCGTCCAGGGCACATAGGAGAAGTGCCCATTTGCTTCTCCACCCCCCCCCTTCCTCTCTGTCTCTCCCTTTCCCTCCCGCAGCCAAGGCTCCATTGGAGCAAGGATGGCCCGGGCGCTGGGGATGGCTCCTTGGCCTCTGCCCCAGGCGCTAGAGTGGCTCTGGTCACGGCAGAGTGACGCCCCGGAGGGGCAGAGCATCACCCCCTGGTGGGCGTGCCGGGTGGATCCCGGTCGGGCACATGCGGGAGTCTGTCTGACTGTCTCTCTCCGTTTCCAGCTTCCGAAAAAAAAAAGAAAAGAAAATGGAAGTGCCCTGGCCGGTTGGCTCAGTGGTAGAGCGTCGGCCTGGCGTGCAGGAGTCCCAGGTTCGATTCCCGGCCAGGGCACACAGCAGAAGCGCCCATCTGCTTCTTCACCCCTCCCTCTCTCCTTCCTCTCTGTCTCTCTCTTCCCTCCCACAGCCAAGGCTCCTTTGGAGCAAAGTTTGCCCGGGCGCTGAGGATGGCTCTGCCTCAGGCGCTAGAATGGCTCTAGCATTCTAGCAACAGAGCGACGCCCCAGATGGGCAGAGTATCGCCCCCTGGTGGGCATGCCGGGTGGATCCCGGTCGGGAGCATGCGGGAGTCTGTCTGACTGCCTCCTTGTTTCCAACTTCAGAAAAATACAAAAAAAAAGGAAGTGCTGAGAAAGGTGTGGCGAACTGAAACTTAGGGCTGTGGGAGCAAAGCTTACATTCAACATGAGTGCTGAGCTGCATGTTGTGTCATCTGACATAACACCTGCCTGGTCACACAGCCTCCTGAAACATTGTCAGGCTATTGGTTTACAGCAGGGGTCCCCAAACTACTGCCCGCGGGCCACATGCGGCCCCCTGAGGCCATTTATCCGGCCCCCGCCGCACTTCTGGAAGGGTACCTCTTTCATTGGTGGTCAGTGAGAGGAGCCTAGTTCCCATTGAAATATTGGTCAGTTTGTTGATTTAAATTTACTTGTTCTTTATTTTAAATATTGTATTTGTTTCCGTTTTGTTTTTTTACTTTAAAATAAGATATGTGCAGTGTGCATAGGGATTTGTTCATAGTTTTTTTTATAGTCCGGCCCTCCAACGGTCTGAGAGACAGTGAACTGGCCCCCTGTGTAAAAAGTTTGGGGACCCCTGGTTTACAGTCACTGTTCTAAGTAGACTGTAAATTAAAGGAAAAGTCCCTTCAAAATAATTAGGCTAAAATTAATATCATTATTAACTTTGTTTCAGGTACTTTTCTAAGTTTTTTTTATACAGATATTTAATCATCACAGCTCTCTTTTGAAGTACTATTGCTATCTCCATTTACCAATAAGGAAACTGAGGCCCTAGAGGTTAAGAACTTACCCAGGGTACAGTGACTCAAAGCTTGCCAAGTTTTCCCATCACATTGAGTGTGGCTTCCTTCACTTTGGTCTTCAGGTGAAATATGTGAATGAGAGGTTTCAAGATAAAAGCAACGAAGAGGTGGTTCTCACGTGCATTGGCATCACTTCGGGAGTTGGACGGCTGCTTTTTGGCCGGATCGCAGACTATGTGCCTGGTGTGAAGAAGGTTTATCTACAGGTACTTTCTTTAGTCCTTTCCCCCAACAAAATTATTCTATCACCTGAATCCATGACTCATTGTTTGTATTTATTTGCTTAAATTCTTCTGTAAAAATGAGGAATATATTCTAGAACCTTACTTCTACAAGCAGGTTTTCAAGGGCAAAATAAGTTATAAGTTTTGGGTTTTCAACATGAAAAATTGGTGATCAGACAACAATCTTCTTTGTTTTGTCATGGAACTGCACCAAACCAAAATACTTTTTTGCCCTTTAATTCGCTAAGAAGAGTATTCTTGGCATAGTTCTTGTAATCAGGCGCCTTTTGCAATATCTTGTGAAATTCAGGGGTGTGTATGTTTGTCTTTTTAGCTTCTTTATTGCAAATTGCCTTCTGGGTATTGTACAGTACACCCAAAACAAATGCTAATTCTAAAATTATAAGAACCTCATCCAACAAGTATTTAAGTGACTTCTGCATGCCAGACACGGTGTTAAATGCTACAGATGGAACATGGTGTGTGCCCTCAATTAGTAGCTAATGGTCTCATGGGGACACAGATAACAGTGTTACAGCACAGTGGAATAATGGGCATGTTAGATTGGTGCCATAGCAACATCGGCTCCAAGCATCCGAATCTCTAGTGAGGGGCCTCCTAGGCTGGCAGAGTATTAAGAGGTGAGTAGTAGATGGATAGAGAAAATAGAAAATGGTGTTCCAAGCAGAGGAAACCATATGGGCAAAGAGGTGTAGATGTGGTGGAGTATATTTTGTCTGGAAAACTGAATGTTTGAATGGAAGAAAGAATAGTAGATTGATTGGCTGGGGAGGTGGGGCGGGAATAAGCAGGAGCCAGGTTGGAAAGGTCCTTTATGAGCACAAAAGAGGATAAACTCTATCCTGAAATTTACCAGGAGCCATTAAAGGATTTTAAACAAGAGGATGACATGACATGGGATGTATTTTATAAAATTTAATCCAATAACTATGAAGGGTGGAATGAAGTGGAGGAGGAGTAAGAGTTGAGGTCACCAGAGGCCACATATTGAATGGTTTCACTTCTATGAAGTTTACAGAACAGGCAGCTCCATAGAGACTGAAGTCGGTTAGTGGTTGCCAGAGGCTGGGGGAGGAGTGAATGGAGAGTAAGTGCTCCTGGCTGTGGGGTTTGGGTTTCTTTAGGGGGTGATTTAAATACTCTAAAATTAGACACTATTGATGGTTATACAACCTTGTTAATGAACTAAAAGTCATTGAACTGTGTACTTTAAATGGATGAATTTTACGATATATATACTTATATTTTAGTAAGGCTGTTATTTAAAAGAAGAGTGGAGGCAGGGGGACTAGTTGCAGACTACTACAGTACTCTTGGCAGAGATACCAGAATCAAACAGTAAAATAATGATACAGGGAATGAGAGGTCGATGGAGCCACCTAAGCTGAGTCTGAGATTTGTGGCTCAGAGAACAGAGTGGATAGTTTTGCTGTTTTATCAAGATCAGTAATTCAGTAAATTGGAGTAAGATGATGACTTCACTTTTGCCATGTTAAGTTAGTGGTACTTGTAGGACAGCCAGGTTGAATTTGGAGCTCCTGAGAGAGTCTAGATAAGAGACCTTTGGGACTTTGGCATTCATGGGCCGCATGGGGTGAATGGAAGACCAGAGGTATGCAACAGACCCACAGGGAGTGGTAGGGCACAGAGTGTTGCCAGGGCCAGCAGTGGTTAGCAGAGCCGCCAGTAACTAAAGAGAGGGCAGGCGTGTTAAAGACAAAAAGGTTTTCATTGGATTTAGCAGTAGAAGTGCCAGTGGAGTGGCAGGTGCAAAAGACTGATCATGACCAGTTGAGTCAGTGCAAATGTAGACAACTTTGCCCAAAAGCCTGGCTGTGGAAGGAAGGTAAAGGAGAGCCAAAAGGGGGTTGGGGGGCTGGGGGTTGAGCATGTGTGTTCACTATGAAGAGGAGATGCAATATTTGAGCAGGGCCTTGAAGGGCACAGGAGAATGATTGGGAAAAGCAGATAAAGTAACTTACTGTGTATGGATGTGAAAGTTGGATGTGAAGAAGGCTGATAGGAAAAAATTGATTCATTGAAATAAGATGTTGGGGGAGAGCTCTACGGATACCCTGGACTGCCAGAAAGACAAACAGGTGGGTCCTAGAGCGAATGAAGCCTGAAACATCACTGGCAGCAAAAATGACAAAACTGAAGCTGTCCTACTTTGGGCACATCATGAGAATGCAGGGTTCTTTGGAAAAGACAATAATGCCGAGAAAAATAGAAGGCAGCAGGATGAGAAGAAGACCATATATTAGATGGACTGAGTGTATAAGACGCCATGGATATGAGTGTACAGGAGCTGAGCAGGGCTGTTAAGGACAGAACAGGTGGACACCATTCATTCATAGGGTCACCAGGCGCCAGCCCACTCAGTAGAATGCAACACACACAAAATTGATTTAAAGTAATAACAAACACTACATAGTGAGCACTTCCACATGTGTTATCTCCTTTACCCCTTGCCTGGCCCCTTGGGGAAGGTGCTGTTGCCTTTTCCACTTACAGATGTGAACACTGAGGGACAGAGAGGCTGTCTTGCTGCGGGTTCTGTGTGAGCATCAGTTCAGGCAGAGAGCCACAGGAAGGAGTCTGGTGATACAGCTAGGAGGAAGTGGGGGAGAATGCACCTTTTTAAAGCATTTACTGTACTCTGATCATTCTCCCTTCTTTTACTATCTAATTGTGGATATCCTTGTCAAGCATTTGACTGAACCTTTGGTCTTCTCAAGTGTCAAGGGAGCCCTCTAACGGATATTTATTACATTACAAACTTTCAGCTTCTTTTTCATTCATTCAAAAAACTCTGGACATAGCCTACATGGAGAACTCACACCCACAGCGTGAAACAGTGCTCCTGCAGCCTCGCGGAAGGAAGTCGCACCACCTACAGCGTCCCCAGTCTGGCATATTTTTGTTTTGAGGAGCAAAAGCCATGGGGAAGGTGGCATAAGGACGATAAAGGAACCATATTATTTCATTTCATTTTATTTTCTCTTTCTTTCTCCCTTTTTATTAAGTGAGAGGCAGGAGACAGGCAAAGACAGACTCCTGCATGCTCCCCAACTGGGACCCACCCAGCAAGCCCCCTACAAGGCTATGCTCTGCCTATCTGCAGCTGCCGCTCCATTGCTATCTGGGACAACTGAGCTATTTCAGCACCTGAGGCAGAGGCCATGGAGCCATCCTCAGTGCTGGGGCCAAATTGCTCGAACCATTTGAGCCGTGGCTGCAGGAGGGAAGGAGGGTGGTGGGGAGAAGCAGATGGTTGCTTCTCCTGTGTGCCCTGACCGGAATCAAACCGGGGACATCCACACACCAGCCCGATGCTCTACCACTGAGCCAACTGGCCAGGGTCTTCATTTCAATGAATGAATGAGAGAGAGAGAAAGAAAAGAACGAGAGGAAGGAAGGAAGGAAGGAAGGAAGGAAGGAAGGAAGGAAGGAAGGAAGGAAGGAAGGAGAAAGAAGAAAGAGAGAAAGAAAGAGAAAGGAAGGAAGGAAGGAAGGAAGGAAGGAAGGAAGGAAGGAAGGAAGGAAGGAAGAAAAAGAAAAAGAAAGAAAGAAAGAAAGAAAGAAAGAAAGAAAGAAAGAAAGAAAGAAAGAAAGAAAAAGAAAGAAAGAAAAGAAAAGAAAAAAAGAAAAGCAAAGAAAAGAAAAGAAAGAAAAGAAAAGAAAAGAAAAGAAAAGAAAAGAAAAGAAAAGAAAAGAAAAGAAAAAAAGAAAAGAAAAGAAAGAAAAAGAAAATCTAAGTGTTTACTGCACTCCGAGCACCAGCCTGGACCCGGTGGAGTGATATAAATAAGACACATGGTCCCTGAGTTCCTGGGGCAGGAAGAGGCAGGGAAAGCTAGGCGTGTATGGGAAGACAGGCGGACGGAGAACGGGAAGGTAAAAGGCTGGAGAGCCGGAGGCTGCTAGATTCTACAGGGTCTTGGAACCAGGATGGAGAGATTTTACTTTAAGTGTAGTGGGTGTTTGTTGGAAAATAATGTGGCCTGGTTTTACATTTAAACATCACTGTGGTTACCCTGTGTGTGTCTAACGGATACTAAGAGGAAGCCATGTGAGGAGGGGAGGAGGACCACGTGGGAAATCAGTGGAAGCGCTGGTGAGAGCAGATGCAGGTCCGCTCAGCGCGGCGGCCGGGTGAGAGCGGATGCAGGACTGCTCAGCGCGGCGGCCGGGTAAGAGCGGATGGACAAGCGCTCAGCGCAGCGGCTGGGTGAGAGCGGATGGACGAGCGCTCAGCGCAGGGGCCCGGTGAGAGCGGATGGACGAGCGCTCAGCGCAGCGGCCGGGTGAGAGCGGATGGACGAGCGCTCAGCGCAGCGGCCGGGTGAGAGGGGATGGACGAGCGCTCAGCGCAGGGGCCCAGTGAGAGCGGATGCAGGACCGCTCAGCGCAGGGGCCCAGTGAGAGCGGATGCAGGACCGCTCAGCGCAGGGGCCCGGTGAGAGCGGATGCAGGACCGCTCAGCGCAGGGGCCCGGTGAGAGCGGATGCAGGACCGCTCAGCGCAGGGGCCGGGTGAGAGCGGATGCAGGACCGCTTAGCGCAGCGGCCGGGTGAGAGCGGATGCAGGTCCGCTCAGCGCAGGGGCCTGGTGAGAGCGGATGGACGAGCGCTCAGCGCAGGGGCCAGGTGAGAGCGGATGGACGAGCGCTCAGTGCAGGGGCCAGGTGAGAGCGGATGCAGGTCCGCTCAGCGCAGGGGCCCGGTGAGAACGGATGGACGAGCGCTCAGCGCAGCGGCCGGGTGAGAGCGGATGCAGGACCGCTCAGCGCAGGGGCCGGGTGAGAGCGGATGGACTAGCGCTCAGCGCAGGGGCCCGATGAGAGCGGATGGATGAGCGCTCAGCGCAGCGGCCGGGTGAGAGCGGATGGACGAGCGCTCATTGCAGGGGCCCAGTGAGAGCGGATGCAGGACCGCTCAGCGCAGGGGCCGGGTGAGAGCGGATGCAGAACTGCTCAGCGCAGCGGCCGGGTGAGAGCGGATGCAGGACCGCTCAGCGCAGGGGCCGGTGAGAGCGGATGCAGGTCCGCTCAGCGCAGCGGCCGAGTGAGAGAGGATGGACGAGCGCTCAGCGCAGGGGCCGGTGAGAGCGGATGCAGGTCCGCTCAGCGCAGCGGCCGGGTGAGAGAGGATGGACGAGCGCTCAGCGCAGCGGCCGGGTGAGAGCGGATGGACGAGCGCTCAGCGCAGCGGCCGGGTGAGAGCGGATGCAGGTCCGCTCAGCGCAGGGGCCGGGTGAGAGCGGATGGACGGGCGCTCAGCGCAGGGGCCGGTGAGAGCGGATGCAGGTCCGCTCAGCACAGCGGCCGGGTTAGAGCGGATGGACGAGCGCTCAGCGCAGGGGCCCTGTGAGAGCGGATGGACGAGCGCTCAGCGCAGCGGCCGGGTGAGAGCGGATGCAGGACCGTTCAGCGCAGGGGCCGGGTGAGAGCGGATGGACGAGCGCTCAGCGCAGCGGCCGGGTGAGAGCGGATGCAGGACCGTTCAGCGCAGGGGCCGGGTGAGAGCGGATGGACGAGCGCTCAGCGCAGCGGCCGGGTGAGAGCGGATGCAGGACCGCTCAGCGCAGGGGCCCGCTGAGAGCGGATGGACGAGCGCTCAGCGCAGCAGCCGGGTTAGAGCGGATGCAGGTCCGCTCAGCACAGGGGCCGGATGAGAGCGGATGCAGGTTCAGCGCAGGGGCCCGGTGAGAGCGGATGGACGAGCGCTCAGCGCAGGGGCCCAGTGAGAGCGGATGCAGGACCGCTCAGCGCAGGGGCCCAGTGAGAGCGGATGCAGGTCCGCTCAGCGCAGGGGCCGGGTGAGAGCGGATGGACGGGCGCTCAGCGCAGGGGCCCAGTGAGAGCGGATGCAGGACCGCTCAGCGCAGGGGCCGGGTGAGAGCGGATGGACGAGCGCTCAGCGCAGCGGCCGGGTGAGAGCGGATGCAGGTCCGCTCAGCGCAGGGGCCCAGTGAGAGCGGATGCAGGACCGCTCAGCGCAGGGGCCCGGTGAGAGCGGATGGACTAGCGCTCAGCGCAGCGGCCGGGTTAGAGCGGATGCAGGTCCGCTCAGCGCAGGGGCCCGATGAGAGCGGATGCAGGTCCGCTCAGCGCAGGGGCCCGGTGAGAGCGGATGGACGAGCGCTCAGCGCAGGGGCCGGGTGAGAGCGGATGCAGGACCGCTCAGCGCAGGGGCCGGGTGAGAGCGGATGCAGGACCGCTCAGCGCGGCGGCCGGGTGAGAGCGGATGGACGAGCGCTCAGCGCAGGGGCCGGTGAGAGCGGATGCAGGACCGGGTGAGAGCAGATGGACCCGGTAAGAGCGGATGGACGAGCGCTCAGCGCAGGGGCCGGGTGAGAGCGGATGGACGAGCGCTCAGCGCAGGGGCCGGGTGAGAGCGGATGGACGAGCGCTCAGCGCAGGGGCCGGGTGAGAGCGGATGGACGAGCGCTCAGCGCAGCGGCCGGGTGAGAGCGGATGGACGAGCGCTCAGCGCAGCGGCCGGGTGAGAGCGGATGGACGAGCGCTCAGCGCAGCGGCCGGGTGAGAGCGGATGGACGAGCGCTCAGCGCAGCGGCCGGGTGAGAGCGGATGGACGAGCGCTCAGCGCAGGGGCCGGATGAGAGCGGATGCAGGTTCACCAAGGTGCCACAGTGGAGGAAGTCATGGTGTATTTTACACCTCAACGTTTCACTCCAACTTTTAAAAAATTTCTTACTACAGGTAGGGTAGTCAGGTCGTTTACAACATTTTGGGGGCACATTTTAATACTTATTACATGTAACTTACAAAGGAAAATATAGGCTTTACTAATCTCTCCCTTGTTTGGTCAGTAGTAACACAGCAGTTAGTTAGAAGTCAGTCATTTAGTTTTGGATTGGATGTTAGTCACACTACTTTTAGGTCCCGTTTTAGGTCTTATGTGGTTGGTTTTTAATTTTTTTTTCTTCCATCCAGATGGATGGGGTACAGTCACAGGTGAGATGACTGCATTTCAGAGACGCCTGCAGAGTGTCCCGTGGCCGCTGGGGGCCGCTGAGGGGCCGTCCTGTGAACGCAAGGGCACAGGAGCCAGCCCGCACAGGCCCACCAGCGGTTACTGGGCTGCCCTGCACAGCGCTCCCCTGCTGTCTCTTCCTGGCTTCCCTGCCCCAGCTCCTAACATTCAATGTGGGTTTTTATTCTTAGCTTTCTTCTTAGCTGCAATCAATAACTGCTCTGCCTATTTCCATATTCCTCACTTCCTGTCCTCTTTTCCTCCCTTGTCTGCCTTTGGGCCTAGCCTTTCAGAATTGGAATGCTCCTGCTGCTTACCTCTCTCTCCTTCCTCTGTTGGTGTTTTCTCAGACCTACCCGCTTTCTGCTTTCATTGTTACATCTTAACCTCCTGGGGCTATGAGAATTCTCTCCCATCCTGTCCCTTGAAGCCACTCCTGAGTAGCAGCTGGGCACAGAACACACTTTATACAACCTCCTACACAGTCTGATTTCTGGTCAGAGTCATCCCGGGTTTGTGAGGCTGCAGAGCAGAAAAGCAAAGGCTCTGGAGTGGACAGTATCACCAGTCTCACCACCTGTTTGTCTCCAGAACAGGCTGTGGTGAGCATTCATGGTGACATCTTATATAAAGTGCTGGGCTAGGGTGGAGGGTAAAGGAATCTTTGCTTTTATTATTGCTTTAATATTCTATCAAACACTAAAGCAGATCCTGATTTGGAACAGGTCTCAAGAAAGGAGACCTTGGTTATCCTGAACTGGAGACTTTGTCATAAGTAACAGTTTAGGAGTATATCTCACACTTTTGCTTAATAGTTCTGAATTCGAACTTCCATCAAGGTCCTGGGTTCCGGCTACTTCAGCCTAACAATGTTAAATCCTGAGTGAAGAGGTAACTGAACTGCATTATGTGGAATAATAATGGTTAAAGAAAATCTTTGTAAAGGTTCCCAGAGTATGTACTTCATTGGGAAGAGGAAAGGCTGTGTTCTGGTATTTCCTTACCATCACTCCTAACTTCACAGGCCTGCTTTTCTAGTTGCCATTAACTCATTACAGGTTTGTGTCTCCAACATCTAACTGTTTCAGAGGTTTGGAAATTATAACACTGTAATGAAAGAACTGAAAATTTTGGATTTGGATCACTTTCCCATTGTGTCCTATTTCTGTGTGACATGGTGGAAGGCCGGGCTGCCGCCGCCACTATGGCCATTCACATGCAGATTCTCACTAAATTCAGGCAGACGGTAGGCAGAGTCAGAGGATGGTGGGCATTCTGTTTATTGGTGTCTCACCAGGACAGGCCAGCCACGTGAAAAGCCAAGGGAAATGCAGAAAACCTGCTTCTCCCATGGAGGACAAGAGACTCGGGAGAAGAGAAAGAAATCCTCCTGCCCCTCTTGGTGGGGGGAATGGGGGGGCAAAATCTCTCTTCCAGGAAACATTAGCAAGACAATGGCCCCTACCAATCAGGAAGGCAACCTGCAACCTCACAGACCACTATATCCGGCATTGCCCAGCCCCCAATGCAAACCACAAGTGAGCAAACACAAACATCATATTTACAAACTTATTTGACCAACATTCCACCCCTTTGCTCGCTTTACAATCTACACCACAGGTATCTTCCATGATGTCACTGTGCGAGGAGTGAGGTCATTGCATAAACGGAAACAGTACAAAGTACAGCAATAGAATTACCAAATCATAACGTGTAAAACCAGTAGCCACGGCCACCATCACAGCCGCCTGGGCCATGCAGGTTCACATTTGATTCAGACAAATGGTAATGAAACAACAGAGCCATGAACTGGTGGGCCATTAGCTTTAATCCTAGCTAGCACCCAGCGGGCAAGAAATACACACAGTGGGAAAACACTTCCCTTTCCATTCAGGGCTCCCAAAGCCACTGACTTATCTGAGTTTTCCTAGGATCAAAGGTTTGTACCTCACCAGCCTTATTCATCTTTGTTCCCTATCTCCTCTCTGCACAAACTGGTTTCTTCAGCACTCTGCCATCTTGGCTACTTCTCTTCTTCTCCACGTGGCCTCTCTTTGCTCTCCTCTCTGCTCTCCTCTCTGCTCTCTTCTCTAATGCTAATCTCAGGAACTGAGAGAGAGCAAGCTCCCGGTCTGCTCCATTTTATAGTGTAGAAAACAAAACCTTTAATCCAATATAGAAACAACGAAGTCTCTGATACAAAGTCACTTAGGGTGGGAAAGGCTTAGTCTTAAAACTAAGCCTTAGGGCCCTGGCCCGTTGGCTCAGTGGTAGAGCGTCAGCCTGGCGTGCAGGAGTCCCAGGTTCGATTCCTGGCCAGGGCACACAGGAGAAGCGCCCATCTGCTTCTCCACCCCTCCCCCTCTCCTTCCTCTGTCTCTCTCTTCCCCTCCCGCAGCCAAGGCTCCATTGGAGCAAAGTTGGCCCGGGTGCTGTGGATGGCTCTGTGGCCTCTGCCTCAGGCGCTAGAATAGCTCTGGTTGCAACAGAGCAATGTCCCAGATGGGCAGAGCATCGCCCCCTGGTGGGCATGCCGGGTGGATCCCGGTCGGGCGCATGCGGGAGTCTGTCTGACTGCCTCCCCGTTTCCAACTTCAGAAAAATACAAAAAAAACAAAACAAAACAAAAAAACCCAACTAAGCCTTAGGGTATAACAACCCTGCCTGCTTACAGCCTGTCCCCCACACCCAATGCAAACTATAAGTGAGCAAACCAATATATCATATTTACAAACTTATTTGACCAATATTCCACCCCTTTTGCTCACTTACAATCTAAAGCGCAGGTATTCCTGCACAAGGAAATTAGGCACATTACACAAATTACAACATGACAAATCATACAATTTCAACAATTACAAAGGTACATTTCACCAGTCTCTGAGCACTTTACCAAAAGCACAAAATGTCCTCGGCCTTCTTTCTAGCCATGGGAAAAGCTTCCCGGGGAAGGGGGAGGGCCTCCAGCAAAGCCGCCCCCCACCCCCATCAGGGTATTTCACATTGTCCAAAATTCATAAGTCCGTCCAACAAAGGAGCCAGTGCCCACTCTGGTCATAGTCCAGGAATCAGTCCACGCACATGGGGCCTCAGCCACCTCCTTATCCCTGCCATCCTGGCAGGTCTTACACTGTCCCAAAGAGGAGCACATGGCAATGGCAGTCAGCATTTCCATCTCTGCTCTGGAGAGCATGATGACAGTCACTCCTATGTCCCAAAATCGGAGACCTACCAGGGGCATAGTAAGTACTCCTTGCTGCTGGGCTCTCACCTTCTGGAGACTGCGAGTCGCAGCTCCTGCCCAATTCTCCTCATCCTCCAAAGAGGAACTGAAAACACCAGCTCCTGCTGCTGAGCTCGAGCCCCGGGCCGCTGCCACCTTCTGGTCTGCGGGCCTTGCAGCCCCAGCTCCAGCCTCAGCCCTGGCCTCCCACCGCTGCTGGCTATCCTCAACATCCAGGGCAATCTGCAACTCATGAACCTGTGATTCCTTCTCCAGCAGCTGCTCCATTTCCAAGCGAATCTCATGAACCTGGTCGGCCTCCTTCTCCGGTGCTTGCTCCAGCTCCTTCCACTGCTCGGTTGGCAGGTCCCGGGCAGCCTCTTCCACAGAGCTCTCGGTTTCCTCACTCATGGCTGTAAAACTCAGCCAGCCTACGGTCCCCAAAAGGACAGCCATAGGGAACCATAATAGCAGCCAGTCCTCTACTCCACCTCTTCAAAGGTGGTGGTGGCTCCATACCGAACTTGTACAAATCCTGTCAGAGAATACGCCAAATGTAAAGCCAGTAGCCACGGCCATCATCATAGCTGCCTGACCCATGCAGGTTCTCATTTGATTCAGATGGTAATTGTTGGTCAAATAAGTTTTTTTAATATGATATATGTTTGCTTGCTTATAGTTTGCATTGGGTGTGGGAGACAGGCTGTAAGCTGGCAGGGTGGTTATGGCCTAAGGCAGGGGTCCCCAAACTACGGCCTGCAGGCCGCATGTGGTCCCCTGAGGCCATTTATCTGGCCCCTGCTGCACTTACGGAAGGGGCACCTCTTTCATTGGTGGTCAGTGAGAGCAGCACAGGATGTGGATGCAAAGCCTGGCGTCGCTCACGTACACTACTTCTTCTGGTGACAAGGGACACACGTGTCACGGCTCCAGAAGCGCGTCATATCACTTGTTACGCTAGCAGTGACAAATATGGAACCGGACACTGACCATCTCATTAGCTAAAAGCAGGCCCATAGTTCCCATTGAAATACTGGTCAGTTTGTTGATTTAAATTTACTTGTTTTTTATTTTAAATATTGTATTTGTTCCCATTGTTTTTTTACTTTAAAATAAGATATGTGCAGTGTGCATAGGGATTTGTTTATAGTTTTTTTTTTATAGTCCGGCCCTCCAACGGTCTGAGGGACAGTGAACTGGCCCCCTGTGTAAAAGGTTTGGGGACCCCTGGCCTGAGGCTTAGTTTTAAGACTAAGCTTTTCGGCCCTGGCCGGTTGGCTCAGCGGTAGAGCGTCAGCCTGGCGTGCGGGGGACCCGGGTTCAATTCCCGGCCAGGGCACATAGGAGAGGCGCCCATTTGCTTCTCCACCCCCCCTTCCTCTCTGTCTCTCTCTTCCCCTCCCGCAGCCAAGGCTCCATTGGAGCAAAGATGGCCCGGGCGCTGGGGATGGCTCCTTGGCCGCTGCCCCAGGCGCTAGAGTGGCTCTGGTCGCGGCAGAGCAACGCCCCGGAGGGGCAGAGCATCGCCCCCTGGTGGGCAGAGCGTCGCCCCTGGTGGGCGTGCCAGGTGGATCCCGGTCGGGCGCATGCAGGAGTCTGTCTGACTGTCTCTGCCCGTTTCCAGCTTCAGAAAATTTTAAAAAAAACAAAAAGACTAAGCTTTTCCCCACACCCTTGACTGATTGCATGATGTGGGGTGGTGCACTCTCATGAGGAATCCCATTATGCCTCAGATAAGTGACTTTGTGTCAGAGACTTCCTTGTTGTATATTGGATTAAAGATTTTGATTTCTACACTATAAAGTGGGGCAGACCAAGTTCCTGAGATTAGCATTAGAGAGGAGAGCAGAGAAAGGCCACATGGAGAAGGGGAGAGGCAGCCAAGATGGCGGAGTGCTGAAGGAGAAGAGTTTGTGTAGAGAGAAGGAGATGGGGAACAGAGGTGAATAAGACTGGTGAGGTAGATACCTTTTTTTTTTTTTTTTCCAAAGCTGGAAATGGGGAGGCAGTCAGACAGACTCCTGCATGCGCCTGACCGGGATCCACCAGGCATGCCCACCAGGGGACGATGCTTTGCCCCTCTGGGGCGTCTCTCTGTTGCGTCCAGAGCCATTCTAGTGCCTGAGGCAGAGGCCACAGAGCTATCCCCAGCGCCCAGGCCATCTTTGCTCCAATGGAGCCTCCCTGCGGGAGGGGAAGAAAGAGACAGAGAGGAAGGAGAGGGGGAGGGGTGGAGAAGCAAATGGGCGCCTCTCCTGTGTGCCCTGGCCGGGAATCGAACCCGGGATTCCTGCACGCCAGGCCGACGCTCTTCCGCTGAGCCAACTGGCCAGGGCCTAGACAACTTTGATTCTAGGAAATTCAGATAAGTCAGTAGCTTTGTGAGTACTGAATGAGTGGGTTTTGGAGCCCAGTGTGTGTCTTGCCCGCCGGGTGCAAGCTAGGATTAAAGCTAATGGCCCACCAGTTCTTGGCTCCATTGTTCCATCACCATATGTCCAAATCCAATGCGAACCTGCATGGGCCCAGCGGCTGTGATGGTGGCCGTGGCTACTGGCTTTCCAGTAATGAAACGACAGAGCCAAGAACTGGTGGGCCATTAGCTTTAATCCTAGCTTGCACCCAGCGGGCAAGAAATACACACAGTGGGAAAACACTTCCCTTTCCATTCAGGGCTCCCAAAGCCACTGATCCGAGTTTTCCTAGGATCAAAGGTTTCTAGCTCACTAGCCTTATTCACCTCTGTTCCCCATCTCCTCTCTGCACAAACTCTGCACACACTGGCTTCTCCTTCAGCACTTTGCCATCTTGGCTGCTTCTCCTCTCCTCCACGTGGCCTTTCTCTGCTCTCCTCCAGCATGGGCTCCTCTGCCTCATTTTATAGTGTAGAAATCAAAACCTTTAATCCAATATACAAACAAGGAAGTCTCTGATACAAAGTCACTTATCTGAGGCATAATGGGATTCCTTCTGAGAGTGCACCACCCCACATCATGCAACAGTCAAGGGTGTGGGGAAAAGCTTAGTGTTGAGAAGATCTTAGTATTAAAAGGGTGGGAAAGGCTTAGTCTTAAAACTAAGCCTTAGGCTATAACAACCCTGCTTGCTTACAACCTGTCCCCCACACCTAGTGCAAACTATAAGCGAGCAAACATATATATCATATTTATAAACTTACTTGACCAACAGTGGGCCATTCTGTTTATTGGTGTCTCACCGAGACAGGCAAGCCACAGGAAAAGCCGAGGGAAAAAGCAGAAAACCTGCTTTTCCCACAGAGGGCAAAAGATCAGGGAAGAGAAAAAAATCCTCCTGCCCCTCTCTGTGGTGGGGGCAGAATCTCTCTTCCAGGAAACATTAGCAGGACAGTGGCCCCGCGCAATCAGGAAGGTGATCTGCAACCTCAGACCACTATATCTGGCGTTGCCCAGCCTGCAGTGCAAACCACAAGCAAGCGAACGTATACATCATATTTACAAACTTATTTGACCCACATACGGGCATCCTAAAGTGTGGACATCATATCTGTGAATATAAAGCAGATAAACCTAAACATGTGGGTGTACACAGGAAAGACCTAGGAGGATGCAAACCAAACTGAGTGGTTATTCCCGACAGGAAAGTGAGCATGGGCTGAGGGTAGAAGGGATTGAAGGGAGACTTTCATATATCACTGTATACATTTTTCCTAAGATTTGAATTTTGTGAAACAATGTATGCATGGCCCTGGCCAGGTAGCTCAGTGGATAGAGTGCTGTCCTGGTGCGCCAAGGTCGCAGGTTCCAATGCGTGTGCAACTAGATGGAACAACTAAGTGGAACAAGGAGTTGATGCTTTTTTCCCCTCTCTCTCCCTCTTCCCCTCTTTTCCTCTCTCAAATCAATGGGAAAAAAGTTAATGTATTCATGAGTTACTTTTTTTTTTTTTTTTTTTTTTTTTTTTTTGGTATTTTTCTAAAGCTGGAAACGGGGAGAGACAGTCAGACAGACTCCCGCATGCGCCCAACCGGGATCCACCCGGCACGCCCACCAGGGGGCGATGCTCTGCCCCTCCGGGGTGTCGCTCTGTTGCGACCAGAGCCACTCTAGCGCCTGGGGCAGAGGCCAAGGAGCCATCCCCAGCGCCTGGGCCATCTTTGCTCCAATGGAGCCTTGGCTGCGGGAGGGGAAGAGAGAGACTTAGAGGAAGGAGGGGGGGTGTGGAGAAGCAAATGGGCGCTTCTCCTATGTGCCCTGGCCGGGAATCGAACCCAGGTCCCCCACACGCCAGGCCGACGCTCTACCGCTGAGCCAACCGGCCAGGGCCATGAGTTACTTTTATACTTTACAGAAAAAAATTTTTTTTTGTAATTTAGAAAAATTAAATCCATCCAAACTTTTATCCATCTTCTTGTGTTAGCTTCCTCTTCGAGTCGAGGTAGGATGGACTGATCAGTGTTGCCCAGTTTTTCATTCCATTTTACATTTTCCTTAAGATACCTTGGGATAAGGATATGTGCTTTACCAACAGAAGCTATTTCCAAAATATTATCCAAATACTTAGCAATTCCCTATCCTACATAAGGAATAAGACTGTGAGGCCCCTGCTTCTCAGTGAGGCTGTGGCACCAGGGCAGAGATGGCGGTCCTCGTGCTGCGGAGAGACTGGGACAGACTCCCCCTGCGGCATTCGAAAGGTGGGCCTCTGGGTGCTTGAGAAGGAGCCAGCCACTTGGCTGTGGCCTGAATACTTCCTGTTGGTGTGTGATGGACTGGCAGATCGCTGCTGCCAACTGCTGTCTGCTCTGAGTTACTAGCCAGAGGCTCTAAGGGTCTGGAAATGTTATGTTGCATAAATTCATAGGAGGAACACTTGAATCTAACTGTGGCCAAAATTGCATCTACCTCTGAAAGTGCCTTCTGCTTATTCAGGTGCAGCTCATTTTTCTTCTTAAACTGTACTTAGATTCATGAGCAAAAGTTAAACATCCATTTCTCCAAGAATGCTTCTTTTGTGCTAGAAATGGGAATGGTAATAGCAAAAAAATGTTTTTGTTTTTTGTGTTTAGGTACATAATCTAAATAAAACAGGGGGTTATTCTTCTAGAGCAGTGGTAGTCAACCTGGTCCCTGCTGCCCACTAGTGGACGTTCCAGCTTTCATGGTGGACGGTAGCGGAGCAACCAAAGTATAAATAAAAAGATAGGTTTAACTATAGTAAGTTGTTTTATAAAGATTTATTTTGCCAAACTTAGCGAAAATCCGACATAAAGTACTTGGTAAGTAATTATTATATTATATGCTTTAACTTGCTGTAACTCTGCTTTATAAATTTTATAAAGTAAAGTTACTTCCCTACTTTATTAATCACCATTACTGTGGAACTGGTGAGCGGTTAGAAAATTTTACCACTAACAGATACAAAAGTGGGCGGTAGGTATAAAAAGGTTGACTACCCTTGTTCTAGAGCCTGTAATATTATGACAGAAGACATTTCCTTGGATTTGTTTCACTTAGTTGTTCCATTTGGTTGTGTACTCCTGGTTTGCTTATCGTATGTGTCCTGACTGGGGATTGAATCCATGACCTCGACATACCGGGAACATGCTTTATCCACTGAGCCACTTGGCCAGGGCCAAGAGCACTTTTTTTTTTTTTTTTTTTCATTTTTCCGAAGCTGGAAACGGGGAGGCAGTCAGACAGACTCCCGCATGTGCCCGACCAGGATCCACCCGGCATGCCCACCAGGGGGCGATGCTTTGCCCCTCTGGGGCATCGCTGTGTTGCGTCCAGAGCCATTCTAGCGCCTGAGGCAGAGGCCTAGGAGCCATCCCCAGCGCCCGGGCCATCTTTGCTCCAATGGAGCCTCGGCTGCGGGAGGGGAAGAGAGACAGAGAGGAAGGAGAGGGGGAGGGGTGGAGAAGCAAATGGGCGCCTCTCCTGTGTGCCCTGGCCGGGAATCGAACCCGAGACTCCTGCACGCCAGGCCGACGCTCTACCGCTGAGCGAACCGGCCAGGGCCAAGAGCACATTTTTTGTTTTGGGGTTAGTGGATCACTTTTGCTAAAGTCACTTGGGGAACTTGTGAAAACTGCCACTCCTGGGTCTCTCATTCATACTCTGGTGATTCTGGTGCACACTGAGGTTGTAAGGGGTTGTTCTCAGACATGCTGACAAGCTCGGTGTGCTGTGAGTATGCTGAGCAGATCCTAGGACAAAACAGCAGAGGAAGGTGGTGATCCAGACGGTCTCCCTGCCTCCCCACCCACACTCTCGTTGGCGGTTCCCTCCCGGAACAGTTCCGTCAGCTCCCTGCTACTGCCCATGCAGGCATGGGCGCCAGGCTGGTTCCTTCTGTGCCATGGCCATGCTGCTAAACCTCTCCCAGCATCACTAGCTTTTTCTGTAAAGCAGGAATAACATTAGTACCCACCTCATAAAGTTGTTACGAAAGCCACCATCTAAAGTTCTTAGAACAATATCTGCCATTGAAAAAATATTAAATAAATGATAGTTGCTATTATATGCATGCTTTTTTAAAAACCTGATGCTTTGCTCTGGCCAGGTAGCTCAGCTGATTAGAGCATCATCACCATATGCCAAGGTTGCGGTTTGATCCCCATATAGGGCACATACAAGAGTCAACCAATGAATGCATAAATAAATGGAACAAAAAATCGATGTTTCTCGCTCTCTAAAAAAATAAAATAAAATAAAAATCAATGAAAAAGAAAGACAACAGCCAACTGGTGTAAATGAATCAAAATTATACCTATTCTTTTCTTTTTGTTAGATCAGCAAAAAATATAACTTTTTTTGGTGTGCCACAGAATTTTAGTAATTAATTCATGTGTGCTTTGAGACAAAAAGGGTTGAAAATCGCTGCCTTAATGGAAATATTGGGAGAATACTAGGGGAACTCGGGAGATGATTATGGAAGTTGATTATGTATATAAAATCAAGGTAAACTGGCCCAGGAACCAACAACTACTTAAAAGTTCTAAACAAGTTGCTTAGTGATTGTAAAACATTTCCTGAAAGCAGAGTTGACATTGTGGTGTCTGTCCTAGGTAATCTCCTTTTTCTTCATTGGAGTGATGTCCATGATGATTCCCTTGTGTAGCGTCTTTGGGGCCCTGATAGCTGTGTGCCTCATCATGGGCCTCTTCGATGGATGCTTCATTTCAATCATGGCCCCCATTGCCTTTGAGTTAGTTGGTGCCCAGGATGTTTCCCAAGCAATTGGATTTCTGCTCGGACTCATGTCTCTTCCCATGACTGTGGGTCCACCCATTGCAGGTAAATATAATTATTCTCTAGTAATTATATTAATTCATAGCATTTTACTGCCAGTTCTAAGTCTCAGTTGCATGTAAAATACAGAATTTATTAGTTACTGGTCTTTTGTTTTTGTGTGCTACAAAAGCCAAATACAAAATGTCACATATTGCATGATCCCATTTACGTGAAATATCCAGAATAGGTAAATCCATGGGGGCAGAGAGTAGGTTTGTGGTTGCTAGGGGCCAGAGGGAAGGGGGGATTGAGGAGTAACTGCTTAATGGGAATGCAGTTCTGCTCTGGTGTGATGAAAACATTTGGAACTAGACAGAGGTGGTGGTTGCATTAATGCATCATGAATGTATTAAATGCCACTAAAATGGTTAATTTTACGTTTTGTGAATTTCACTTTAGCAATCTTCTGAATGATAGTACAAAGTTGTCATATGTTCAATATTATTTGGTTGCCAGTGTGAATTAATATGAAATTTGATAAAAGTTAAATGTTTGTACTATCATCTGTGTCTGACACGTGAAGGACTCAGTTAAAGTTCAGCCCAATTCATTTTCACTCCCAGAACCACACATATCTAGCAACTCTGCCACTTGGGAACCTGGTCACGAATCAAGCACGCAGAGTCACCACTGCGCAGACTGAATAAAATTTAAGTTCTCAAGGCCCAAGGAGAACCCTCAGTCCTTCCCCTCTCTGCCACTAGTCGGACTACTTTTACACCTTTCGAGCTTAGTTTCTTAGGGTTTCCAAGTCCACAGTAGGTGACAAACAGCACTTTAGTAGGAATGGTGTTTGATGCGAGAAGTAACTGGTAACAGACTAAGAATAAAGGAGGTAACAGAAAACTTCCGAAGTAGGCACAGAGCGGAGCAACACAGCCCCGGGCCCACCGGGAGGCTCTGAGGGACCGTAGTATTACAGCCAAACAAAATAATTAATGTGCACAAGGATGAAAGGTTCAGTTATATATGAAATAATCTGATTCAGAAGATAGAAAAATCACATATTTAGATAATGTTGTGCCTAACCAGGCGGTGGCAAAGTGGATAGAGTGTCGGACTGGGATGCGGAGGACCCAGGTTCGAGACCCCAAGGTCGCCAGCTTGAATGCGGGCTCATCTGGTTTGAGCAAGGCTCAGAAGCTTGAGCCCAAGGTCACTGGCTTGAGCAAGGGGTCACTTGGTTTGCTGTAGCCCTCCCCCCCCCCCCCGGTCAAGGCACGTATGAGAAAGCAATCAATGTTTCTCATCTCTCTCCCTTCCTGTCTGTCTGTTCCTATCTGTCCCTCTCTCTGACTCTCTCTGTCTCTGCCAAAAGGTAAATAAATTAATTAATTAATTAAAAAAAAAAAGAATATCTAGATAATGTTGTATTTTTAGGTTTCCATCCAGAATAAATGCACACTTTTTTTAATGTGTTGGTACTTAATTGCACAAATCCTCAACAGGGTCAGACATTTAGTACTTTGTGCTCCCCGGACATTTAGATAACTGAGGTTCAATACTAAAAGTTTAAAAACACTAAAATAACTAATTAAAATTTGGATTGTGTTAGAGTAATAGGTGTGAGGAGTATGCTAAATAAGTCTCCAGAAGCGGAACGCAGGGTCGAGTCGAGTGCCGCGCAGTCCGACATTCTCCTCTCCTGTGCCGACAGACCTTGGTTATCGATTTAACAGCCCTTTCCTCTTAACTTAGATTGATAGCTTTTCATGATTTTGAATTATAATTTTAAATAGTTTCAAATTATTTCATAAACAAATCAGCCCAAGAAAGGTTTGAAATGTAGGCATTTTGAAGTGTGTATGAGAAGCTTCAGCTTGGTGGTCTGTCCACCTTTACACCCTGTGTCAGAATGCCCCAAGCGACCTCTGAAAGGTTTTGAGAAAGCCAAAGCTTGGTTGCAAATGTTTTCTTCCATGTGATATCTTGGTTTGCGACAAGATGAAAGATATGAGGTCTTTTCCTTCCCCACATCAGAAAAGGTTTATATTTCAGACACATTTCCTTAAAAATGTTTAATAATCTGAGATGTTTGTAGTAGTACTGCTGAGATGAAATTATTAGGTTGGGACCAGGCAGGCCATTTGTATGACTGATCTGAGACCCCTAAGTGCCACACTTGTTCTCTCTTGGTGACAGTTTTTTCCCTTCCCAGGGTTACTTCGTGACAGACTGGGTTCCTATAATGTGGCATTCTACCTCGCTGGAATCCCTCCCCTTATTGGAGGTGCTATCCTTTGTTTTATCCCATGGATCCATAATAAGAAGCAAAGAGAGATCAATAAAACCACTGGAGGAGAAAAGACGGAGAAAATGCTGGAGAACCAGAACTCTCTGCTGACAAGTTCATCTGGAATCTTTAAGAAAGAATCTGACTCTGTTATTTAATGTCTTATATACATACCTCCACCAGACTGGACTTGCTTTCAGAAGCTTAAGCAAGTTTTCCTTTTATATGAATTGAGAGTTTCTTATTTTTTTAATCACATTGTAAGAATAGCACAGTAATGGGAAATAGAGCCCTTATTACTATATATAAGAACCACTTTCTGCCACTGAATAGCTATCTGATACTTCCAAGATTCTGAGGGCAGAGACTCTGGTACATGAAAAGATGTCTGAAAGTCAACTATTATGAGAATTTGAACCTATCTCAGTAAAAAGCAACTTGGGAAACTGTGAATGCTCTTTATCTTCTACAGATACTATATATTAAAATACCTCAAGCTATACCATAAAGGTTGTAATTTGGTTAAGACTGGAAATATTGTTTGTTGTCTCACATGCTGTTTTTAGTTCTGGTATCTATCTCTATTTTAATTTCTTCTATTTGGAAAATTTTTACAAAATTTAGGCCTGGATTCTAGATAATGTGAGATCTATCTAAACGTCAAGTCCGTGTTCAAGTTGCTTTCCTGCTATTAAGTAGGCTGCAGATTGAAGATGTTCTGACTTGCTTAGTGTCAGCATCTTCTTGGAGCAGATGCTAACAATGTATTCAGAATCAACATGTGAGATGAAACGATTTTGTTCATCAGGGCAGAGCAACTAAAAAATCAGACATTTCTTCCATTTATGTTCATTCCCTTTGGGTTTGCAGTGTGTTTTGTTCAAGTAGCCAGAAATGCCCCAAATTTCTGAATTTGTTTAAATTGTAACAAAGTAAAATACAATGAATGAAAGGTACTCTAGCAATTTTAACATAGAATTTTTCTGACTTTTGAATATGTTAGCACTAGGACCTGATATTTAAACAAAGCCTTACTAAGTACGTTGTTAACCTGCAATTTCAGGCACAATGAGAAAAAATATCTTTGTGTTCGTGAAGAAAATATCTGTTTCTTATAGACACAGTTGCTTATATTGGTTTATGAAATTAATGAGTCTTCAAAGGTTAAAAGCATTTATAAAGAGAAAAATTCCTACATTTCCAAACCTTCCGGCAGAAATTTGCTTTCATATGTATTTTTCCTAGTGTGTTCCCCATTAACATTCCAGTACTTTTTTCTATTTATACGCAGACAATTTTAAGAAAGCTATTGGAGTTTTAAGGACATAAAATTAAAACCAAAGTCATGTCATGACCAATTCCTCATCTATAAAAAATAGGAACACTTTCCTCACCCCTGAAATTATACTTCAGTACATTTTTGTTTCTTTAAAAATTATTTTTTATGTATTGATTCAAGAGAGAGAGAGAATCGTCCGTTTGTTGTCCTACTTTATGCATTCATTGGTTAACTTTTATATGTGCCCAGACTGGGGATTGAACCTGGTATATCAAGACGATACTCCAACCAAGTGAGCTACCTGCCCAGGGCACATCTTTGTTTCTTATTTAGGTCTCTAAAAGTTAATAATATGCAAATATATTTAAATCTGAAATATAGGTGTATTTTAGATCTTCCTCAAATGTAGGTTGTTCACCTGGGAAGAATGTTGTCCTTCTCTAAAGCTCTGCCAGGATCCACCTGTTTCTAAATTCTCTGTAAGGAAAGTTAGTCTGTTATCTTCCCCTTTACTTTTCAGCTACTGTTATTTCTGAAAGGCAGAGTGCTTCCATTCCTTGTCTCTAGCTAAGGACAGAGATACCTAGGAAGCATTTGGACTTATAGCTGATGGGGAATAGGGAGGTAGAACACAAGAGGGTGGAGGGAAGTGAGGCTGTTAATTAAACAGCTAGATAACCCAAAACTTTTCTTTTTAGTATCAACATTCTTACTTGAAACCATGAAAGTTCAAAGTGTTTAAACACTAAGTGTGGAATCTATTTTTAATAGGATTTTAAATAATTTTGATTGTGAATACATTCAGCAAGTTACTATGCCATATACATAGTTGCAACCTACTACTTCTGATACTTCCATATTTCATATTCAGGGGACTTAGATTTTGTGTTTTGGAAAGTTCTGTTGCCCCCCCCCAAAATCCTACATTTGACCACACTGCCCTTTTATGTTCTTACATTAAACTTTTAGAAAATGACTTAGAAATGATAATGTAATACATTACCAGGTTTTTCATTTCCTCATTATTGTCAGTGCTTTTGAGATCAGCAAAAACATACAGCTAAGACCGGCCCTGGCCAATTGGCTCAGCAGTAGAGCATTGGCCCAGCGTGTGGAAGTCCTGGGTTCAATTCCTGGCCAGGGCACACAGGAGAAGCGCCCATCTGTTTCTCTACCCGTCCCCCTCTCCTTCCTCTCTGTCTCTCTCTTCCCCTCCCGCAGCCGAGGCTCCATTGGGGCAAAGTTGGCCCGGGTGCTGAGGATGGCTCCATGGTCTCAGCCTCAGGTGCTAGAATGGCTCCGGTTGCAATGGAGCAACGGCCCAGATGGGCAGAGCATCACCTCTAGTGGGCATGCCGGGTGGATCCCAGTCAGGTACATGCGGGAGTCTGTCTCTCTGCCTCTTGCTTCTCACTTTAAAAAAAGAAGAAAAACAAAACATATAGCTAAGACCAATAATCAAACCTACCATTAAAAAATTATTTTTATAGTTTGTAAGACTCCTAAGACTCCCCCACCACTAATTTAACAGAAAGAATAATTCTAAAATAGAATATTTACTCAATAAATACCCCCAAAGAGCTTTTCCTTTCAAATTTGGCTGATTTTAGGGAGGGGATGTAATCTGAAACTCCAGGACTTAATGTTACTTTGTTTGTTTTCATAATAAAAGAGCAAAGTAACTTAAGTATTTATAATAAAACTTAGATATCAGAATATTAAACATATAATATTACATCTATGTAGTTTTCAGTATAATGCAATGAGTCAAAATGACCTGTAACACTAAAAAGCTCTGCTAAAACAGACTCTATGGAGAGTACTGTGCTATAATAATATAAAGTTAAAAAGAAAAAGTATAAAAGGTAAGATACTAAATTCCGTAAAATGCATATTTAGTAATATGTTGTTTGGCACAAAAAGTTCTAACAGTCAAAAGTTCTACAAACTAAGGAAATGAAAAATAATATCCAAGGCCCTGGCCGGTTGGCTCAGTGGTAGAGCGTTGGCCTGGCGTGCAGGAGTCCCGGGTTTGATTCCCGGCCAGGGCACACAGGAGAAGCTCCCATCTGCTTCTCCACCCCTACCCCTCTCCTTCCTCTCTGTCTCTCTCTTCCCCTCCCGCAGCCAAGGCTCCACTGGAGCAAAGTTTGCCCGGGCGCTGAGGATGGCTCTGTGGCCTCTGCCCCAGGCACTAGAATGACTCTGATTGCTGCAGAGCGATGCCCCAAGATGGGCAGAGCATCGCCCCCTGGTGGGCATGCCGGGTGGATCCTGGTCGGGCGCATGCGGGAGTCTGTCTGACTGCCTCCCCGTTTCCAGCTTTGGAAAAATACAAATATATATATATATATATATCCATAAAGATTCATGTTTCAGACCAAAAAATATTACTTTAATCTTTCATCAGAGTAAACCCTTTCTAATTTCTGAACTGCTATTGCAGTTAAGTGACCTGATGGACTTAATTTCTTTTTTTGCTCAATTCAGACACTTTTTTGAGAGGAAAATAATAGAATTCTATTTTCTAGCTTATCCTAATTCTGATAGGATTCAGCAGATTCTCACATTCATAAGGTTCTTGCATTTGAGGCTAATGGCAAGCAACGTAAGAAGGAGTAGTAATTAGTGTTCCTCTTTACAGAGACTCGGGATCAGATACACAGGTAACAGATGCCCAAAGGTCTTCCAGAGCATTTTGGTTAAATCTTATTGCAGTAAATATTGTTGGGATCCATCCATTTCAGTAGTAAACCACCTAGGTTATTGATACTTTATTCAAAATTTATAAATCTCCTTGATCACAGTTGCAATGCTTAGTCTATAGCCCTGCTACAAGATTTGTAATTTCCACTGAAAATTACACAGTGATTGCATTAAGTTTCCAATTCTATTCTTAAATAAAAACAAGACCTCATTTGCATATCATGACCCATATCTTGTCTATTATACTACTTGCAGATAATTATATGGGAGAAACCTTAAGTGGTATTAGCTTCAACTTCTCACACTTTTAAAGTAAATGTATACTTAGTTGTAAAATAAACATATCTTACTCTTTTCATATTAACTTAATTGCTATTATTCTTTTTCAGTTTACTTCCCCCATCCTTCAAAAATCTTCTAAAGAGTCCATAACATCCTTTTTGAATTATACTGGCAGCTGAGCTGTACTACTTACTAGTCGCCGTGGCTTCAGCGGCTGGAACCGCCCTCAATTTGTGTAACCTGGAGAGTGGTTTGCTCTTAGCCTTCAACTTAGAGTTCTACTGGTCTACACTGAAAATTTTTTTTAATTGTGTGATTAAAATGGGGGGGAGGTAGTAATGTTTCATATAGCTGGCATCTTTTGTGCTAACATAAAACTTTATTTAAATGGTTAAGGTAAATGCTTTGAAAAAAAACTGTCAAGTTCTTAGCATAGGTATTTTTGGAGCACATAAATTTTTACTTTGATTTTTCTATTCCTTTAAAGTTTTACTACATCACAGTTCTGAGAGCACAGCTGCCTTGGAATGCAGTGAGCCTCTCAGATGCAGTTCCCAGGGCCCCTGCCGTACGTTGGGTCATCCTTGGTGAGGAGAGCGGTAGAAGTGGAAAGGGTGCGCCCCGACGGGCGAACCTGCAACCATGGCGTATGGCAACAACGCTCTAACCCACTGAGCCACAGGGCTAGGACTTATTTTTTTAATTTGAAAGACTAGTGTTGTCTTGGCTAATAGAAAAATGCATCATCCATATAGTTTAACTCAAAAAAAAAAATCAAACCAACTCAAACCTTTTGCTTTGTTATTGAAACAAAATAACCATTTGCCATTGACAGTGGTGATGTGGTAATGTGGAATAACAACACACCACAGGAGGAAGGATGCTACTTCACTGACAAGGGTTAATTCTGCTCACATACTCAGTGAGTTTTGTTGATGGTTTGGAATAAAGGAAATAAAAAGACCACCTGGGTGGAGTTTGAGACTGGTTCGGAGGTAAAGCATCACAAGGTGGATAGCAACCACAGGCAGCTTCCTGGGCTCACTGTTATTTCATAGCTACAGCCATGGTTATTTTATTTGTGGCCAGAGACTAATGCTTTGTTTTGTAAATATACTACAGAGTGATAGGTTACAGTTCTCAAGAATCAAGGGCCAAATGCCCTAAATGTGAAACCTGAATATAACTTAGAGCCCAATTACTCAACCAAATAAATGTGGACTTTATCAGATGACTCGAGATAATAAAAATCCATGAAACGCCTGACCTTTGGTGGTGCAGTGGATAAAGCGTCGACCTGGAAATGCTGAGGTCACTGGTTCGAAACCCTGGACTTGCCTGGTCAAGGCACATATGGGAGTTGATGCTTCCAGCTCCTCCCCCCTGTCTCTCTCTCCTCTCTCTCTCTCCTCTCTAAAATGAATAAATAAAATAAAAAATAAATAAAAAAAAGAAAAAAGGAAAAAAACCAGTTTACTTTAAAAAAAAAAAATCCATGAAACAAGTCATTGCCACATCTTTGAATCACTTAACGAAACCTTGAAGTTTGGGACATAGTAGTTTACTTAGCTTGTCCTTTTTAAATGATCAATTTTTAAGTAGTGTACATTAATCATCTTGGCCTCTATACATTCACAGAAATCCTTCATTGTATTCTTTTCTTGACAGATATAGTAATATAGGACTATCTCATTTATAACACAGATTTCAATTTTTTTACTAGTATGCTGGAAAGATGTTGGGAATGAAATGAAACTGTTCTAAGGACTTGAGCATGACACTCACCTGACCATGACAGGCCACCTACCTCAGCTTTCGGTGTCCAACTAAAAGCCTTGCTTTCAATTCTTGCTCAATAAGAAGGAAGCTAATGGTGATCCTGGGATTAAAAAGCAAGGGAGTGCAAGTTGTTAAGGGGGTCAAAATAGTAAAATTTCCTAGGTACTTCATTCTGATAAATGGATATAAAAGGAATGAAAACATGTTAATTAATATGGTCTGAGGATAATCTAACAGGAAAAAAAACTGAAGAATTTTTTTTTTTAAACGGACAGAGAGAGGGATAGATAGGGACAGACAGACAGGAACGGAAAGAGATGAGAAGCATCAATCATCAGTTTTTTCATTGCAACACCTTAGTTGTTCATTGATTCCTTTCTCATATGTGCCTTGACTGCGGGCCTTCAGCAGACCGAGTAACCCCTTGCTCGAGTCAGCGACCTCGGGTCCAAGTTGGTGAGCTTTTGCTCAAACCAGATGAGCCCACACTCAAGCTGGCGACCTCGGGGTCTCGAACCTGGGTCTTCCGCATCCCAGTCCGAGGCTCTATCCACTGTGCCACCGCCTGGTCAGACGAAATTTTTAACATATATAATTATGAACACTTATTACAGTGCTTTACCAGTGACTTCATATTATGCTGGCATCTTGACGATGAGGTCTTGTTTTCATTTGTGTTTTCTTTGGCAGGATGGTCACTGACAATAGATTGTATGCTTGTGCCTTATCCTTGTAGCTTCCATGTTGAATGCCTGTAAAAGGCTCCCCTTTCTTAGTAATGATTTTTTGTCTCACTGGAGTTTTTCAAAATAATGTTGTTGACTATGTCTGGAGTATAGAAGTTAACCCAGAAGTTCCCGATTTAATTAAAGATATTTCTAGCCTTTTTTTAAAATATAGAAAATTAACTTTAACAGGGGGACATTTGTTTCTAGCCTTTCAATGAGTTCTGTAAGAAGATGATTTTGGAGTTGAATGTCACTAAGCATGTAAGTGATAGGAACTATCTATATAAAATAACATTATGAAGTCAAATTAGATATATGATACTATTAGGAGCCTCTGATATACAGGGTGAGGCAAAAAGTAGGTTTACAGTTGTTTGTATGGAAAATAGGACAATAATAAATAATAATACAAGAATAAACTTTTGCATACTCACAACTGTAAACCTACTTTTGTCCCACCCTGTTTGACTTTTATTCTTTACTAGATAATAGTTTTCAGTATCTATGTTATTAAGAGTGGATTTTGAAAATATTTTAAATTTGTATAAACACAAAACTTTTCTACTGTGATCTTCCTAAATGTAGTCTTCTGTAGTATATTCTAATTGCTAGAAAGTAATGAGTAAATGCATCTTTCATAATTCAACCTATATTGGCATATTATTTCAGGGACTGAGGGCTTGTTACCAAGAGTGCTGTATTTTGACTCCAGGCTATGAACAGACTGTGTACCATATTTCCCCACTTATGAGATGCACCTTTTCCCAAAATGTCTGGGGTCTAAAAACTGGGTGCATCTTATACAGTGGTTGTGGCCTTTCAAATGCCATAGATGGAACTGAGGATGAGGCAATATAAGAAGACAGTGATGAGGAGTTGTATGAATTATATGATGAAAAAACTTGAGTTCAATAACTTTATGTAATACATTTTTTTTCAAATTTTGGGCCCCAAAATTAAGGTGCATCTTATACATGGGAGCATTTTATACATGAGGGAATACAGTATTTGGTGCCTTTTTTTGTTCCTACCAAAGAAGGATTAGCTCAAGATTGGTGCTAAATTTCATGTTTCTTTCAAAATTATCAATACTTCTTCTTTTAAAGTTTATATAACAAAATAGGATATGTGTGGATCCAGCAGTGTTTCTATGTTGCATTTTCTATCTACATCTGAGGGAAAAAACCATATCTATAAGGTAATTATTGAGTTCAAGTACCTACTTAGAGGTATATAATTTTGTAAACATAAGGCTTTAAAGTATGAAACTTACAAGAAAATGATCACCAAATGCAAACTTAATGATAAAGGTAGTCCTTAAACATCTTTGGCAATGCTTCTAGCACAAAGTTAGCTTTCAAAGTATTCTGTAACTTGGAGGGTATGTAAAAGAAATTATATTTTATTACACAGTTATATATATGTACATATATACATACAAAATAACTTTCTATTGCATTTATTTAAGTAGATATTTTAAATTTTTTTCAGTCTAAAATCAGAGTTCTGGGTGTTATCAATTTTAAAACAGATAATGAGTTACATTATTATGATTAATTTTATTTTGAGAGTTTATTAAGTGGGGAACAGTGAAACAAGGAAGGACTTAGTATGGAAGAATCAACAGGAGAGCCTAGGTGAGCTGCCCTGGCTCTCTAAGAACGTCATGGGAAAGAAGTGAGCCACGGCGGGGCTGCTGTAGCTTACTGGAGAGTCAGAAAAGGGACGCAGGGTGTTCGCGCAGGATGAGCTGTTGCTGCCCATTGCTCCCCTGGTTGCAAAACGTGTAGGGCCACTTAGAGCTCAGGAGATGCATGCCTGTGGGGGACAAAGGAGGTTGGGGAAAGGTGCAGCCATGCTCACAGGAGGGCGAGCATGCTAACGAGGTACATTAAAAAAAAACACACCGAAAGTAATCATTGTTCATCATTCAGATATAACCTAAAGACTTGAATTAGTAAGTACTATGTCTGAGTCAGTGTAAGCAAATTTCAAACCTCTGATTGATCAAGGGCTGTCAGCATCATGGTTGTGACTGTGTGACACTTAATCTAAAATTCCACCCAGCATCCCATGTGGATTTCTGAGTCCTGATGTACCTGTAAGTAGGAGTCAGATGAAGTGGGGACCACAGGTTTTTGTTTAATCCTGTTGTCTTTTATAAACTTTGCCTTAACTCTATTTTATGAGGGTTTGATAAATATAAATTATAAAAGTGATATACGCTATCATTTTCCTAATTAGGAAGACTGTACATATAGAATCTACTAGAGTTTACTGGATTCTCTGTTCACTGAGAACCTTTCTGCTGTTAACATGAGATATATGGAAGGGAGAATGGAGTTTGTTACTCAGAAGTTATGGTAGGATAGGATGAAATCTCTCTTAAACAGTAACTTCTGATGTACCTGTTATTATACTGTGGTTTGAGAAATGTACAAATGGACAGACTTGCACAGTGCTTAATAAGTTTGCGTTTTGCCGGTTTGTTCTCCTGCCAGTTTATTTTAGCTGAAAGTTACAGCTATCACAGATTGAACTTGCAGTATTATTAAGGAAGAGCTTGGATATTTTAAGTATCTTCTGGTATAATTTGACCTTTTTCATGCCAGATTACTTTAATATTTATCTGGAAAGTAACTTTAAATTATTTTGCATATTTTCAAAGTTAGAAAAACATGCTTTATGCTTTATCTTAGACATCAAAACCAAATTATTCCACAAGCATGCTGTACACCACAGTGTAGCTCTACTTTTCTCTCTGCCTACACAGGAAGCTATTTTTGGCACAATAGTTGTTCAATGGTTATGTTAGATTTGATCAGTATGCAGTGTTTTAATTTAGTATGTGCCTTTTTTTTAAATGTTTTGTTTTTAAAGAGTATAATTTATAATTGATTTTTTTATAATATGCCATTAATATAAATAACCAAAACCTTTTTAATGAAAAGAGCTTTGTAATCCTTTGAAGGATAAGATGAAATCACTATGGAACAATATGATAGTCTCAGTAAATACAATAAAATTTTTTAGCAAATTTCTATAAGGCTTTGTGATTATATTTATGGAATTCCTAGGGAATAAAAGGGGGGAAATAACTAAAGTAAAGGAAACAGCCTGTGTTGAATAAAACAGAAATACGCTGTGTGCTTTTTAAGCTGTGTCAATATATTCCGAGTATGTTTGGGTATTGTTATTTCTGTAAGATAAAGGACAGGAATAGAAATGATCCAAAAGCACTGGGCAGTCTAGAAATTATTTCTATTTTACACTCTTCTGTAGTTAATGCACATTACCAGGTTTTTTTACTTATTTTGATTATGCTTATTCAATTCAGCCAGTACTACATGACTTTCTACTCATTGATAATTTCAGGGGATGATCAAGAACCAGGCTGGGAAATCAAAAAACCATCTCCTGTTATTAATTACCCACATTCAGAGGATGTTTATTATTTGATAAATTTGTAGCCCTAACTACAGAGCAAATCATTTATGTTTAATGGTGCTAAAGAGATTTTTTTACATTAAACTCAAGAACATGGAATTTGTAATCTATCATTTAATCCAATAATAATGTACATGCCAGAATGTGTGGGCCACTGGGTGGCCTTGAGAAAACTGCGAGAGAATGGATATGACAAATTGTTACTGATTCTGAGCAAGATAAAATTCACTCCTGAAAAAATAATTTTTATGAAATGAATTAAAATTCCACTTTTTTTTTTTTTTTTTTTTTTTTTAGGGAGAGAGAAACAGAAGCAGAGAAGGACAGATAGGGACAGACAGACAGGAACGGAGGGAGTTGAGAAGCATCAATTCTTCATTGTGGCACCTTAGTTATTCATTGACTGCTTTCTCATATGTGCCTTGACTAGAGGGCTACCGCCAAGCTAGTGACCCCTTGCTCAAGCCAGCGACCTTGAGCTCAAGCCAGCAACCATGGGGTCATGTCTGTGATCCCCCACCCAAGAAAGCGACCCCGCACTCATGCTGGTGAGCCTGTGCTCAAGCTTGGGCGACCTTGGGGTTTTGAACCTGGGTCCTCTGCATCCCACGCTGATGCTGTATCCACTGCACTACTACCTGGTCAGGCCATAGTATCAAACTTTTAAGATTTAAAGTTCTCTTCTCATAGTCTCCTACAGATGAACCTAAAACTTTAAATCCAAGAGTTCTTTTTTAAGTTCTCAATTTAAGAAGTCACCAGTGTCCTCTTGACCCCTTCCAGGGATAGGAAGCTCACTGCCTCACACAGTGGTCTCCACAGCTGGGCTCTCTACCTCCCATGCTCACCACTTCCAGCTCTGCTACCTTTTACCTTATCACAGTCCCCCGTGGACCTACTGGGTCACTCCCATATGTCTATCAGTTACTCCCACTGGCATTTGGTGCAATGTTCAATATTCATGTAGAGCAACTTTATTTCTACTCACACTTAACAGAGACACTTGGAACTCGGTCATCTCTGGAAATGGCTCCATCTTTTGAAATCTTAGGTAACATTCTTTCATCACAGCTTCCTATCACTTTATTCCGTTCTCCTCAGTTCCTCGGGGCCTGCTCTTCAACTTTGTTGAGGTCATCCTCCCCTTGACTCCGTTTCTTCCCAGTCATTCTGTCTCAATCTATCAGATCTCTCCATCTTTATTTTGTTCCCTAACCCTTAACCCTGGATCTGTAAAACTCTAATCAGCTTTCCAAATATTCACCTCACAAGTGGCCCCTATATTGCCGCCCTGTCCCCTCAATGAAGTACTTCTAGCTTCCTCAACTGTCTCTTCTATCCCTTGCATCATTTTTCCCTCTCTATATTGCATCATTTCCATCAGCATATATACATGCCATTATATACATCCTAGCTTGGGGAGAAGGGAGGCTGAGGAAAGTTACATAATTATTCAAGACTGGCCTGACCTGTGGTGGCGCAGTGGGTAAATCGTCGACCTGGAAACACTGAGGTTGCCAGTTCGAAACCCTGGGCTTGCCTGGTCGAGGCACATATGGGAGTTGATGCTTCCTGCTCCTCCCCCTTTCTCTCTCTCTCTCCTCTCTAAAATGAATAAAAAATTTTAAAGAATATGTACAGCCTAACCAGGCGGTGGCTCAGTGGATAGAGCGTCAGACTGGGATGCGGAAGACCCAGGTTCAAGACCCCGAGGTTGCCAGTTTGAGCGCGGGCTCATCTGGCTTGAGCAAAAAGCTCGCCAGCTTGGATGCAAGGTCGCTGGCTCGAGCAAGGGGTTATTTGGTCTGCTGAAAGCCCACGGTCAAGGCACATATGAGAAAGCAATCAATGAACAACTAAGGTGTCGCAATGTGCAACGAAAAACTAATGATTGATGCTTCTCATCTCTCCGTTCCTGTCTCTCTGTCCCTGTCTATCCCTCTCTCTGTCTCTGTAAAAAAAAAAAAGGAATATGTACAGTGGCACCTTGAGATACGAGCAAACCAACATACTTTTTTAAGATACGAGCTGCAAATGGGTTAGTATTTTTGTTCGAGATCTGAGTGAAATTCCGAGATATGAGTCGTGATTCGGGAAGCTGTCGCTAGTTGGCATGTTGGTGCACGGCTTCAGTATCGGCAGCACAACACCAGCATCTCGTTCTTTCTCACGAGTTACCCACAGAATCAAGTCAAATCTCGTGCGCTGTACTCGTACTTGCATCACTTTTGCATTTTTTACTAACCTTTTTTTGTGTGCTATCATGGAGCCGAAGAAAGTGAGTGTAAAAGACAGTGGTGAGAAGAAGAGAATGATGTTGATAGAAGTAAAGCAAGAAATAATAGAAAAACATGAGTGTGGTGTACGAGTGATTAAACTGGCAAGGCTGTACGACCGCAATACATCTACAATTTGATTTGTACCATCCTTAAACAAAAGGATGCTATCAAAAGCACAAATCCAGCAAAAGGAACTACAATTCTGTCCCAATTAAGGACAAATATCCACGAAGAAATGGAGAAGCTTCTGCTGGTGTGGGTGAAAGAGAAAGAGCTGGCAGGAGATACAGTGACAGAGACTGTAATATGCAAAAAGGCACGTATTATTTACGGCAACTTGAAGAAGAAAACCATCAACCTCAAAAGAGGCAGCAGAAGATACGTTTAAGGCAAGTCACGGTTGGTTTGAAAATTTCAAGAAGAGATCTGGCATCCACTCAGTGGTGAGGCATGGTGAAGCTGCAAGTGCTGACGTTAAGGCAGCTGAGGAGTACATCTCCCGTTTTGCTGCACCTATCGCAAAGGAAGGCTACATCCCCCAACAAGTGTTCAACTGTGACGAAACAGGATTGTTTTGGAAAAAAAGGCCCCAGAGGACTTTCATCATCACAAAGGAGAAGAAGCTGCCAGGCCATAAACCCATGAAGGACTGTCTGACCCTTGCATTGTGTGCAAATGCTAGCAGTGACTGTAAAGTAAAGCCACTGCTAGTGTATCATTCCGAAAATCCTCAAGCCTTTAAGACTCACAAGATTCTTTTTTTTTATTTTTTATTTTTTTATTTTTTGTATTTTTCTGAAGCTGGAAACAGGGACAGTCAGACAGACTCCCGCATGCGCCCGACCGGGATCCACCCGGCACGCCCACCAGGGGGCGATGCTCTGCCCACCAGGGGGCGATGCTCTGCCCCTCCGGGGCATCGCTCTGTTGTGACCAGAGCCACTCTAGCACCTGGGGCAGAGGCCAAGGAGCCATCTCCAGCGCTCGGGCCATCTTTGCTCCAATGGAGCCTCGGCTGCGGGAGGGGAAGAGAGAGACAGAGAGGAAGGAGAGGGGAAGGGGTGGAGAAGCAGATGGGTGCTTCTCCTGTGTGCCCCAGCCGGGAATCGAACCCAGGACTCCTGCATGCCAGGCCGACGCTCTACCACTGAACCAACCGGTCAGGGCTCACAAGATTCTTAAAGAAAAACTGCAGGTTATGTGGCGCACCAATGCTAGGGCATGGGTTACACAGCAGTTTTTTATTGAATGGGTAAATCTCATCTTTGGTCCTGCAGTGAAGAAATATCTTCAAGAAAATAAACTCCCGATGAAAGCATTACTAATCCTTTATAATGCTCCGGCCCACCAACCTGGTCCTGAAGATGACATTCTCGATGAGTTCAAATTCGTGAAAGTCCTCTATCTCCTACCCAATATGACTTCAATCTTGCAACCTATGGATCAGCAGGTCATTTCCAACTTTAAAAAGCTTTACACAAAGCACTTGTTCCGCCACTGCTTTGAGGTGACTGAGAATACAAATCTAACCCTTCGAGAGTTTTGGAAAGATCACTACAACATCGTGATATGTTTACACATTATTGACTTGGCATGGCAAGAGGTTATGAATTGATGGAGGAACCTTGAACTCGGCATGGAAAAGGTTATGAATTGATGTTGCAGACAGGGACTTCGAAGGATTCAAACCAGAGACCGAGGTAGAAGTGTTGGAGATTCTGTCCCTTGGAAAGTCGATGGGTCTGGAGGTAGATGAGGGTGATGTAAATGAGCTTGTCGAGGAACATGAGGAGGAACTCTCAGCTGAGGAGTTGAAGTAGCTACAGGTGATGCAATTTACAGAGCTTCTGCAAGAGATTAGCAGTGAGGAGGAGGTAGAGTCTGAGGAAGTGATTTTTTTTTTTTTTTTTTACAGAGACAGAGAGTCAGAGAGAGGGACAGATAGGGACAGACAGACAGGAATGGAGAGAGATGAGAAGCATCAATCATTAGTTTTTCTTTGCGACACCTTAGTTGTTCATTGATTACCCTCTCATATGTGCCTTGACTGTGGGCCTTCAGCAGACCGAGTAACCCCTTGCTCAAGCCAGCGACCTTGGGTCCAAGCTGGTGAACTTTGCTCAAACCAGATGAGCCCGCGCTCAAGCTGGCGACCTCAGGATCTCAAACCTGGGTCCTCCGCATCCCAGTCCGACACTCTATCCACTTGTGCCACTGCCTGGTCAGGGCGGAGGAATGATTTCTACAAGTGAAATTAAAGACATGCTGGCAATGTGGGAGAAGCTTTCAAGTTTCCTTAAGAAACACTCAGAAAAAGTTTCAACTGGTTATGCTTCAGCACTTTTTAATGACACTTGTTTGTCACATTTCCATAACATTTTAAAAGGCAGGCAAAAGCAAACCTCTTTGGATAGATTTTTATTCAAAAGTCCTGCAAGTGAAAGTGCCGAAAGTGCAGCCAAAAAGGCAAAAACAGGTGATGATTAAATGAAAAATACATAATGTTAAGCTTAGGTTAAGTTTAAAGTTAAGAAAGTGCATTTTTTTTACAATTAAGTTTTTGTGGTTTCATTTTAAGTAAATAAAGTGCAGTTTTAGTTTTGTTAAAATAAAGAAAGTGCAGTTTTAGTTTACATTTAGTGTTAAGAAAGTGCAGTTTTAGTTTACATGTCTACAGTGCCTGCATCCCTCCCTCCCTCCCTCCCTCCTCCTCCACCATTCACCTCCGTTAGCCACACTCATCTGTCTCCAAGGTAAGAATACAGTACTAAATAACACTTTTTTCTTTTATTTCATATATTTTGTTATGCATTGGTAAAGTATACATGTGTGTTTCTTAATTAAAAACATGTCTTTTTTCATAATTTAGGATGGTTTGGGGATGTTTCATGGGGCTGGAATGAATTAAATTTATTTCAGTTATTTTAAATGGGAGAAATTTGTTTGATATACGAGTTGACTGACTTACGAGCTTGGTTACAAAACTAATCTAAACTCGTATTTCAAGGTACTACTGTATATGATCATCCAGTGTATTCTCCACAAAAGATTACATTGATCAGGTCAGCCTTCTTGAATTTTCATTTTCTTGGCTTCTGAAACTGTATGCTTTCCTGGTTTTCATCTTAGTGCCTTTTGCAGAATACTGTTATTTTCCCCCATCTTTGCATGTGGGATGCCCCCAGGGCTCAGTCCTTGGCTCTCTTCAACCTATACTTAATATATAGCTGATCTCACCCAGTTACACAGTATTAAATACCATCTATGCACTGATAGCTCCCAGTTTATATCTACTAGAGTCTGATCCTTCCACTGAACTGACTATCCAGCCTCCCACTTGATGCCATCATTTAATTATTTAATATCATGCCTGATCAGGTGGTGGTGCAGTGGATGGAGCATTGGCCTGGGACACTAAGGACTCAGGTTCAAAACCCTGAGGTCACTGGCTTGAGCATGGGCTCACCAGCTTGAGCACTGGGTTGCGGCTTGAGTTTGGGATCATAGACATGAACCAATGGTCACTGGTTTGAGCCCAAAGGTTGCTGGCTTGAAGCCCAAGGGTGCTGGCTTGAGTAAGGGGTCACTGGCTTGGCTGCAGTCCCCCAGTCAAGGCACATATGAGAAAGCAATCAGCCCTGGCCGGTTGGCTCAGTGGTAGAGTGTCGGCCTGGCGTACAGAAGTCCTGGGTTCAATTCCCGGCCAGGGCACACAGGAGAAGTGCCCATCTGCTTCTCCACCCCTCCCCCTCTCCTTCCTCTCAGTCTCTCTCTTCCCCTCCCACAGTCAAGGCTCCATTGGACCGAAGATGGCCCGGGCGCTGGGGATGGCTCCTTGGCCTCTGCCCCAGGCGCTAGAGTGGCTCTGGTCGCGACAGAGCGACGCCCCGAGGGGCAGAGCGTCGCCCCCTGGTGGGCGTGCCGGGTGGATCCCGGTTGGGCGCATGCGGAAGTCTGTCTGACTGTCTCTCCATTTCCAGCTTCAGAAAAATACAAAAAAAAAAAAAAAAAAAAAAAAAAGAAAGCAATCAATGAACAACTAAGGTGCCACAACTAAGAGCTGATGCTTCTCATCTCTCTCCCTTCCTGCCTGTCCCTATCTGTCCCTCTCTCTCTGCTTCTGTCTTGCTCAAAAAAAAAGAAAAAGAAAAAGAAAAAGAAAAAAAAAAAGAATCTAATATTATAATCTTAATACATTCAACCTGAATCCTTTATTTTTTTCCATTTTCCAGGAGAATTCATGCTTCTTCCTTTTCCATTTGAATAAATGGGATGACTATTTACCAGCTGTTTAGGTAACAAAGAATCTTGTCTTGACCAAACTTTAGTCAGGTTCTTTTTCTTCTTCTTCTTCTTCTTATTATTATTATTATTATTATTATTTAGTGAGAGAAAGAGGGACTGACAGGGACAGACATGCTGGAAGGGAGAGAGATGAGAAGCATCAATTTTTCATTGCAGCACCTTAGTAGTTCATTGATTGCTTTCTCCTATGTGCCTTGACTAGGGGGCTACAGCAGAGTGAGTGACCCCTTGCTCAAGCCAGCAACCTTGGGCTCAAGCCAGAAATGTTGGGCTTCAAGCCAGTGACCATGGGGTCATGTCTATGATCCCATGCTCAAGCCAGTGGCCCCACACTGAAGCCAATGACCTTGGGGTTTTGAACCTGGGTCCTCAGCATCCCAGGCCAACGCTCTAACCACTGTGTAGTCAGGCTCTTCTGAATCCTCTTCCCAACAAGGCCTTGACTTTTGGACTTCCACATTTAGTGCCTAATTTTAGCAAGAATCCTAGTAAGTTAATTTAGCCAGAATTCCCCACCCTCAACATCTGATCACCCTTGATAGACTGATTGGATTCCTCATCTTCAGCCCTCCCTCTGGTGATGTCTGATCCCCTTGCCTGCCTTTAGCAAGAATTGTGTTAGGCCAGTGTAGCCAGAATTCCCCTCATCTCTGATATCTCCTCTTAACAATTTTCTATCCACTGACTGCCTTCCCCAACCCCAGCCTTGTTCCTTGGCTATCAATTCCCACTTACCCTTGTGGTATTCAAATTGAACTCAGTTCTATACTGATGTTTCTTTTCCTCTACCGCGATAGTTTCTGGTCTTTCTTTAACATTGGTCAAAATCCTTGAAGTCAGTTTTTTGGTTTTGTTTTTTTTAAGAATTTATTTATTTATTTTACAGAGACAGAGAGAGAGTCAGAGAGAGGGATAGATAGGGACAGACAGACAGGAACGGAGAGAGATGAAAAGCATCAATCATTATTTTTTTGTTGCAACACCTTAGTTGTTCATAGATTGCTTTCACATATGTGCCTTGATTGCAGGCCTTCAGCAGACCGAGTAACCCCTTGCTCGATCCAGCAATCTTGGGTCCAAGCTGGTGAGCTTTGCTCAAACCAGATGAGCCAATGCTCAAGCTGGTGACCTCGGGGTCTTGAACCTGGGTTCTCCACATCCCAGTCCAATGCTCTATTCACTGCGCCACCACCAGGTCAGGCGAAGTCAGTTTTTTATATTCTTTCTCTTATATACCCAGTCCATTAGCAAACACTGTTGTTTTAATCTTCAACATATTTCCCAAATCTGACCACTCTCACCACCTATACAAATCTGACCTAATCAAATAACCTAATTAGACCTCTGTTCTTTCTGCTCTCCATCCTGCTTCTCTCTTATTATTCCAACATATCCACAAAGTACAATCAGGAACCCTGCTTGCTCTCTGTCCTTATTTTCTACCAACTTTCCCTTCACTGATACTGCTCTTATTTCATTTCTCCAATACACTGAACTCGTTCCTGCTCTGGGATTCGTATACCTGTTCTCTTCAGAATGTTCTTCCTGCATGGCTGGTTCCCTCACTTCAGTTGGGGTCCTGTTCAAATGTCACTCACAGGAGCCTTCCCTAATACAGCCTTACAAAATAGCCCCCTTCTAGTATGCTATCCACTTTATTCTGCTTTATTTTTCTTTAGAGTACTTATCACTATCTGATATAATACAAATGCCTTTGTTCTTTGTCTATCATGCCCATGAGGGAAGGAATTTTTGCCCTTTTTTTCATTGTTAGAACAATGTCTGGCACATACTAGGTAATTAATAACTATATATTTAACAACTAAATAAAGGTTGGGTTTTATATAATTTGCATAGAAATGGAAAGGAAATATTGTTACTGATGTTTCCTCGTTTAAGAACACAATAGTCCTTGTCATTATGGGGATTTCTGCAGAGGTTTTGAAAATTTTCCAAGCAGACAGTAAGTAGTAACCTGTGGTAAGAGATGACAATGATGAAACAAGAATGGTTAAAAGCCATCTGTAATTTCCAGCTTTTCTTTGTTCCAGGGCAGGTCACTATCTAGCTCCATCCAGATAAGTGGCCTCTTTGTAGAACTGAAGGAAGTTCAGAGGGCCTGAAGTGGTTCTTTTTTATTTATTTTTTTAATGCAGATGACCCTAATTGCTTCTGAAGCACTTAGTACTTTAAGAAACATTAGTCTATTTTTGTTTTCTGCAGAGCCTACAGTAGCTATGCTCTCATTTTTGGTTGCTTTGTATTTATTCTCCTGATAAATTGATTTTGGCTAATAGGACAGCACAGCAAATACTCTATTGATCAATACAGCACAGGAGACTATTACAGTGGGAGAGTGAAGGAGCCTGCAGTCTTAAAATGTCACAGTGAATTCAGTTAAAGGAAGTTCTATATTTACTTTTTTTAAAAAAGAAAATGTAATTTAAAAATCAGTGTTTATTTTTAGTAGGAAAATAATCAAATACACTGATGCACTGATGTCAGAACTTTTGAATATTTTTTCTAGTTTTTCAAAGTATAAGGTCTACCGGAAAGTTCTGTCCATTTTTGGACGACTTGATCATCCAAATTCTTCTGACTTAATTCATGTGGCACCCATCTTGAATATTTCCACACCAATCCTATCTTCCAAATATGGTCCAAAATGGTTTGCTGAGCTGAATTAAGCCTTTCTGTGATCTCTGATGTTGTCAGAAAAGCATCTTGCTCCAACATGGTCTTAACAACATTGTCATCGATCAAAGATGGTCGCCCAGAACGTGGCTTATCAGAAAGGTCAAAATCACCTGTTTCGAATTTTTTGAACCATCTTCTGCATGTCCTATCAAAAACTGTACCTTCACCAAACACTTTCAATACATTTCTATATGCTTCTGTAGCATTTATTCCTTGTTGAATATTGTAAAAATTACAGTGGCGTAAATGAACTTTTTCAGTAGCCATGGGTACACTATTGCTTCACACATAAGACTAACGTAAATCAACTTTGTTTTAGTTAATTTGCTACGTCAGTATGTATACATTAAGTGATAAAAATAGAGAGGCACACATGCGCCAAATAAACATGTGCTTACATGTCGAAACCTGTTGTGATAGAAATGGACAGAACTTTCCGGGACACCTTATATATAGCACAAGTATAAAAGTTATCTCACTGAATTTAAATCTTGTGAGAGTTGGTTTTAATAGACTGGGATTTTAGTGATGAGGTTACAAAATGATCATTTAATTGTTGTAAGGTATCAAAAGTTACAGAATTAATATTAATATTTTAGGAAGCTTAAAGAACATTTTATTAATTTGAGCTAGGCATGCAGAAAGATTTTATAAGTGTGATTTCTGTGCTTGTGTGATTAGCATCAAAACTAAGATGGCCGATAGCATTGTACTGTAAATGCAGAGGGGAAGGAGAGTTGGATTCTCTGACCTCCCTCCACACCTGTAAGGAAGCGAGTGAATAGCTAGCCAGATGCAGGAAGAGAAAAGATTAAACCTTTTCTGATATTGATGGGCCATTTACAGGCATTTGTCCCCGTGGAAACTACCCTTTCCCTCCTGAAAGCGTGTAGTAAATGTATACATCTCTGAACAAAGGTTATGAGCTTATGCCGTGATGCCAGGCTTTTCCCCTCCCATGTGTAATTAAGAGGATATAACCAGCCCCTAGAATATTAATGAGACACGATCTGGGACTGCTGCCCCATGTAAGATCTGTGCGGCTGGCATATTTAATACATTTCCTCCTTTAATAAAACTCTTTAAAAACTAATTTGGATTGGGGCCTCTATGAAAACCTGCGGAATTGTGGATTGGGTACTTTATAACATAATATACTGATGGAGAGAGTTATGACACCTCGTTTTTCCATGATGAACTTTAAGTACTAATTAGACATTGATAAGTTAAGAAAATGGTTCCCCCAGACAATAAAGATTGAATAGGTAGGTCCCCAAGCATGATCCATTTAACTTCTCAAACTCACCCAAAGTAATGTTTCAAGTTGGAAGATGAAAAATCTGCCTCCTTCTTGCCATTCCACAAATATGTCAAGATGGTACCATATTAGTGACTAAGATCCAGACATTTTTCTTTTAGACAAACTGTCATATCACTTGTAAAATGGATCCATTTTCTTTCTTTTTTTTTTTTTGTATTTTTCCAAAGTTGGAAACGAGGAGGCAGTCAGATAGACTCCCGCATGCGCCCGACCAGGATCCACCCGGCATGCCCACCAGGGGGCGATGCTCTGCCCATCTGGGGCATTGCTCTGTTGCAACCAGAGCCATTCTAGTGCCTGAGGCAGAGGCCACAGAGCCATCCTCAGCGCCCGGGCCAACTTTTGCTCCAATGGAACCTTGGCTGCGGGAGGGGAAAAGAGAGACAGAGAAGAAGGAGAGGGGCAGGGGTGGAGAAACAGATGGGCGCTTCTCCTGTGTACCCTGGCCGGGAATCAAACCCGGGACTCCTGCAAGCCAGGCTGATGCTCTACCACTGAGCCAACCGGCCAGGGCCTTAAAATGGATCCATTTTCTTTTTTTTTTTTTTTTTTTTTGTATTTTTCTGAAGCTGGAAATGGGGAGACAGTCAAACAGACTCCCGCATGCGCCCGACCGGGATCCACCTGGCACGCCCACCAGGGGGCGATGCTCTGCCCATCTGGGGCTTCACTCTGTTGCGACCAGAGCCACTGTAGCGCCTGAGGCAGAGGCCATAGAGCCATCCCCAGCACCCGGGCCATCTTTGCTCCAATGGAGCCTCGGCTGCGGGAGGGGAAGAGAGAGACAGAGAGGAAGGAGAGGGGGAGGGGTGGAGAAGCAGACGGGCGCCCCTCCTGTGTGCCCTGGCCGGGAATCGAACCCGGGACTTCCACATGCCAGGCCGACGCTCTACCACTGAGCCAGCCGGCCAGGGCCTGGATCCATTTTCAAGGTATCAATAAACCTATATTTATTTTCAATTTAAAAACTAGATCATTGTTGGGCAGATAAAATGCTCACTTTGTTAAAGATGGCGCTGCCCACGTGGAAGCCTGTCGCCCGGGTGATAATATTATTTGCCCTTCTTGCTTGGGATGGGCATGATTATATTAATGTGTGTTAGGGGAGGGCTTATGCGCCAAAAGGTTTTAAAAGGAGAGATCACGTTGTTCCAGGGGGAAACCGATTACTCCATGCTGTAGGAGAGCAGAATAAGGCCACGTGGAGGAGAGGAGAAGCAGCCAAGATGGAGGAGTGCTGAAGAAGCCAGTTTGTGCAGAGAGAAGGAGATGGGAAACAGAGGTGAGTAAGGCTAGTGAGCTAGAAACCTTTGATTCTAGGAAACTCGGATAAGTCAGTAGCTTTGTGAGCACTGAATGTGAGTGGGTTTTGGAGCCCGTGTGTGTTTTTACTTGCCTGCTGGGTGCAAGCTAGGATTAAAGGTAATGGCCCACCAGTTCATCTGTCCGAATCAAATGTGAACCTGCATTGGCCAGGCGGCTGTGATGGTGGCCGTGGGTATTGGCTTTACAATCAACATTTTTATTTCTCCTGAATTGCCTTACGAAAAAAATGCATCCTTACTATAGCCCTAAGGAGAAGCCTGCAGGAAGTAACGCGTGGTTTAAGCAACCACCTCCCACCTTTTTACAATAAAAGGAGGTGAGTGACCTCTAGAGGCAATTGGAAAAAGTACTGTATCTTGCTGCTTTCAGGAGTCAAGTAGGGAGAATTAGAAAGTGGATCTTCCCATTTAAAGAAGGGTTGTGTTGTTGTTGTTTTTTTAGTTTAATCAGGGTCAATTACAACATTAAATTAAAAAGAATTTAAATGGCTTTATTCAACAATAAAACATTTAATTTTAAAATTAGTTTACTGAACCTCGAGTAAGTATTATTATACTTAATAAATAAAGTAATATTTATTAAGTATATAATCCAGTGCTGTAGGGGGACAGAAATATTAAGACCTGTTGTTTTCCATCTCACTGAGCTTACAACCTACTAGAGAACTAAATATAAGGGCTAAAATAACCATAATTAACAAGCCAGAATGTGTGAGAAAATTTAGGAGTAGCCTAACTACATAGGGATTCAGATTTCTTGGCTAGGGTGTTCAGAAAGACATTCAACAAACATTTATTGAAGACCCACATGCTAAAGGATAAATAAGACACAGTAGCTTCCCATTGGCCTCTCAGTACGGTAGGGAAACTTCTATGTGAATAGTAGGTGGACTATGAGAATTATGCATAAAGGAGGAAAACTAAAACAGCCTCAAGGCTGGAAAGAGGATCTGAAAAAGCTTCCTAGAGGAAATAACTCCAAAGCCCATTCTTAAAAGATGGGTAGGAGTAGTTCTGGTTCAGCTCTGGCATCATAAGCCTACTCGAGCCCATATCCCACTGATTACAATAGAAAACTCATGACAAAATGTAAACAACTGCCTGAGGACTCTGAAAAGTAAAAAAAAAGGTGGTGGTGGGGGGGGGTTAACCTTTGGAAAAGAAACCTGCAAGGAGATATGTTTCCTGGCTTTTCTTCTTCTTCCTCTTTTTCTTTTTTATTCTTATGGCAGAGAGGCCCCATTTGGCAGCAAGTATAGCTAAAAGTCTGACAGAAACCCCATCCTTCTGGTCCAGGGAACTGAGGAAAGAAGCCTCTGTGAGCTGAAAACTGATTGAGGCTGGGGACGGGGAAAGAGAGAGAGGTAGGGATGGATGATCCCTAATTTTCTGTATGAACCACTGTTGGGCAGGATAAAATCTATTATGCTCACTTTGTTAAAGATGGCGCTGCGCACGAGGAAGCCCGTTGCCCAGGTGATGGTATTGGTTGCCCTTCTTGCTTGGGATGGGCATGATTATATTAATGTGTGTTGGGGGTGAGCTGTGGGCAGGCAGGATCCTTGTAGCCTGGGGCTTGGTTTTAGGACTAAGCCTTTCTCACCCTTTTTAATGTAGGGTGGTGCACTCTGATGAGGAATCTCATTATGCCTCAGATAAGTGACTTTGTATCAGAGACTTCCTTGTTTGTATATTGGAGTAAAGGTTTGAATCTACATTATAAAATGTGGGCAGACCGGGAGCTTGCTCTCTCTTGGTTCCTCTCTCTTGGTTCTTGATTAGCATTAGAGGAGAGAGCAGAGAGGGGAGAGCAGAGAAAGGCCACGTGGAGGAGGCCAGGAGAAGCAGCCAAGATGGTGGAGTGTTGAAGGAGAAGCCAGTTTGTGCAGAAAGAAGGAGATGGGAAATAGAGGTGAATAAGGCTGGTGAGGTTAGAAACCTTTGATTCTAGGAAACTCGGATAAGTCAGTGGCTTTGGGAGCCCTGAATGGAAAGGGAAGTGTTTTCCCACTGTGTGTATTTCTTGCCTGCTGGGTGAAAGCTAGGATTAAAGGTAATGGCCCACCAGTTCTTGGCTCCATTGTTTCATTACCACCTGTCTGAATCTAATGCGAACCTGCATGGGCACGGCGACTGTGATGGTGGCCGCCGCTACTGGCTTTACAACCACACAAGTCTTGGGTTCACTACTGAGTCGCACTTGTATGCAGGAGACCCAAAACAGTCTAGCAAAGGCTTGGACAATGGATCTAATAGTTGAACCATGGCCCAAGTCCCAGATTAACCCGAGTGGTGCATGTTTAAGACAGACCCAGAACATATAGAGGCTTTGAAAACTGAACTGAGGTTGAAACCATCAACCATGAAGGTGGTACAAAACTCACGGTAAGTTTGACCAGGTTGACTGTCTGTTTAAGCAAACATACATTCTTCAGAGGAGGATTTTTTTTTAGACTTTATTTGTTCATTTTAGAGAGGAGAGAAAGAGGAGAGAGAGAGAGAGAGAGAGAGAGAGAAGAGGGGAGGAGCAGGAAGCATCAACTCCCATATGTGCCTTGACTGGGTAATCTCAGGGTTTTGAACCGGTGACCTCAGCATTCCAGGTTGACGCTTTATCCACTGTGCCACCACAGGTCAGGCCCAGAGGAGGATTTTAATAGGATCCAGAGTCTCCACAGTGGAACTGTCACAATGTCCAGGATACAACAGAAAACACAAAGAACCAGTGTATGGCCAGTATCTGTGGCCATCATCACAGTCACCTGGCCAACGCAGGTTCCGGTTTGATTCGAATCGATTGAAAGGAAAGAATTGAGCCAAAAGCTGGTGGTTCACCTTCCTTTATTCTAGACTCACACTCGGCAAGCGAGTAAAAATTAACACACTGGGCTCCAAAGCCCACTCCATTCAGCGCTCACAAAGCTACTGACTCATCCGAGTTTTCCTAGAATCAAAGGCTTCTACCTCATCAGTCTTACTTACTTCTGTTCCCCATTTCCTTCTCCTCCATGAACTGTCTTCTCCTTCCCCCATTCTGCCATTTTGGCTTCCTCCTCCACGTAGCTTCACTGCCCTGCTACACCAAGGGCTCTTCCTCTCTACAAGAAAATGATCACTCTCAGGCCCTGGCCAGTTGGCTCAGTGGTGGAGCATTGGCCTGGCATGCAGGAGTCCCGGGTTCGATTCCCGGCCAGGGCACACAGGAGAAGCACCCATCTGCTTCTCCACCCCTCCCCCTCTCCTTCCTCTCTGTCTCTCTCTTCCCCTCCCTCAGCTGAGGCTCCATTAGAGCAAGGATGGCGCGGCGCTGAGGATGGCTCTGTGGCCTCTGCCTCAGACGCTAGGATGGCTCTGGATGCAACGGAGCGATGCCCCAGATGGGCAGAGCATCGCCCCCTGGTGGGCATGCCAGGTGGATCCTGGTTGGGCGCATGCGGGAGTCTGTCTGCCTGCCTCCCCGTTTCCAGCTTAGGAAAAATGAAAAAAAAAAAATGATCACTCTCTCTGGAAATGGCCTCCTAGCTCCACCTTTTAAAACCTTTTGGCACAGAAAGCCCTCCCAACACACATTAGCATAACCACACCCCTTTCTAAGCGAGAAGGCAATCAGCCACCCCACATGGGCAGCGGCAATCTTTAACAGGTTGAGCAAAATATCATATATCTTACCTGCTGGGCAGCAAGGAAACCGTGACCAAATCCCAAGGGAAAAGACAATCAACAAATACCAACCCTGAGATAATGCAAAGACTTTAAAGCAGCCATTATATGTCCAGGAGGTAAAGATAAACACATGTGAGATAAATGTAAAGATAGACATTTTCAGAAGAGGAACAAACTGAAAAAAAAAATCAAGTGGTAATTTCTAACTTAAACGTACAGTATCTGAAATAAATTCACTGGATAGATGCAATGACAAAATGGAGATGACAAAATAAAAAAGAAGTAGTGAACTTGAAGACAGATCAGCAAATTATACAAACAGAAAAGCAGGCAGATAAATAAATACTGGAAAAAATAAATCATATGAGCATTGTGGACTCTATGCAACAATATCAAAAAGTCTAACATACAAGTCATTAGAGTCCCAGAAAGAGAGGAGCAAGAGATTGAGGCAGAGAAATTATTTTGAAAAAGTAATGGCCACAAACTCCCCAAATTTGGCGAAAGACATATATTTACAGATTCCAGAAGCTTGGTGAACTTCAACAATTAAATGCAAAGAAAAACCATGCCTAGAAACAAACTTTAAAATCCAACTGCTATAAGATTAAGATAAAGAAGAAAACCTTGAGAGCAGCTAGAGAAAAATGAAACATTACAGCCTGACCAGGCAGCGGTACATTGGATAGAGCATTGGCCTGGGATGCTGAGGACACAAGTTTGAAGCCCTGAGGGTGCTGGCTTGAGCAAGGGGTCACTGACTCGGCTGGAGGCGAACTTCTTTCCCTCCCACTCAAGGCACATATGAGAAAGCAATCAATGAACAGATAAAGTGCGGCAACTATGACTTAATTCTTCTGATCTCTCTCCCTTTCTGTCTGTCTCTAAAATAAAAGACCTTTTCTTCTCTGGGGCATAACTTTACTCTGAGATTCTGCAAGTCGATGCCCCGCTCCACAGTGGAATTATTTGCAGGGCTTGAGGTGGGAATGTGCTTGAACCCTCAGCTTTGGTGTGGGGAAAATAGCTGTGTTAGGCTTGCTCACAGGTTTACTAGCTACAAGCACTTTGTGCAATTAGTGCAGGAGCACATGACAGCACTATGTAAGGATATAAGTGCTTCCCCTCAGGGGCGATGGGATGAGATCGTGCCCTGCCACTGAGAGGTGTGGCTGATTTCCTGATCCCTTGGCCTCCACTGCAAAAGCAGGTTTTCCTTTCTCTTTGTATTTTCTCTTTTTTTGGCTTGCCTGTGTTTGTGAGCCTCCAATAAATTGGAATGGCCCACCATCCTCCGGCTCCACAGTTCCTTTACCATCTGCCCGAATTCAATGCGAATCTGCATGGCCAGGGCATCCCGCCTTACATCTGGTTCCAGATTTCTCCCCTGAGCTACTGTTAACATTGTTCATGTACAGCCACTGACCTTGGGTAAGTTGTTACTTAGTTCTCTACGACTTAATCCTCCTGTAAAGCCAGTAGCCACGGCCAGGGCCACTATCACAGCAGCCTCCTGGCCCATGCAGGTTCGCATTGGATTCGGACAGTCGGTAAAGAAACAATGGAGCCAAAAACTGGTGGGCCATTTTCTTTAATTCTAGCTTGCACCCGGCGGGCAAGTAAAAACACACACTGGGCTCCAAAACCCACTCACATTCAGTGCTCACAAAGCTACTGACTTATCCGAGTTTCCTAGAATCAAAGGTTTCTAGCTCACCAGACTTATTCACCTCTGTTCCATCTCCTTCCTTATCCCAGATACAAACACTACACAAACTGGCCTTTCACTCAATACTCCGCCATCTTGACTGCTTCTCCTGGCCACATGGCCTCTTTCTGCTCTCTGCTCTGCTCCCTCTGCTCTCTCATGCTATTCATCCCAGGAACCAAAGAGAGCAAGCTCTCGTTCTGCCCCCATTTTATAGTGTAGATTCAAAACCTTTAATCCAATATACAAAACAGGGAAGTCTCTAATACAAAGTCACTTCTCTGAGGCATGATTGGATTGTACCGCCCCACATCAAAAAGGGTGGGAAAGGCTTAATCCCAAAACCAAGCCCCAGACTACAAGGATTCTGCCTGCCTAGAGAGACACACATTAATATCACCTGGGCAATGGCCTCCACGTGGGCAGCACCACTTTAACAAAGTGAGCATAATACATTTTATCTGCCCAACACCTCCTATCTGTAAAACGAGGATAACAGGAATATGCAGTGTTGTTATGAAGGATAAATGAGAAAGTACACGTGAATACTTACTTGTGAGTTTCAACAAATGTTAAATGACAAATCAATAGGCGACAGATCTAAAGGAGCGAGGGCAGGAATTCTAGGAAGTTGTTTAAAGGACAGACCTTTGGGCTCCCTTAGCCGCCTAGAGGCCCAGGAAGCGGATGCTAAGTCATACCCTTGCAATTCTTGGCCCCTATTTCCTCATAACGGTTCCAACATGTCTTAGCTCCAGTTTGTTCCGCCAGGGGGGGCCAGCCCGCGGGCCTCTGTGGGCTCAGGTGTGCCGCCGAGAGCTGGAGAACGACATCTTGTCTCCTGGCAACCATATAAACTTCCGGTTTGCGGCGAGGCCTTGGTTGGCGAGCGGCCACCTTTCCGCTCTGTGACCGCGCAGGCGCGGTATGTGCCGGAGGGCCGAGCCTGCAACCTGCAGTAACCAGCGGAGTCTGAAGTTACAGTCGTCAGCGTTGACACGGGCCGCCCAGAGAGGTGGCACTAGCCGGGACAACGGGTCTGGAGGCGCGAAGCCAGGCCTCAGCTGGGAGCTCCCGAGGCCTCGCTGAGAAGCAGGGCAGCAGTAAACTGCCTCTCCCGAGCCATCGAGCTGGAGTTGGAAGTAGAACTCCGCGGGGCCGGGCCCCCGGCTGCGGGGCAGCGCCTTCTCCAGGCCGAGGCCCCGGCGGAGAATGAGCCGAAGGCGGTGGCAGACTCTCGGCGGAGCGGAGGGGCGGGGAGCGTGATGCGCTGGTTCATCACCGCAATCCTCTGTGCTGCCTTCCTGGGGCTGGTGAGAGCGGGGCGGAACAGGTGGCCTGTAGAGATTGTGGTTTTGCCTCTGCCACTTGCAAACTGTGTGACCTTGGGCGAGTTAATGTGCCCGAGCCTTAGTTTCATAATCTGGAAAATGGGCACAATTTTATTCTTGGCGGGTTATTGTCAAGTGCGAAATTTATTTTCCAGCCCCAGCAAACCTTCCTACCCCTCCTTGGTGAGGTAGGGAGATGCCAAAGGGGTTGCCAGGAAGCCACTGAATCCCCACCCCCCCCACTACCCCACCCCCAAATTATTACACAAAGCTGCTTCTCTGGGATTTTCTCTTCCTCTTCTCGCCCTTTATTTTTGCAGATGGGGAAAGAGAGCCAGAGAGGGAGAGGAAGTAGCTTTTCCCTATGACACAGCTAGTTAAGTGGTAGAGCCAGGGATAATATATCTCTTATTTTGCCATGTAAATCCCATGTAAAACAACCCTTCAGATTCTTCAATGTTTTTCTTAGAGCTGACTGCAAGGCTAGAAGCTCCTTTTGCCAATCCCCTTGGCTCCCCGCGATTCCCTTCTTTCCGGAGGCCTATCCCAAATCACTTGTGTTTAATATTGGGATCCTGGGAGTTGGGAGGGTGCGTTCTCTGAGGACAGCCGTGCCATGCCACCTTAGCGGCTTTCTCTAAGCTATAACTGATTCTTAGAATATTTTGATTTGAAGAAAGAAACATTCTTGCAGATGCTTGATGAGCCCTGGCTGTGTCAGATCTTGTAAATGCTCTGAAGGCAGGAACTAATTTAATTACAGCTGGTGCTCAATCTTCCCTCCTTGGTGCTTCCTCTGGGCCTGTACCCAGCCTGCCCCTAGAGCCAGCTCCGGCTGGAGCAGGGAGTGCACCCAAGCGTTTAGAGCAGAGCAATGCAATTAGAATCAATTAGTCTCGACCTGTAGACCAATTAGAAACATTTTTTAAAGTGTCCACGAATTTCCTCATGAAGCCAATTGTGAATCTTATTCTGGCTAAGACTACATTGTCTTTGAGTACAAAATTTAAAGTCATTGTATACATGTGTATGTAATATTTTTGAAGAAAGCCTTATATGATATAAGGCTGTGCTGATGGCATGGAGTTTTCTTTGAAGGAAATCGTAGAAATGTTTAAATTGTTTATCTTCTGCTTTATAAGTGTAATTCAGAGGAAGAACTCCATGTGTATCCAGAAATACTGCTGTTTTAATAGCATCAAGAAATGGGGATAATATTTTGATGGTTTGATAATTGAAACTTTTAATACCTAAATTCTTGTGTTAGCTATTTGTGCATGTAGTATATTTCAAAATACAAAACTATTTCAAAAGATATTGTTTTTCTTTTGGGGGGTGGTGGGGATTGGGTGGTAGTCAAAAGTTATTTTAATGTTACATTTTACTATTAATACAAAATAAGCCTTTTAAGGCAGTGGTCCCCAACCTTTTTTGGGCCACAGACCGGTTTAATGTCAGAAAATATTTTCACGGATCGGCCTTTAGGGTGGGACGGATAAATGTATCACGTGACCAAGACCAGCCTCAAGAGTGAGTCTTAGATGGATGTAACAGAGGGAATCTGGTCATTTTTAAAAAATAAAACATCGTTCAGACTTAAATATAAATAAAACAGAAATAATGTAAGTTATTTATTCTTTCTCTGCGGACCGGTACCAAATGGCCCACGGACCCGTGTTAGTCCGCGTACCAGGGGTTGGGGACCACTGTTTTAAGTTATTTCCCAAAAAGGTAACAATTGTAGCAAAAGCCCAAAGAATGAAAGAATATCTTAAAAATTGGGAGTTGCCAAAACTAGAAAAACAGTAGGAGTTGGCACACAGAAATAAGAGTTTAGCTCTAGTAGTACCAGCATTGTCATTGTTTTTCCTAACCGTGGGATTTAAAGTAATCCCCTTTATTACACTGAAATCCGTGGCTCCCTTTTTAATAGTAAAAAATGCTACCACATATATAGACATTATTTTAATGACTATAAATAAAACCTTTTGTCTTTTAAAACTTTAGGGCTTGAGTGTTGCTATCCTGGGACCCACGTTTCCAGACTTGGCAACAAATGTGAACCGTAATATCAGCAGTCTTTCTCTCATTTTTGTGGGCCGTGCCTTTGGGTATTTGAGTGGCTCTGTGATTGGTGGAGTTCTTTTTGACAGTATGAATCATTTTGTACTTTTGGGTAAGTGAAAACTAATTTTTACCTTCTTTAGAACTTTCAAAGAATTTACAGTTTGTTTTTAAATATGAAACATCTAGCCTGTAGAGTGGTTGACAACTTCAGCGGGTGGTATCGGGTGTCCTCAGTGTCTTGGTGGTTGCTGGGAATCTGTGCTGGGCCACTCTGGCACGTTAGATTAGCCCTGGAGCGCGTTAGCCGTCCTTGGCCTTCCTGACGCTCATTGTCACTTAGGCCCCGTCCTTGGCTCACAGACTGGTGTTCCAAGAGCTCTGCTTGTCAGAGTTCAGGGCAGATCTGGGGTCACCATAGATCATAATGAATTCCTTGAACCTGCCCAAGCTAAACCTTGGACTGAGAATGAAGGTGGGGTGGGGGTGAATGATGCACACTAAATTTTTGTCCCTGCTGTCCCATGTCAGTGATGACTCCAGACCTATCTCACCCTTAAAATAGATGGCATAGCTTTTAAGTTACTCTTTTTAAAGTAAATTGACATGTTTAAAGAAAGTTTGGATTAATGTAATAAAACTGCTTTGGAAGTAAGGAGAATAATTTACTATTGTTGAATAAATAAATAATCCTCTGATTTTCAAGTGGCTTGAAAGAATATACTTCGGCCTGACCTGTGGTGGCGCAGTGGATAAAGTGTCGACCTGGAAATGCTGAGGTCGCCGGTTCGAAACCCTGGGCTTGCCTGGTCAAGGCACATATGGGAGTTGATGCTTCCAGCTCCTCCCCCCTGTCTCTCTCTCCTCTCTCTCTCTGTCTCTCTCTCTCTCCTCTCTAAAATGAATAAATAAAAAATAAAGAAATTTAAAAAAAATTTAAAAAAAATTAAAAAAAAAAGAATATACTTCTTTGATTTCCCTCCCTATCCCCAAGTAACTTATTTAATCCATTTCTTCTACAAACTTGCATTTTTTTCTTCTTTTTTTACCTCAGATTTAAAATTCTCTTTAGATTCTTAAATATGAAACATTTAAATAAATAACTTTTGAGCTGTCTGTTTTGCTCTACAACTTTGCCTTGTGTTATGGTACAGTTTGATTATTAGCAATGCTAGGAATGTATCCATATTAGAGTAACTTTTATAGTCCGTACAGATTATACAAACTTTGAAATGAAATAACTTTGCACAAACATTGTTTCTTTTTTTTTTTTTTTTTTTTGCATTTTTCTGAAGCTGGAAACAGGGAGAGACAGTCAGACAGACTCCCGCATGCGCCCGACCGAGATCCACCTGGCACGCCCACCAGGGGCGATGCTCTGCCCATCCTGGGCATCGCCATGTTGCAACCAGAGCCACTCTAGCGCCTGAGGCAGAGGCCACAGAGCCATCCCCAGCGCCCGGGCCATCTTTGCTCCAATGGAGCCTTGGCTGCGGGAGGGGAAGAGAGAGACAGAGAGGAAAGTGCGGCGGAGGGGTGGAGAAGCAAATGGGTGCTTCTCCTGTGTGCCCTTGCCGGGAATCGAAACCAGGCCCTCCGCACGCTAGGCCAACACTCTACCGCTGAGCCAACTGGCCAGGGCCAAACATTGTTTCTTACAGCTGACTTTTCCCTTTCTTCTCAGGGGTGTCAATGTTGGCTACCACAGTTGGTCTTTATCTTGTTCCGTTTTGTAAGAGAGCAGTGCTACTGGTTGTCATGATGTCCATCTTTGGTGTTTCAATCGGCATTCTGGATACAGGTTAGTGAGCCTTTCAGTGTTATCTCTGGGAGTAGGGGCTTTCTACTAGAAAAAGTAGAGCAGATGATATTAAATTGTCACTTGCGTACACAGACCTAAGTTGGTTATGGGGTCACCCAGTCAGAACTACTCCTCTGGCAACTACTTTTCTTGTCAAGTACAGTCCCAGTACCTGTTTTTGAGCAGCTGGCCACAGAGTGAATTTAAAGAATTTTGTTCTATGAGAGTCTTGATTTACAGTATCCTAATAGCGAATCATTCCCCATCCCCCATGTGTAATTACAATGCAGATGAGTGAGTTTTTCTTATGGAATAGAACTTGATCGTTGTAGTATGGGAATAATTGATGGGTTAATAGGTTAAACCAAGTTTAGAGCCATTATCTGGCTGGGGAATCATAGAAGCAGCTCTTTAATTTAAAATGCACTCTGCCTTTTGAACTAAGAGAAACCTGTGCTATACATTGTTCTCCTTCTATTCCTTTTCTCTCAAAAGTTCTTGCCCTCCTGCAGAAGAGCCTCTCTATGTATCCTGCTCACAAAAACTAGGGGATCAGGGACCGTGCAGATACTCCAGTACTTCCAGCCTTTGGTATAGTGCATTTTCACCAATGAAATAAAAATTGGACAGCCCTGGCTGGTTGGCTCAGTGGTAGAGCATCGGCCTGGTGTGCAGGAGTCCCGGGTTCGATTCCCGGCCAGGGCACACAGGAGAAGCACCCATCTGCTTCTCCACCCCTCTCCCTCTCCTTCCTCTCTGTCTCTCTCTTCCCCTCCCACAGCCGAGGCTCCATTAGAGCAAAGTTGGCCTGGGCACTGAGGATGGCTCTGTGTCCTCTGCCTCAGGCGCTAGAATGGCTCTGGATGCAACAGAGCGACACCCCAGAGGGGCAGAGCATCGCCCCCTGGTGGGCATGCTGGGAGGATCCCTGTCGGGCGCATGCGGGAGTCTGTCTGACTGCCTCCCCATTTCCAGCTTTGGAAAAGTGCAAAAAAAAAAAAAAAAGTTGGTTTTGCATCTCATTTGCATAATTGAACAACTTTCTTTGACTTGTCATTTGCTTTTCTGATGTTCTTATTTAATAAAACAATCAAGTTCTTTTTTCATGGCTTTATATTCATTTTGAAATATCCTCTAATTTTTGTGAGCAGTGTAGTATGTTTCTTGATATGTCTTAAAACCTACTGACATAGACGATCTATGTTCACCACTAAAACTAGCTTTCTCCCCTTCTTCTCTGCTCTATTGTTATTTGAGAAGTCAGGGAAATATTTTATACTTTAGGCTTAGTTTGGTTGTAAAATTATAGGGTGGAATTTATCTGCAAATATTTTCAAAGAAAGAGAAAGAAAATTTAAGAGTTGATGCTGCTTGCCTTTCACCTTGCTAGGTGTATAGATAGTGTAAGTGCAGATGCTAGACAGTAGCCATGTTTCCTAGAATTGGCACAGTAGAATCCTGTAGTGTTCAAATTCCTGAGCATGTATTTTCTATCTGCTGTATACATAAATAATTTTCCTCAAGTGGCTACCAATTGTAAGTACAGAAAGATTTGGTAATTTGGCCATGATCTGATGGTAACATATATTTAAAATATTTATAAATAAATATATGAGTATTCCCTTCCCCTTCAGCCTGGTGTTAGAAGTGTAGTGTAAAAACCTAGGGCAAATGTGCCTGGCGCAAGGAGGTAGTGGTTTACTAGCTTGTAGAATTTCATCTGTGAATGTTTGATGTTGCAATGCTTCGAGTTCTCTGGTGGTGGTGGTGGCTTAGAGTTCTTTAATGATAGAATTGACTTAGTTGCAACATTTGATAACTTAAAATATTAGAATCCTTTTGCTATGTAAAATAGATTCATCTTCTTTCCGATAGTAATGAACTATTTTTTACTAAGTTACTATGATTAAATAATTTTTCGTATCTTTCATTGGTAGGTGGTAACGTCTTAATCTTGGCTATTTGGGGGGACGAAGGAGCGCCACATATGCAGGCCTTACACTTCAGTTTTGCATTGGGTGCCTTTTTGGCTCCACTGCTGGCTAAGTTGGCATTGAGCACGACGGTGTCTGCTGGAAACCACACAGAGGCTGACTTGAACCATTCTGCCCTCAACCAGTCATCTGAAGCTGACTCAGAATCTCTGCTCGGAGTACCTGACAATATGAATTTACTGTGGGCTTATGCTGTTATTGGTACTTACATTTTTGTAGTGTCTATCTTTCTTTTTGCTCTGTTTTTAAAGAAAAACTCACAGCAGGAAAAAGCAAAAGCAACTGTTCAGAGATCTCGAAGAGCTAAATATCACAAGGCCCTGCTTTGTCTCCTTTTTCTGTTTTTCTTTTTTTACGTTGGAGCTGAGGTGACATACGGCTCTTACGTTTTCTCGTTCGCGATCACCCATGCGGGCATGACTGAAAGTGAAGCGGCTGGCTTGAACTCCGTCTTCTGGGGGACCTTTGCAGCCTTCAGGGGCCTGGCCATCTTTTTTGCTACATGTTTATGGCCTGGAACCATGATTGTCTTGAGCAACATTGGCAGCCTAGTGTCATCGTTATTTTTGGTGCTTTTCAACAAGAGCCCTACTTGTCTGTGGGTAGCAACCTCCGTGTACGGGGCCTCGATGGCAACCACGTTCCCCAGTGGCATTTCTTGGATTGAGCAGTACACGACCATCCACGGGAAAGCAGCAGCATTTTTTGTCGTCGGTGCCGCCCTGGGAGAAATGGCTATTCCTGCTGTAATCGGGATTCTCCAAGGAAAATACCCCGACTTACCTGTCGTGTTGTACACCTCTCTGGGGGCAGCGGTAGCCACTGCTGTCTTGTTTCCCGTGCTCTATCAGTTAGCCACCTCACCTCTCAGTCGACAGCAGAAAGAACACAGGAAAAGTGAGGACCAGAAAGCTTTGCTTTCTAGCTCGGGGCTACACGACTATGAAGAAGACAATGAAGAGGAAGATGCAGAAAAGTGGAATGAAATGGAGTTTGAAGTGATTGAAATGAATGATGCAGTGAGGAATTCTGTAATAGAGACATCTAGAAATATCTTGATGGAGCCCGCAGCAGAAGTCTCTAACCAGTTCCACTCAAATGCATTAGTGGTTGAGTTCTCACCAGTTAGTCAGTACCAGTTAGCAAGCCCACTGTGAATCACCTTGCGAGAAACCAGGACAAAAGGGACTGACAGAGAAGATGGATTATTTATTGACTTTCTTGAATAACTGCCAGTTTTCAAGAGGCTATTCAGAGCAGAGCATTAGCAGATTTGCCACATGCTTTGGGGATCAGAATGTCTAGGTCAGAGCATGGCAAACACTAAAAAGTTCGATATGTTCTGTAATTCCCAGAGTCTGTCATAAAGACCACTGGTCTCGCACAGCAGGATCTTGTGGGGCTCTATTTGGCATGTGGTTGATTAGGTAATATTTTATCGTCCTCACCTCTCAGAGCATGCAAAGAAGGCATTTTGGTTTTGAGAAGTTGGCTGGTGTTTTAGTAGAATGAAACCATCTAGTTGAATTGATTAGTTGAACAAATTATCAATCAGCATTATTCTACCAGGGAAGTTGAAGAGCGTTGTTTCATATAACAGACAGAGATTATTATTAACTATCTGTAGTGTTGGACCAAAGAATGCTAATGCCTCATTTGATTTCTGATTTCTGTGAAGAGAACAGAGGACAGGGCCCTCAAGGCTGGCCTCAAGCCTTGATTTGAGGCCTTAGGGCCTTGCGCTCAGTCGCTCAACTTTCCTAGGCCTTATTTATCTCATCTCTTGCTCTGTGATTCTATATGTGAAAATGAGACAATTTTCAAACTAGGAATATATAAATTTTAATGTCTGCTAGAAATTAATATAAGTGCCACTCCATTCTTTATTTCAAATGAGAAGTGAAACAAAATTGATAGTTTCAAGAATGTGTTAGTGATTATGAATACGTCAGTTTAAGAGACTCAATGTTTAATACTTTATTTGATAATCCTCTGAAGAATACATTTTCATCGATTCTGAGATATACTTTTTTAACATTTTTTTGTTGTATTTTTCTAAAATTGGAAACAGGGAGACAGTCAGATTCCCTCATGCGCCCGACCGGAATACACCCGGCATGCCCACCAGGGGGCGATGCTCTGCCCATCTGGGGCGTTGCTTTGTTGCAACCAATGCCATTCTAGCGCCTGAGGCAGAGGCCACAGAGCTGTCCTCAGTGCCCGGGCCAACTTTGCTCCAATGGAGCCTTGGCTGCGGGAAGGGAAGAGAGAGAGAGAGAGAGGAAGGAGAGGGGGAGGGGTGGAGAAGCAGATGGGCGCTTCTCCTGTGTGCCCTGGCCGGGAATCGAACCCCGGACTCCTGCACACCAGGCCGACGCTCTACCACTGAGCCAACCGGCCAAGGCCCTTTTCAACATTTTTAACCTCTCTGAAATCAGAATTTCTTAAAAATTAATGGTCATTTAACATTGTGACAAACTTAATTGATAGTTTTTTTCTGTGTACACATAATGTTGCGTTTTACAATCAGTGTCTTAGATTCAGTGGAATATAGTAACTTATTCAGTTATGGAGATTATTTTTAGCCATTTTACAAAGAAAAGTTATTTTTGTATGCTAATTTTGTCTACTTTTGTTCAGATGAGATTTGGAAATGCTGTGTTCTGACTTCAAATTTGTTTCCAAGTTACTACATTAGTAGTAAGACTATGAATGTGGTCTCCTGAGGACCTTTGCCTACCTCAGTAGCAGAGTGGAGCTGAGCCTTGCTGTTCCAGAATTTGTTTCCCATTGAGTCTGATTGGCAATCACATTGTATGCTCTGTAAAACAGGCTGCTAGTTTCACTCATCATTAGGCAGTTTCCAGTGATTGGAATACTTGTATCACCCATCCGTGGCTCCTCCTTCCTGAGTTTGAAATACCTAGGAAACCAAAGTAATGATGAGAAAGTTGTTTGGTGGCCTGTGAATCAGAGGTCACCAAGGGTACTTTATATGAGAATGGCAAGGCTGGTGTGGGCTGTCCTTTGAAAAATATCTAGCGTTGATGACAGATTTTGTTCACTTTACCAAGTTTTACGCAGAATAACAGGTAATTTCTACCTGATTGCAGTATGTCTGCTTCTTTTAAATATACAAATTTGCCCTTGTTTTTTTCTTAAGTGAATTACAGTACTCTTCTTGACCACTGCCCATTCACCTTATATACCTGCCAATATATTAGTTATATAATATGTTAGACATGTTAATAGTCTAACAAATTTTGGAGAGGGCTGGTGGAAAAATTAGCAGTGAAAAGCCTATGCTTCTTGCTCTTCTTATTCTGTACTTTCCTCTTTGTTGGAACGTGGAGATGACCTCTGCTCCATTTACGGCTTTTCCTCGGCTTGTTGGGATTTAGGTAGTAGCAGCTCTTTGGCAGCTGGGAAGCTCACTGGACTAGGGATTCTATATTTAAGGGGTAAAAGATGCAGCTTAGGCAGAGAGGGATGGTAGCAAGAACCTGGCAGAAAATTTAGAAATCCACACTGGAGTATCCACTAGAGTTCCACAAACCAAAATGTGAATGGCCATATGAGATTATAGGCATTGTTCAAGTTTGATCATGTATTTCCATATTGGAAGATAAGACAGTACAATCTCAAGAATTAGCACTCATCCTAATAACTAGTTTTTAAGTAAGCATCTGCTGATATACAAGTAACCAATACAAATTTTTCTATTACTGTTTAACAAATTATCACAAATTTAGCAGCTTATAATAACATGTATGTTTTTTTGTTTTAGATTTTATTTATTCATTTTTAGAGAGGGGAGAGAGGAGGGGGGAGAAGCAGGAAGCATCAATTCCCATACGTGCCCTGAAGCGGTGACCTCAGCATTCCATTGTTCCATCGGTGGCTGATGCTTTATATACTGCGCCACCCCAAGCCAGGCCAAATAACATATTTTTTATCTCACAGAGTCCTTGGGTCAGGAATTTGGTTTCAGGAATTTTATCTCATAGAGTCCTTGGGTCAGGAATTTCAGTGTCTCGCAAGGCTGCGATCAAGCTATGGGATAGAGCTGTGTGCCTTTCTGGAGCTTGGTGCTCTCTTCCAGACCTGTGTGGTCGTTGACAGTATTCAGTTCCTTGCTGTGGTGGACTGAGGTCCCCATGTTTTGCTGGCTTTCAGCTAGCACCTGAGTCCATTCTTAGGACCTCCCACAGTTCCTGGCCATGTGACCCTTTCATGGATCCTCGCACAGCCTGGCAGCTTCTCTCTTCGAAGCCGGCAGGAGATCTCTCTCCTACCTAAGAATTTGCTAAGATGGTTTTAATGGGTAATGATAGTAGACAGTTATCTAAAAGAGAAGGTTCCTTGTGTATAAAGGAAGCAAACTGAGGCTGGCAACTTAGGTTTCAAAATCTTGGCTTTGTCAGGATTGGAGCTCTTACCTCAATGCCCTCTGGCTAATTGGCATCTGGGCTATGTTGAGCTCGAGTTGGATTTTTATTTAGGTATAAACAGTTTCATATTGAATAATTTAAAATTTTATAACACAATTTTTACTGTCAAGGAGAATTGTTCTTTATTTTCTAGCATTTTTCTGTGGTTATCTTAATTATGTCCTCTTTCTGCCTCATTTATTTTTTTAATTCTTTCAGAAATCAGAGATATCCTTTAGCTTTTTGCACTGTGGCTGTTAATTCTTTTTTTATTTATTCATTTTAGAGAAGAGAGAGAGAGAGAGACAGACAGACAGACAGAAAGGAGGAGCAGGAAGCATCAACTCCCATATGTGCCTTGACCAGGCAAGCCCAGGGTTTTGAACCGGAAACCTCAGCGTTTCCAGGTCGACACTTTATCCACTGCGTGTGGCTGTTAATTCTTGATAGTGTTTTCATGTCTTCCTTTTGGCATATATATATTTATATTTATTCCCCCCCCCCAAGTGAGAGGAGGGGAGACAGACAGATTCCTGCATGTGCCCCGACTGGGACCCACCCAGCAACCTGTCTAGGGCTGGTGCTCTACTGATCTGGGGTCATGCTTGGCAACCAAGCTATTTTTAGCACCTGAGGTGGAGGCTTCATGGAGTACCTGGGGCTGATATGCTCAAACCATCAAGCCATGGCTGTGGGAGAGGAAGAGAGAAAGAGAAAGAGAAAGGGAGGAGGGGTAGAGAAGCAGATGGTTGCTTCCCTGTGTGCCCTGACCAGAATTCGAGTCCAGAACATTCACATATTGGGCCGACGCTCTACCACTGAGCCTACCAGCCAGGGCTGGACTTATATGTTTATTTTATTTTTTTGTGGCAGAGACAGAGGGACAGATAGGGACAGACAGGAAGGGAGAGAGATGAGAAGCATCAGTTCTTTTTCTTTTTTTTTCCCTTCTTTTTTTTTTTTCAGAGACAGAGAGAGAGAGAGAGGGATAGCCAGGGACAGACAGACAGGAATGGAGAGATGAGAAGCATCAATCATTAGTTTTTTTTTTCGTTGCGCGTTGCAACACCTTAGTTGTTCATTGATTGCTTTCTCATATGTGCCTTGACCACGGGCCTTCAGCAGACTGAGTAAACCCTTGCTTGAGCTGGCGACCTTGGGCTCAAGCTGATGAGTTTTTTGCTCAAACCAGATAAACCTGCGCTCAAGCTGGCGACCTCGGGGTCTCGAACCTGGGTCTTCCACATCCTAGTCCGACGCTCTGTCCACTGCGCCACCACCTGGTCAGGCGAGAAGCATCAGTTCTTCATTATGGCTCCTTAGTTGTTCATTGATTACTTTCTTATATGTGCCTTGATTGGGGGGGCTATAGCAGAGCGAGTGACTCCTTGCTCAAGCCAGCAACCTTTGGGCTCAAGGCAGTGACCATGAGGTCATGTCTATGATCTCATGTTCAAGCTAGCGACCCTGCACTCAAGCTGGTGAGCCCCGTGCTCAAGCCGGGGACCTTGGGGTTTCGTACCTGGGTCCTTTGTATTCCAGTCTGATGCTCTATCCAGGGGTCTCAAACTCGCGGCCCTCGGGCCACATGCGGCTGGCGGGCTGCGAGTTTGAGACCCCTGCCTATCCTCTGCGCCACCGCCTAGTCAGGCCTGGTTAATTGCAGAATGCTGTTAGTGTCAGGTCTCTAAATCTTGCCTTTGATGCATTTGGTTATTAGTTATTGGCTGGCCTGGAGGAATGTATTGTAGTTGTTCAATGACATGAGTAGTTTAAGGAATTGGACTTTTTAGCTTCTGAGTTTAAGCTTGTTGAGTTTATGAGGTACTTTTAAAAATTTATTTTTAATTGAGATAAAAGTTACATAACAAAATTTATCATTTTAACCATGTTTAAGTGAAACATTAAGTCCATCCACATTATTGTGCAGCCATCACTCCGCCCTTCACAGAACAGTTTCCATCTTGTAAAACTGAAACTCTGTTCCCATTAAACAGTGACTCCCATGCCACTCTCCACGGTTCCTGACAGCAGTCATGCTACTTGTCATGACTTTTTTAAAAAATATTTTTTAGATTTTATTTGTTCATTTTTAGAGAGAGAGAGCAGGGAGAGTGAGGGGGAGGGGAGGAGCAGGAAGCATCAACTCCCATCTGTGCCTCGACCGGGCAAGCCCAGGGTTTCAAACCAGCGACCTCAGTGTTCCAGGTTGATTTATTTATCCACTGTGCCATCACAGGTCAGGCTCTCATGACATTTTTTTTTTATATGAAAGACCAGAGGTGTTTAATTTGCTTTTTTAAATTTAAGTATAGTTGGTATACAATATTATATTGGTTGCAGTATAGTGATTTGACATTTTTAAACCTTGCATTGTGACCACCCCACTACTTGTAGTAATCATCTTGTATTTATGAATTTGACTAATCTAAATACATCATATACGTGGTATCATACAGTATTTGCCCTTTTATGACTGGCTTATTTCACTTAATGTAATGTCTTCAAAGTTCTTCCATGTTGTGGCATGTTAAAATTTCCGTTGTAAGTCTAAATATTATTCCATTTTATGTATATTTTGTTTATCCATTTATCTGTTGATGGACACTGACTTATTTCCACCTTTTGGCAACTGTGAATAATGCTGCTATGAACTATGATGTACAAACGCCTGGATCTGCGATTTCAGTTCTTTTGCGTATACCCCACACAGGTAGAATTGCTGGATCATATAGTAATTGTTTTAATTTTGGGGGGTGCTTTCTTTTATTATTTGGTGTAGATTTTGTATTAATCCAGTGTTTCCAGAAGAGACCTGCCACTGGAAGAGGCTAGAGAAACAGGCTTTTGTTGGTATTGCTTCACACTCAGTCAGGCTTTGGACCTGTTATAATCAGCTCACTATCACTCGTGTACTGAGTAAATAAACTCAAAGGCTATGCGAGGCATCCACCTCAAAGCTTCGTTATCTGTGCTTCCAGTTTTTGTCGTCACCGCGCCGGTGTCTAAGATCTTGCTCTGTCAGGTGCCGCAGACAAGTGCGAAAGTTCCGCCTCCCCTGACCTTGCAGTGCTGGCTGTTATCATCATGTATTTGGAATTTTGATCCCAGTTTTCTGCTGAACGAGTGTTTTGTGCTGTGCGCTTGTTGTTGTAAACTCTGGCCCCCTGGAAGCTGGATCGTGTGGAGTGGGGGCACGTGGGCCGGGCTGGGCCTGGAGCCCTCGGGTGCTGGGCCCCATGCTGGAGCCCGGCTGCCCTGTCTCTTTCTCACAGCAAGTCTGCTTCTCTGTGGGACTTCTTCCTGTCCCTCCTTTCTTCTGTCCCGTCTTCTGCATGTCTCGAGTCTAGATTCCTGATGACCGGAGTAGCTGCCATGGCCCTTACCGGGCAGAGCCCAGCACCAGAAGCTGCTGGTCAGCCTGTGGACTAGCCTCCCTTGGGCCAGTGCCTGCTGCCCTCATCCCGGGAGTGGCTCCCTCTACAGTCCTTCCCCCACTGTGCCGTGTCGGGAGCTGCGTGTCCAAGTGTGAAGTCCCTGTGTGCTGTACCCACAATAGTGCTGGACTTAGTGAATGCTTGCTAACAGAGGCCCGAGTGGGGTGTTGCGGGAACAGCTGTGCGAGCTGGAGGCTGAGGAGAGCGGAGGGTACCCACGGCCGTGCGGGAGGCAGTGCGGTGCAGCCGTTGGCAGAGGAGCAGAAGTGTACGGCCAGGGAGCAGCTCACTGCAGAGTGTGTGGCCAAACTTATGTTTTACTATTTCAAGTAAGATTTGCTATGACAACCTTTCTGTTAGCTTAAGCGCCACTGGCTCTTATTGTGAAAGGTGTTATCCAGTTCCAGAAAAGTCAGTACAGTAGCAAGCTCTTGCTTCCATGGTGTGTGTTTCTGTTTATTTTCAGTATTTTTATGTGTAATCTTTGGGGTCATTCCTTTTTTTTTTTTTTTTTTTCTGTGGCAGAGACAGAGTCAGAGAGAGGGACAGATAGGGACAGACCGACAGGAAGGGAGAGAGATGAGAAACATCAATTCTTCATTGCAGCTTAGTTGTTCATTGATTGATTTCTCATATGTGCCTTGAGCGGGGGGCTACAGCAGACCGAGTGACCCCTTGCTCGAGCCAGCAACCTTGGGCTCAAGCTGGTGAGCCTTGCTCAAACCAGATGAGCCCGTGCTCAAGCTGGCGACCTCAGGGTCTCAAACCCGGGTCCTGCACATCCCAGTCCAATGCTCTATCCACTGCGCCACTGCCTGGTCAGGCTGGGGTCATTCTTGACTTAGAGTTTTGTAGAAATTACTTAGCCCAATGCAGTTGAGATTAATATAGTGAAAACCTGCTTAAGAAGGTGACAGTACCACAGTTTGATACTAACCTGGGGGTGGTTCAGTAGTCAGAGGATATGGTGTGGTTGAGCTGCATCTAGGGTTACACCTATGGGCTAACTGAGCAATTCTCCTGTATCAGCCCTTTTACTTATCACTTGCAGAGAACTCTACTCTTAAGAGGAGATGACCCCATTCTGAGTCCAAGCACTCTTTGGACCTTTACCCTTGTTGAAGACAGACTCAGAGATGGGAACATTTAGGGAAGGAAAAGTTTACCTTCAGAGAGCAAGAGAAATACTGTCTTGCCAAATAAAACACAAGTTTTTATTTATTTGTTTGTTTGTTTGTTTGTTTAAAAGGGAGAGAGAGTCAGAGAGAGGGACAGATAGGGACAGACAGACAGGAAGGGAGAGATGAGAAACATCAATTCTTTGTTGTGGCATCTTAGTTGTTCATTGATTACTTTCTCATACGTGCCTTGACTAGGGGCTACAGCAGACCGAGTGACCCCTTGCTCGAGCCAGTGACGTTGGGCTCAAGCTGGTGAGCCTTGCTCAAACCAGATGAGCCTGCGCTCAAGCTGGCGACCTTGGGGTTTTGAACCTGGGTCCTCCACATCCCAGTCAGACGCTCTATCTACTGCGCCACCGCCTGGTCAGGCTAAAACAAGTTTTTAAAAGAAAAAAGCAAGACCTACCAGGGTTTCCAAGTTTGCATTAGTCTGTTCATGGTGGAAAAGTGGTCCCTTTCCCACGTGATTATCATATTCACAAAGGGCCTGACAAGTCTTCAGACATCAGCATAGCAAAGGATGAAACTTTTTTGCTAGGGAGTTCCAGCTTATTGGATGTGACCCTGTTACTTTGGATTTATCTCAGGGTCCGAAGTGTCCCCGACTGTGATAGGGGAAGTGCTTAGTCACACTAAGCAGGGCAGAAGGCCATTTGGCTTCTACACCTTCCAGGAGGATCAAGGACCCGAGGGAGAAATGTGATTGCAACACATGTTCTTGTTCCCTGGTCAGGTGACAAGCCTTTGCTCGGGTTGTTTTCACCCTGGCTGCTGTTAGAATCACTGGGAGTGCTCAAAACCTGATGCCCAGCATTATTACTCAACTAGGAATTGATCTGGAGTAGAGCCTGAGTATTGGTATTTTAAAAAGCACCCTCAGTAGTTGTAATATGCATTTGAGGTTGAGAACCACCGCTTTTAGCAATGCAGAGAAGACGACTACTGCAGGGGTGTTAAAAGGCTAGCTAGCAGCTTGATTAGGTCATGCTGCTTTTGCAGGTGCTTAGCGTTCGTGCACCTTCCCTGAAGGAGAGGGGAGAGAAGGGGCTCTCCCATTTCCTGTCGCCTCCTCTGCTGCTCTGTCTGGACGGAGCACGTCCCTGCTGTTTGACACCCTGCCCTGAGCAAAACCAAACCTGGACCTTTCGGGTTGCCCTTCTAGACAGTTTTCACGGATTGATTTTGATTCAGGAAGCTTAATGGGGTAGCAGTGATCTTGTAGATTTATTTCATCTGGATTTCAGACTGCTCATTGTTTTTATGGTGGTGCACAGTGTAAAAGCTTGTTTGAATAAAATACTGAAACAAATAAACTGATGTTGGTTTAACATAAGATTCATGTCTCATTTCATGGATATTTAAAAATTAGTTTGGCATCTTTCTGGAAATTAGTCAAGAATACTTCCAGATTTGAGATTTTGAGGGCTCCAAAATGTATAGTCGTCCCTCGCCGTATCGCAGTTCACTTTTCGCAGTCTTACTGTATTGCAGATTTTTAAATTGTATATATCTAATTTTGTATCACAGATTTTTCGCTATTTTGCGGTACATAGATACTTTTATATATTAATTATTTTTGCTGTAAAATAAGGAAAATAAGTGTGGGAAAGGTTAATGGCAGAGTGTGAAAGGTGTATAAGAGTGTAGGGAGGGTTTTAAAGCCTTAAAATATATATATATAAAATAAATATAAGGTCGCTACTTCACAGTTCTGCCTGTTGTGAGGGTTCTGGAACCCAACCCCCGTGGTAGACGAGGGGCCGCTGTATGTTCTTCTTTGATGACACCTAACATTTCTGGCCCTTCTGCTTCTCATATGTTTATGATCTAATTTCTAAACTTACAAGTTTGCCAAAGAAGCTCGCTGGGTATCTTAGTTAATGTTTTACTTTAATAATTCCCCAGTTTAGACGGTTACAGAGATGTGAGGGAAGGAAGGTTTCGGAATCGCGGACCCTGGACGCTACTCCCCGCTCCCCTCGGTGCTGGCCGCAGCCGAGTGCTGGCGCTGGTGGCCACGGCCCTGCTTGTTTTTCTGTCTTTCTAGAACAATTATAGCGATCATCTGCTTCTCACTGTTCAGGTGTACAGCCAACTCCCCACCCCTTCACACTTCACTCAAGTTTTGAGAAGATGGTTTTAGAAGCAGGAAAAGTGAAGGTGAGAGACACTGCAGGACCACGCTCGCCCTCGTCTTATCTGAGCCGTGATAAGTCACTGCCCATGTCCTGTCGGACGGCGGCTACCTGTGCCCTCAGCACAGTCTCTAGACGTGGACTTCACTCTGGGCGGGGATCTTTTTGTACCTTTGCCTTCTGCCAGGACTGTGAGCAAGTTTGGCCTTTTCTGGCTCCTAGATACAAAACTCTAGAAGCCTTGGCATTGGGCCAGATACAGAATTTCAAGTATGACTGACTATGTGGTACCCAAGGGTCCCCAACACTTTCCATGAGGAAGCAGGGGCTTGGTTCATCACCCCCCCTTCATTTTCCGTGGATCTGGTTAGGCATGAGAGTGGCCTGAGTGACCACACGCCCTGTCCCAAGGGTCCCCTGAGCTGGAGGGGTGGGCTGAGGGGCTGTGTATCACCGGGACAGACCTGGGGACTGGCTGGGGCCCCTCTGCTGCCTCTCACTGGGAAAGATAACGGTTTCGGAGTGGGAGTTTTCAACTTGCTCACAACAGCAGCAGTTTCATTCTCTTTCCTTGGGGAAACTTGAATAGATACAGTAGTACACATGAAAAAACCCATAAAACTCCTGTGTGGTGTGGTTAGGAGTGAGGTCTGTAGTCTGTCAGCCTAGATCGAAATTCTGACTCTACTGTCTACTGCCTTGACCACATGACTTAATTTCTCTGTGCCTCAGTTTCCTTTCATGGTATCAGGAGTGAGACTAAATGAGATAATGTGTGTAAAGCACTTAGCGTATTGCCTTATACATCCTGTTATGGGCTAAACTGTGTCCCCCCTGAATTGGCCAGTTCATATGTTGAAGTCCTAACCCCCACCATCCCAGACTGTGACTATCAGGAGATAGGGCCTGTGTAGAGGCAGTTAAGCTAAAATGAGGTCATTAGGGTGGACCGTACTCCAGTATGACTGGTGTCCTTATAAGAAGAGGAAATTTGGACACAGATAGGCACAGGAGCAATCATGTGAAGACACGGGGAGAAGAGAGCCACTGACATACAAGCCGAGGGGAGAGGTTACAGAGGAAACCGCCCCCCAGTGTCTTGATCTCAGACTGCTAGCCTTCAGAACTGTGGGAAAGACTTCAGTTGTTCAAGTCACCTGGTCTGGGGTACTTTTGTGGGGGTTTTTTTGTTTTTGTGTTTGTTTTTTTTAGAGGGGAGGGAGAGAGAGAAAGACAGGAAGGGAGAAAGACGAGAAGAATTCATTCATAGTTGTGGCACCTTAGTTGTTCATTGATTGCTTCTTACATGTGCCTTGACTGGTGTTGCGAACCAGCTGACTAGTAATTCCAGGTCCCGAGTGGAACAGCGCGGAATTAAGAAAATATGCTTAAAGAATTAAAGAATGGGTTCAGAAGGGCTCTACAATCACTACTGGCAAGAAGAGAGCGTGCCCAAAAACTGCATCTTGCTTTATTTATAAGGCAAAGTGGGCCATTAGCAAGTCAATGAGATCTCTGATCATGTTTCTAAGGCAACTCAAGAATTTTTACCAAGTGCAGAAAAACCCCCCATACATAACATGCATTATGTTACATACATAACATTAACTTTACACAAAACAAGATAGAAGAAACTTGCCTCCAGTCTTTCCAGGGGACGTGCACCACAGCTTAACAGCCTTGAGTAACTTCACAGAACAAATGAGGTGAGAGGTTGGGCAGACTGTCACCTTACAGCCAATTCCCTGCACCTCTGTCCCCCAAAAATCTAAACTGCAAAAACCCTGTTGGTTTTTCGGTCCCTGACAGACCGGGGCTCCAGCTGAGCCAGTGACCCCTTACGCCAACGACCATGGGGTCATGTCTATGATCCTATGCTCAAGCCAGAGAACCCGCGCGCGCTCAAGCTGGTGAGCCCACGTTCAAACCGGTGACCTTGGGGTTTCGAACCTGGGACCTCAGTATTCCAGGTCGATTCTCTAACCACTGCACCACCACTGGCTGTGATACCTTTTTATGGCAGCTCCAGCAAACTAATGTACATACTAAGTGTAAGGTATTTTTCCCACGTGGGAGATATTTAAAGGGGTCCCTCTAGGGAAGTCGGGCTAACATGACGTGGTGAAATCCCACTGGCTGGCAGACAGTCACTTTTTTCCAAAGGGCTCCTGTGAAGCCTCTTTTGGCGCGCTTGGTTGTGGGTGGTCCTACCCAAAGTTCGCGGGTCTGAGTTCCCCACGTGACCATCCCCCATTATCCACCGACCTTACACTAAGTATGCAATAATATTAACTATTGATACATTATTGTTATTATTCCAAACCACTTAGCCAAAGAAAAAAATAAAGCAGACCAAAATGGGGAACTTTGATCAGAAAATAGTGCTCACTAGTTTAGTGAAAAATACCATCTACTATAAGAGTTTTTATAACTGTTGTGGCTGGGAAGTTAATGAGGTTATGGGTCACAAGGGCACTTAGTTGTTCTGGCAAGTCAGATGTGTGACCAGGACTTGATGCACCTGGCCTGGCCACTCTCTGCCCAGGGACCCTGTGAAGGATGGACTCTTTTGGACCTGACCAAGTAGCTGAGGTAACAAACCCACTAGCAACAAGAGTGAGACTTAGGCCCTGGCTGGTTGGCTCAGTGGTAGAGCGTCAACCTGTTGTGTGGATGTCCTGGGTTTGATTCCTGGTCAGGGCACACAGGAGAAGTGAACATCTGCTTCTCCCCCCTCTCCCTTCTCTCTCTCTCTCTGTCATTTCCCTCCCACAGCTGTGTGGCTCAATTGGTTTGAACGCATTGGCCACAGGAGCTGAGGATGGTTCCGTGGAGTCACTAAAAATAGCTTGGTTGTGAGCATGGCCCCAGATGGGCAGAGCATTGATCCCAGATGGGGGTAGTTTAGTGGGTCCCAGTTGGGACACATGCGGGAGTGAGTCTCTTTATCTCCCCTCCTCTCACTTAAATAAAATAAATAAATAAACAAATAAATAAAATTTAAAAAGTGAGACTCAGCAAGAGTACATAGTTGTTTTCAATGGACAGTATATGTGTATGGTACATAATAAACTCAAACAGAACAAAGGTGAATTAAATAAATCATTCATCCTTGACCTTTACCCCAACCTTCATTTAGGCAACCATTCTTGTTATTTTTGTGCATCTTCTGGAGATGTGTACATATGTATATAAAAATGAATATAAATGAATATCTTCTTTCTTTCTCTTTCTTTCTTTCTTTCTTTCTTTCTTTTCTTTCTTTTCTTTCTTTTCTTTCTTTCTTTCTTTCTATTTTTGTATTTTTCCGAAGCCAGAAACGGGGAGGCAGTCAGACAGATTCCCGCATGTGCCCGACTGGGATCCACCCGGCACGCCACCAGGGGGGCATCACTCTGTTGCGACCAGAGCCACTCTAGCACCTGAGGCAGAGGCCACAGAGCCATCCTCAGCGTCCGGGCCAACTTTGCTTCAATGGTGCCTCAGCTGCGGGAGGGGAAGAGAGAGACAGAGAGGAAGGAGAGGGGGAGGGGTGGAGAAGCAGGCGTTTCTCCTGTGTGCCCTGGCCGGGAATCGAACCCGGGACTCCTGCACGCCAGGCCGACGCTTTACCACTGAGCCAACCAGCCAGGGCTGCTTGCTTTATTTTTATTGAGACACAATTGACATATAACATTGTATTACTTTTAGGTGTACAACATAATGATACGTATGTATAGTATCGTGAAATGATCACAGTAGGTTTACTGAACATCCATCACTACATAGTTATAAAATTTTCTTCCTTCTGATGAGAACTTTTACGGTCTTAGCAACTTTCAAATATTTCCTATTGTTAACTCAGAGTCACCCTGTTGTCCTTGACATCCCCAGGATTCATTTATAACTGGAAGTTTATACCTTTGAGCCTCTTCACCCAATTTGCCCACCTCTGGCAACCTACCAATCTGTTCTTTGTATCTAGGGGTATAGTTTTTCTTTTTTTAGATCCCACATATGTGATATCATACTGTTTTTCTCTGTCAGATTTATTTCCCTTAGCAACATGCCCTCAAGGTCCATCCATGCAGTCACAAATGGCAGGACTTCCTTATTTTTTTTTTACAGCTAGTATTCCATCATGTGTGTATGAATGTCACATTTTCTTTACCCACTTCTCTGTTGATGGGCACTTAGGTTGTTTCCATGCCTTGACTATTGCAAGTGATACGGTGAACGTGGGGTTCAGATATCGTTTTGAGAAAGTGATTTTGTTTCCTTCAGATAAATATCCAGAAGTAAAACCTCTGGGTTATATGGTAGTTCTACTTTTCATTTTTTGAGGAACCTCCACACTGTTTCCATAGTGGATGTCAATTTACATCCTACCAGCAGTGCACAAGGGTTCCCTTTTCTCCTCACCAACACTTATTTATTTATCTATTTATTAAGTGAGGAGAGAGAGAAAGAAGGGGGGGGGAGGAGCAGCAGGAAGCATCAACTCCCATATGTGCCTTAACCAGGTGAGCCTAGAGTTTTGAACTGGTGACCTCAGCATTCCAGGTTGATGCTTTATGCACTGTGCCACCACAGGTCAGATCTGTCTTCTTGATAATAGCCATTCTAACAGGTGTAAAGTGATATCTTATTGTGGTTTTGATTAGTGATGTTGAGTATCTTCTCATGTCTTGTTTATTTGTATGTCTTTGGAAAAATGTTTATTCAGATTCTCTGCCCATTAAAAATGTTTGTTTTAGAGAGAGAGGAAGGGAGAGAGAGAGAAACATCAATTTGTTGTTCTGCTTATTTATACACCAACTCATTGATTCTTCTATGTGCCCTGACCAGGGATTGAACCTGCAACCATGGTGTATTGGGATGACATTCTAACCAAGATTAGGTATTTTAATTTAAAAATGCCTTCATCTGTCTTCCTGGTCATATTACCCTTTTTGAAAATATACACAGAAACCTGATTTTATAAATCTGAGGTTCTTCCACAAAATATTTTGTTTTGTAAACCACTCTTGGGACTTGGCCAAAGTGACAAAAGATCCTTGGGTGAGGGTGTGAAAATGAGACAGAGGCTGTGGATTCAATACCGTCTCTTATGACTTCCTCCTCTGATCCCAAACGCTAGAAATAATCCATGATTATTTTTCTCTATAAACCTATTCATTAAGCAGAATGCTGGGGGTATCAATGGTATCAGACTTCATTCACTTTTATAAAACTAAAAATGGTTAAAGGTAACAAGTCCCATCACATCAGGGGAAAGAGAAAAGGTATTTATTACAGGATACTAGTAAGTACAATGTGCTTAGCAGACTATCCTTCACGGGGCAGTCTCGCTAAGAGATGGGGTCATATCCAGCCTAAAAATAGCTGTTGGTTCATAGCAGGGCACCAATAATACCATTTACAGCCAGTTTTATTTTTATTTTATAAAGTCAAATATTCAAATATTTTAATAAGTACTATATTGATGAGAAATCAATTTAAAAGCTTGATAGGCCTTAAGAAATATTGCTGTTTCAGCTATAATGAAAATGAAAACAGAGTAGATGGAAGACCAAGATGACCCAGCTACAAGACTTGGCTAGCATAAAAGACAGCTCTGGGAGGGATTTTTAGGTCGCAGGGCAACATGTGCGATGGTAGGGAGTATATCTTCTGAGACTAATGAGGGTCAGGCCTATGACCATTCTCTCTGAGTGGCCTGCTCCAGCCCTCACAAGACTACCTCCTTTAAGAACTTTTTTTGTTTTTAATTAGGAAAGAGAGAGACAGGAATGGAGATGAGAAGCATCAACTCATAGTTGCGAGACTTTAGTTGTTCATTGATTGCTTCTTGTATATGCCTTGGTGGGGGTGGTGGGGCTCCAGCCAAGCCAGTGACATTGGGATCATGTCAATGAGCCCATACTCAGCTGGCAACCTTGGGGTTTTGAACCTGGGACCTTGGCATCCCAGGTCAATGCTCTATATACTGTGCCACTACCAGTCAGACACTAAGAATTTTTTTTATCTGCTTTCCCCATAAATTGGCCTTCTTCAGACACTGTTAGAAAACTGATCATAGCCTGACCGGGCGATGGCACAGTGGATAGAGCATTGGACTGGGATGCGGAGGACCCAGGTTTGAGACCCCAAGGTTGTCAGCTTGAGTGCGGGCTCATCTGGTTTGAGCAAAGTTCACCAGCTTGGACCCAAGGTCGCTGGCTCCAGCAAGGGGTCACTCGGTCTGCTGTAGCTTCCCCGGTCAAGGCACACATGAGAAAGCAATCAATGAACAACTAAGTTACCACAACGAAGAATTGATGTTTCTCATCTCTCTCCCTTCCTGTCTGTCCCTCTCTCTGTCTCTGCCACAAAAAAACCAAAACACAACAAATAAAAAACTAATCATATAGAATTGAATACTTTATGGTTATTTAACATTTGCCGATTTCCCACTCTTTATTGGGAACTCTGGGGTAGGGAGAGGAGGCAAAGTGGTAAGTAGCTCTTGTTAATATCTCACATCTAGGGAAAGACACTGGTGGGAAGTGGGCAGAATGAGAGAAAAAGATATTTTAACAAACTTAGGATGTTTAATGAAATTATTTCTTTAGCGTTATTCAGACAATGCAGTTGTGTGTGTTGTATATATGTGTGTGCTGGGTAAAAATATAAACCTTTATTAACAGCTGATCTAAAATGGAGGGAAAATAATGAAAGTAACTGAAAGCTTCTTACAAAAAGTTTTTTTTGGTAGAATAGGTCCAAATTTCAATAAATTCTCAGGTGACAAAAAATTGGCATTTAAATTTTTAAAAACTAATAATGTAAATTTTGCTTTCCATCTGGAAAGTCCTAGCTTCAAGATTAATTATATCTACATTAAAATGAACTCAAAACCTATTAACAAGAAGATTCTTAGGACTCTTAAAAAATGAGAGCTAGCCCTGGCTGGTTGGCTCAGTGGTAGAGCGTCGGCCTGGCGTGCAGGAGTCCCGGGTTTGATTCCCGGCCAGGGCACACAGAAGCACCCATCTGCTTCTCCACCCTTCCCCCTCTCCTTCCTCTCTGTCTCTCTCTTCCCCTCTCACAGCCAAGGCTCCATTGGAGCAAAGTTGGCCCAGGCACTGGGGATGGCTCTGTGGCCTCTGCCTCAGGCACTAGAATGGCTCTGATTGCGGCAGAGCAATGCCCCAAGATGGGCAGAGCATTACTCCCTGGTGGGCATGCGGGAATCTGTCTGACTGCCTCCCTGTTTCCAACTTCGGAAAAATACAAAAAAAAAAAAAAAAATGAGAGCTAAATTTTTCCTAGACAACTTTTGCTGCCGTTCACTTTAATCCTAAAGTTTTGGTAAGAGAATTTTAATACCAATTAGGGTATAATCAGTTAAATTTACCTTATTAAAATTCAGAAAAAGTAGGGTAAGAAGTAACCAACATAAGCTTATATAACACATGAAGATAATACATGTATCATTTACAGCAAGATAAAAACCACACTCCCATATTTCAATTTTATTCAATTTTAATATGGTTTCCATTATTAACTTTTAAAACAAAATGATTTCCAGTTTAAAAAACAATGCACTGACCACATAATTCCTTCTTCATTTTATACAGTTATACAAATATTCTAAATACACATTTTGTGTTCAAGATGATGGCAAATAAGATTAACTGTACAGTACATAAGGAAAGAAAATATTTTAAGCATATTTAGAAGCAATAGAAATGTCTATACAAAACAAAAATGGAATAAAATTTTTTATTTTTAAAGTATTGCAACAGGCCCACAGGTTTGTAACAAAAATGTCTTTGCACAGTTCCTCACAATGCCCCATTAATAGCTAAAGCAAGACAGCGTTTTAGAAAAGAATGTTTCAAAATGCTACACATGGTACTACTGTTTGCACAGTTTGATCAGAATAACAACTCTACTCTGAGTCAAGCAAATCCTAGAGGAAATATACCAAACAACTTGAAAATCATTTGTATAAAAGTCATTGCACGTTTTACTCAGTTGTTTGAAAAGTAAAAAAGTGTATTTACAAAATATTTTGCAGTCAAAATTATAAAGTGAATGGATATCTCTACGTAACATGTCTTGATACAGACAGTTCAAGGAAAACACATGAATGGTTTTTTTAAAAGAGGTTTTCAGTGCTCTGTCCACAGGGAAGTAAACATGATCTATTCAAATGGATTTACAAGATGTTACACATACTGGAGCAGACTCCACACCGGCATTATGAAACAATATTAAAGGTGAAAGGATGAGGAATTTGTACATTGTAAGAAGTGAGCTATTCAGAGACCAACAAATACAATTTTTAATTTAGTTAGCCTAAAAGTCTTCAGTTTTCAAATAACAGACAATGAACATACTTGACTCGATGAAAGTTGAAAAAGCACCATGCACAACAGTTTAGTGGTAAACACCAAAAAAAATAGCACCTGGAATTCTGGGATATTGAGAATCTAAAACTGGTCTAGTAATTGCCGGAGATATGGTGCCTTGGATAATTCTCTGTTTACTCGAGAGAGTTTGAAAAGTACAGGGCAGTTCAGAGAAACACACGGGATATGTCGATCAAAGCAACTTGTGCAATTCTTGCATATCTGAAAGAAGAGAATACATAAAATGATAGAAAAATTCCTATGTAAATGTATAAAGTACAAACTTTTATAATTTCTCCTTTCTGACCCACTAGAGATTACTGGCAGACATCTGACACATAATACGTTACAGAACATTTCATTAATTTTCATCTCATTGAAGCCTAGACTTCATTTTTTGTTGAAACATTTCTAAAGGATATTATTTCACAAAACAGCTCAAAGTTCCCTAAGGATTCAGTTCATTCCTGCCTGAGATCAACTTTCATTTACAGTAGAATGCTATTAAGATCTGCATAATAAGCTCCCCCAATTACCACTCAAAAGCTGTCTCTTAAATGAGCTATAAACATTTTCAAGATTCTCAGTTTTATCTTTTTATATGCCAATCATAAAAAAGTTATTCATTTTCTTATTTTAGAAGAAAAAATATCTCAGTATGAGAAGAATCTAAGGATGAGAATTTGAGTGGTTCTCAACCCTGGCTATACATGAGCTTAAAAATGCACTAAATGCTTGAGCCCCAGCCTAGACCAATGAGTAGAATAGAGAATGAAATAAATAGCCTAAGAATCTAGACTTCTTAGGGTTCCTAGGTGATACTGATGTATATGAAGATCTGATCTGAAGAAAAATAATAAACTGTAAGGCTAATTTTTTTTTTTTATAGAGACAGAGAGAGAGTCAGAGAGAGGGATAACAGGAACAGAGAGAGATGAGAAGCATCAATCATTAGTTTTTCTTTGCGACACCTTAGTTGTTCATTGACTGCTTTCTCATATGTGCCTTGACCGAGGGGCTACAGCAGACTGAGTAACCCCTTGCTCGAGCCAGCGATCTTGGGTCCAAGCTGGTGAGCTTTGCTTAAACCAGATGAGCCCGCGCTCAAGCTGGCGACCCCGGGGTCTCAAACCTGGGTCCTCTGCATCCCAGTCTGATGCTCTATCCACTGCGCCGCCACCTGGTCAGGCAAACTGTAAGGCTATTTTTAAAAAAGAAGTGTTATTTATAATGATCAAGTTTTAAACAGTATGTAACATCTGAAGTCAAACATAGTTAAAAAGATTCTAAAACATTAACAAATTAACAAGGATAATACTGAGGAACCAAGGGTCAAGAAAATATAGGCTGATTTTTTTTACTTTAATAGTGTATTCAGGCCTTCGCTGGTTGGCTCAGTGGTAGAGCATTGGTCCGGCATGTGGACGTCCCAGGTTCGATTCCCAGTCAGGGCACACAGGAGAAGCAGCCATCTGCTTCTCTCCCCCTCCCCCACAGCCATGGCCCAATTGGCTAGAGCAAGTTGGCCTGGGGTGCTGAGGAAGGTTCTGTGGCCTTCACTTCAGGTGCCAAAAAAAAAAATGGCTTGGTTGCTGAGCAACAGAGCAATGGCCCAAGATGGGCAGAGCATTACCCCCTAGTGGGCTTGCCTGGTGGATCATGGTTGGGCACATGCAGAAGTCTCTCTCCTGCTTCACCTCCACTCACTAAACAAACAAACAAAAAAGTTTATAAGTCATTAAAAAAAAGGAATACTAAAACTACTAAAACTACTTTAGACTATCTTTTCAGTTATTTCTCTGATCTATAGCAGATAGCTCCTGTTTTAGGGATGTCTCATAGAGTGATACATTTTTGTTCTTTGCCTTCGTATCTTCCAGTCAACTGACGGCAGTTTTTCTGAGCACAATGGTTATTTTATCTAGTACTATGTACTGCCACAAGCAGACCACTGAGAAACGTGTGCTTTAGTGTGCTCTCAAGCTGTTCTGTGAAGCCTTTTGCTAAATGGATCTCTGACAAGAGACTCAAATCTACTCCCAAATACAGAATTTCTGTATTACAGCTCTAAGCACTGAACTACTGCAGCTACACTCAAGTGCCAGGACAAACTGATAAATATTTATGCACTCTCTGTGCTTGTCTGGCGAATGAGCCAGGATGGAATTACTTGCTTTACTAAATTTAACTCAATGGTTAGTTCCTAGATCCTTTCTTTACTGGTGATTGAACCCTGAGCATTATAACTCTATTCAGTTTACATTTAAAACTTGAAACACTTACTTTTTAGCTCACAAGGAGGCAGACATTAAAAAAATTATATCTGCTTTAATCTTTATTGATTCTTTTTGCTATCCTCTGGTTTTCTTATTTTTTCAAAAGTTTTTATCAGATGCTTAATTCATTTCTTTTTTTGTGTTTACTATTAAGTGTTTGAGGTGATGAATTTTTCTGAGATCTGCTATGGCTTAAATGTGGTGTTTAACAGGCAGTGTTAAAATTTCCAAGTAGAAGGATCATTTTATTTTCTGAGTTTATAATTACTAGCTTTATAGCATTGTATTGATAAAATGTTGTGTATAATAGTTCTACTTTTTGGAATTTACTAAGGTTTTCTTTACAGACTAAGATATGGTCATATTTTTTTAACATTCCATAAATACCTGAAAAGAAGGTGTATCTCTAATATTGGGCTATAGAGTTTGATATATAATCATAAGTTCTACCATACCATATAATGTTGTTTAAGTCTTACCTAATTGTTCTTATTTCTATCACTTGATTGGTCTTGGGCTGAGAGAAGTATATCAAAATCTATTACTAATGTTTCTCACTATTTCTCATTCTCTAATTTCTGTTTTCATTCTCTAATTTCTGTTTTCCTACAGGAGACACACATTTTAATTCTCTTTAAAAAAAACCCTAAAATTGGCCTGACCTGTGGTGGCCCAGTGGATAAAGTGTCAACCTGGAATGCTGAGGTTGCCAATTCGAAACCCTGGGCTTGCCTGGTCAAGGCACATATGGGAGTTGATGCTTCCTGCTCCTCCCCCCTTCTCTCTCTCTCTCTGTCTCTGTCTCTCTCTTTCCCTTTCTCCCCCTCTAATGAATAACGTCTTTAAAAAAAACAACAAAGAAAACCCCCTAAAGTTAAAAGTATATATCTGTGTGTGTGTGTGTATGTGTGTGACAGAGGCAGAGAAAGGGACAGATAGGGACAGATAGGAAGGGAGAGAGATGAGAAGCATCAATTCTTCATTGCAGCTCCTTAGTTGTTCATTGATTGATTTCTCATATGTGCTTTGACCCAGGAGGCTCTAGCCGAGCCAGTGACCCCTTGCTCAAGCCAGTGAGCGACGTTGGGCTCAAGTTGGTGAGCCTACGCTCAAGCAGGTGACTGGGGTTTTGAACCTGGGTCCTCTGCATCCTAGTCCAATGCTCTATCCACTGCACCACCACCTGGTCAGGCACAGTATCACTTCTTTTAGGCTGCATTTTATAGGAAATAAGTCCTAATACTGAAGGAGGGTTCTGATTAAATTGATGGCAGGGCATGTCCCCAAGGTCCTGGGAAGAGACCCTCCGACGTCACTGGTGCTCCTGCTCACAGCCGCGCCTCTACTGGAAGCCAATAAGGAAGTTTCTATTAGGGCTGGTTGTTTCTCAAGCTGGGAATGCCCAGCGACTTCAGTGGTTGCTCTGACTAGAACCACAAAACTAGTACAAAGTGACTGAAAATTGGTTGGTCTTCACACCAGTGACATATTGCTTCTTTAATTGCCCATTCAGTAGGAAGTTGTTCCTTCATTTGATACATATGCACAGGCCACCAGCACAGGCTGGACCCTGTGCAAGGCAAAGCCCACTCAGCAGTGAGGAAAGCACTGGGTCTCTGGCCTCCCTGGGCTCCCTGCTGTCCAGTGGGGAAGACAGACACATCATCACAGTGAAGCCAGAGGCGTTAGGGCGGGGCCTACTGCGGGGAAGGCTCCACTGGTGAGGGGTTTAAGTTTACTCCTCTTCGATGATGACTGGTGGGGACAGAGGAAAGCATTTCAGGCAGAGAGAACAGGATGTTTCAAGGCCAGGACGTGAGAGACATTAAGGTGCATTTCTGGACCTAAAAGAAGTTCAGTATCATGTGGGTGGAGGGTGAAGTGTGACAGGGAGAAGGGAAGAAATGGTGATAGAGAGGTAGCAGGTAAGGGTCAGAATGGAGAAAAACATATAAATCATGCTAAGAAATTTGAATTTTATCAGAAGAAGGGAGAGAGCGGGGAAGAGATCGATTAGGATGGTAACAGCAGAAAAGGAGAAAAGTGAAAGTATTTAAGAACCATTCAGGATATGGAAGGGAAGAGGGAAAATTCAACTTATTTCAATAAGCTAGGCTTCTGTGGCTAAATCAAAACAGTCATACTTTTTAGAGTCTATCATCCTTAATGACATCTGTGTAATGCAGTCCAGATGACTGGCTATAGTCCCTAAAACTTAAGATCTTTCTGCCAATACCAACTGTGTGGCAACTAGAATGATGCAGATGAAATAGTCTATACTTTACCAATCCTTAATCATCTTTCTATCATTTGAATTCCTAAATGCCTAGTCTCCTCAGAGATGGAGTCACTCCCTATTCACCTGTGTGACAGCTAAAATGTCCTATTAAGAGCTGTGGATTGAGTCTGTCTTGGTTCAAAAGCTTCTTTAATTTGAGCACAAGTGGCAGAGCCTGGCCTCTCTATACTGGTGGTTGGGTTGTGTCAGGCCTGTGAGCAGAGGAGCTGCTAGGAGTGACTGCATAGAGCCTTCCCGATGTTAGAGCTAGACGGGAGTATGAAGAAGCGCTGGCTCAACGTCTGATTCTGATAATGAGGAGGCCAAGGGATGTGGCCAATATTATGAACTCTAGACTAGAATCCCGATGTCCTATCAGCATGATTTATTTGCCATTAAAGCACCTGTCTCTCAATTATCTGGTTGTTTTTAAAACATTTTAATAACTACATATTGATCTTCTAAAACAGGACAAAACAAATTCTATCTCAAAACTTTTCGAGCTTGAAAGCTGAAATGTAACTTGAAATATGGTGGTATAAGATATAATCATTCTTTTTTTTTTTTTGAGTGAAAGAGACAGAGAGAGGGACAGACAGGAAGGGCGAGAGATGAAAAGGATCAAGGTTCATTGATTGCTTTCTCATATGTGCCCTGAGTGGGGGGCTACAGCAGAACGAGTGAGCCCTTGCTCAAGCCCGCGACCTTGGGCTTCAAGCCAGTGACCCCACACTCAAGCCGGGTAAGCCTGTGCTCAAGCTGGTGACCTCAGGGTTTTGAACCTGGGTCCTCTGCTTCCCAGTCCAATGTTTTATCCCTTGCACCACTGCCTGGTCAGGTGAGATATAATCATTCTTTTAAGCAATACACTACTTTGTTTTTAAAAATGTACTCTGATGATTTTTCTTTAGATATCACTTTCCAACTTATTTCAAGATATTTTTGTTGTCTATTTCTGCTAGAACTCCTACTTGAAAAATCTCTCTGCATTTTATGTCTATATCCCAGCTCAGATACTTAGTAGAAGTGTAACATTCATAGTGTTACTCATCTGTAAGAGGGCTAGAACAGTCTCTGGCACATAGTAAGACTTAATCACGTTCACTGCTCATTTTCTGCCTGGACTCCTAGAATGGCAAACCTTCCAAGCTTACTAGTCATGTGCCAGACAACCAGATTTTTATAATTGAAAGTAGATATGGTAGGCACAGCAAAGGGGTACTTTCCTTTTTTTTAATTTTTAAAATTTATTTATTCATTTTAGAGAGGAGAGAGAGAGGGAGGGAGGGAGGGAGGGAGGGAGGGAGAGAGAGAGGGAGAGAGAGAGAGAGAGAGAGAGAGAGAAAGGGGAAGGAGCAAGAAGCATCAACTCCCATATGTGCCTTGACTAAGCAAGCCCAGGGTTTTGAACCGGTGACCTCAGTGTTCCAGGTCAATGCTTTATCCACTGCGCCACCATAGGTCAGGCTTTTCTTTCTTTTTTAATAATACTACTATAAAAGAAACTGAATTCTAGGTTTTAATAAACATAATACACTATTCATTAAAAACAAAAAAAGTGATAAAACAAGTTATTTTTAATAAGTTTAGTTCAATTATACTTTGAGATTTTAAGAAGTTTACTAACATAGAATCCTTACTCCACTTTTCATACCAGTTTTATATCTCATACCTTGAGCCTTGACTACATTTCCCTCAATAATCAGATTGTTTAGGATTCTCGGTCTATTGAACAAGGCTGTACCTTTACAAGTTGCTCCTGTTGACGTTCCAACTCTCGAATTTCTTGGTTGAGGATGACTGCAACATGCTGAGGCTGGCTCCGACATTTACCACAGATGCCATGCTGGGTCAGGTCGTCACACACTGGGCAGTGCAAGGTGGTGAAGTACTGTGAAATCGTGCCTTTCCGCCCTTCAGGCTCACTTCGAGAGGAGCTGCTGGCTTTCTGCATCTATAAAAACATCAATTCAGAAAGAAGTCTGTGCCAGCTTCATAGCGGTGCCGCTATTCTCATGCTAATGACAGGTTTTCTAAGACATCACTGCATTCATTGAAGAAACACTGAGTAGCTACATAAAAGTTATTAGGTCAGCTTACAAATGCCATTGGCTTGACATTCTTGCTGTAGATGAAATGGAAAGTAGTAATAGCTTTCTGGCACAGAGCCAGGACACAGCACTGCAGATGTTGACCAGCATAGATTCTCTGAAGCACAACTTCAACCTCAGTTTACTAGCTTATTCTTTTCCTTGTGGCCCTAAGTGCTTATTGAGAAAGTGAAAATTAAAAAAAAAATTTTTATTTATTGATTTTTACAGAGAGAGGATGAGTGAGAAGCATCAACTCATAACTGCTTCACTTTAGTTGTTCATTGATTGCTTGCCGTATGTACCTTGATTGGGCAAGGCCAGGGTTTTGAACCAGTGACCTCAACGTTCCAGGGAAAATAATTTGAGTATCAACTTTTATCAGTTTGCCTGACTGCCATCAGACTTTCATAATCTGAAATAACAGCAAATGACTGAGCAGATCTAATTTTTTTTTTTAACTCAGTGAGGAGAGGCAGAAACAGACTCTGGCATGTGCTCCAATGGGGGTCCACCCAGCAAGCCCATTAGGGGGCAATGCTTTGTTCATCTGGGGCATTGCTCTGTTGCTCAGCAACCAAGCTCTTCTTAGTGCCTGAGGTGGAGGCCATGTAGCCATCCTCAGCACTGGGGGCCAGCTTGCTCCAGTTGAGCCATGGCTATAGGAGGGGAGGAGAAGAGAGAGACAGAAAGAGAGACAGAAGTGAGGGGGAGGGGTGGAGAAGCAGCCATCTGTGTGCCCTGACCGGGAATTGAATCCGGGACATCCACACATCCAGCCAATGCTCTATCACTGAGCCAACTGGCCAGGGCCACAGATCTAATTCTAAACAGAAAATAAAAACTACTACTCTCCTAGAGTAAGGTATCCCAACTTATTATAGTAGATCAGTCCTGGCCTGGCACTGAGGATGGCTTTACGACCTTCACCTCAGGCATTAAGAAAAAATGGCTCAGGCTGCAATGGAGCAAGGGCCCTAGATGGGCAGAGCATCACCCCCTAGTGGGCTTGCTGGGTGGATCCCCATCAGGGCATCTGTGGGAGTCTGTCTCTTCCTCCCCTCCTCTCACTAAAAAAAAAAAAAATCAGATCATTCCTTCAGGCTTCCAACGAGTCAAGATTGCTAGGACTCCACATTGCATGTTTTACTTTAGTAAAATGCTATTTTGACATTATTTCTTTAGTCTGCTTTCTTCCGGACTACATCTACATACTACATCCTATACATATGTTTCTTCAATACCCATTTTGAAGGAAATGTAGCGCTCTCTTTTTTATTAGCTAGTTTACTAAGTTATTTTGTAGTTTAGTGTTTACCACTGAAATTGTGGGAATTATTTTAATATTCTATAATATAGCCAGTGTGAAACCAGCTGGGAAGGTGTTTAGAGAAAACTTAAGTTTCTGTTAGAAAATCAGAAGGGTACAGCCCCTTTACCAGTTTAGGATGACAGTATCTGATATGCCTCTCACAGCACATAAATAAAACATTTACTTTTACTGGAAATTTTAAGTGAATTCTCTGTATAGTCACAGCTCAGGTACTATTTAGTAGACTTACCCTTGGTAATTCATGATACCAGTTGAAGACATCAATACCAATAAGTGAGAAGACTCTTGCCAGGGGTGGAAGGATTTGCTTGGTGATATAGTAAGTGGCATTCAACCTCAGAGTTGGGTCCTGCAGGACTTCTACTGGGCGTCTTACCAGCTGGATAAGTGGTACTCCAGGGGACCCATAAATGATCACGTATGGCACTCGTTCCCCAACTCGAGGCTCAGAGCGCCGATCATAAGTAAGCATTTTCCTATTTAAACCCAAATAAAATATGCATTCAAAGACTGTCATGGAAGGCACCTTTCCAGAAAATTAAATGAGAATTAAACAATAATGAAACAATAAAACATCTACTGAGTGAAATAAGTAAATCAGAAAAAGCTAAGAACTGTATGATTTCACACATGGGGGATATAAAACTGAGACTTGGGGACAGATAAAAGTGAAGTGGTTACCAGAGGAGGGGGAGTAGGGAGGCAGAGGGAAGGGGGGTGTAAGAGGGACAAGTATAAGATGATGGAAAATGATCTGACTTTGGGTGATGGGTATACAATATAACCAACAGTTCAAATGCTATAGAAATGTTTACCTGAAACCTATGTACTCTTATTGATCAATGTCACCCTGTTAAAGCTCATTTTCTAAAAAAAAAAAAAAAAAATCTACAAGGGGTGCCTTTGAGTTAGAGTCACAACCTTTTTGAGAACTATATACATTTCACTTAGCTGGCACCAAGTGGATATGCTGTGAGAGTTTAAAACTTACTCTGTCAATCACTGCCAGCTGGAAGACAGTATGAGCTGGCGGGTATCAACTAGCCTAAAAATGTTTTCTATCCCCTAGGAATAAGAACTAAAAATCATAAATCTAACAATGAAAGATTAGAGAACATTTAGCTCGTTAGATAATCTGGTTAGAATGATAGCATGTAAGTGCTTTGCTAGATCAGTATTAAGGATTACCTACTGATTCTGATGTGAGAAACAATGACTCAGACTCCATACCAGGTTACAATTTCACTGAATTTAGTTACCCAAAGGGAGCCCAGAAGAGGAGTTCTGAGCTCTTTCTTCCTCCTCAGAGCTCCCAAGTACTGGGGAACATCCATTCACCTTTAGTGAGGCTTCATGTGGGCAGGTGAAGAAACAACTGTGTGTCTGTGCCTATGGATAAGGTGTCTTCATCTATTCCAAATGTTCAGAATCACAGGGCTACGTTTGCTAAGTATTGAGAGTTGTACTGTTGTGTACATCATTACCTTGTAAGTTCAAGGGCAGGCACACAAGCTCCAGGTTTATAAGAGAAACTTCCTCTGTATTCCTTGGCAAAGATAAAGTCCTGTATGCTGGCCTTTCCTTCCAGAAGCTTCATACACTGTCGCTGAACATACTGTTTAATCAAACTTATATCTCTTGTTTCAAATAGCAGCTTCAGAGAACGCTCAAGTATCTTTAAAATAAAAAAGGGATATGCTCATAGATAAAACATCCTCTAGTATGTCATCATTGTTATATTTTCAATTATGTAACCACTAGATTACTTAATCTATCTTTAAACAACCTAGATAAATAAATTATTAGAAATTGGAAAATATTTTGGATACTTTATATAGCTTGCTATTTCTAAAAATACTTTTATGTTGTTTGGGGAAAATCATATTGGAATGACAGGCAGATGAAACATTCGCTATGTGATGAGCAACATGAAACATTTATGTTTTCGCCCTGGCCGGCTGGCTCCGAGGTAGAGTGTCGGCCCAGCGTGTAGCAGTCCCAGGTTCAATTCCTGACCAGGGCACACAGGAGAAGCACCCATCTGCTTCTCCACCCTCTCCTTCTCCTCTCTCTCTATCACTCTCTTCCCCTCCTGCAGCCAAGGCTCCACTGGAGCAAAATTGGTCCAGGTGCTGAGGATGGCTCTGTAGCCTCTGCCTCAGGCGCTAGAATGGCTCCAGCAGAAATGGAGCAACATCTCAGATGAGCAGAGCATTTCCCCCTGGTGGGCATGCCAGGTGGATCCCTGTTGGGCACATGTGGGAGTCTGTCTGTCTGACTGCCTCCCTGCTTCTAACTTTGGAAAAATACAAATAAACAAATAAATAATTAATTAAAGACTAAAGCAAATAAGTTGTTTTATTAGAAATGAATTCTCAAAAATCATTTAGTTCTTATTATAGTTATAGTCATATAGGCTGTAGTTCCTCCATGTTGATGTGTGTTTAATGATTTTCACCAAATTACTTAGCCACTTATTTCTTAAAGATGAAAACAAGATAAAACTTACCTTAGAAACAGCAGGGCAGGAATCCCTTCTGACTGTTTCTATTCCTTTTGCATCAAATACTGGGTCCTTTTGATCCAATGTTTCATACATGTAACCCACATACCTCTTTTTTGTTTGTAGAACACAGGGCAAATATACCTGTGATGAAATCAACAAAAGTGTCTCAGTAAGCCTTTTCCCCTACATGAATATCTTATTTTTTATGTCTTTTTCCTTTTCTAACCAAATGTCAATCATAGGAAAATTCTACATATGGCTTAGGGCTCAACAAACTCATGATGGAATACTTGGAGGTGAAAGCACCACAATGAGCCGTCTTCACGTCTTTATCACTTACTCCTTGACTTGTACTATCAATTTTGCTCCTACCTCAACTGATACTGCTTTCTCAAAAGTCATCAATCCCATATTTCTAAACAATTAAAAATTACTTTAAGTAATACCTACACATGTATTTAAAGTGGATTTCTAACAGATATCTTAAAATAGTAAGACGTTATGAGAATATATAATAAAAAATCCTGGTCCCCCCAAACTTCTACTTTAACCTGTTACTGATTTCCTGTATATCCTTCCAGAGATATTCTATGCAAATACATGTATTTATACACATAATGGTAGCTTACTATATATATCATTCTGCACTTTGCATATTTCATTTAATAATTTATCTTGGAGAGAGCAGTCCATTATGTGAGGGTATCACAATTTATGTAGCTAGTTACCTACTATGGGCCATTTAGAATGTTTCCAATCTTTTGGAATTATAAATAATATTCCAACAACCTTGCATGGATTAATTCATAGGCAAATTTACTGAAAGGAATTCCTAGATCAATGGGTGTGTGCCCTCTCCCTTTTCTTAAGTTACCAAATTGATCCTTTCTTTGGCCCCCCAAGCTTTATTAATAATCACATTAAATGTAAATGGTCTAAACATCCCCAAAAAAGGGAAGAAATGATCATATTGAATCTAATCAAATAGTGAGGTTCAACTATAAGCTATCTAATAGAAATCCATTTTAAATACAAGGACACAAAAAGGTTAAAAATAAAAAATGGAAAAAGATACACATGCTAACACTAATCAAAAGAAAGCCGAGTTGCTATTTAATATCAAAAAGATTTCAGGACAAGAATATAAAAGATAAAAGTATAATGCACCAAGAAGATACATAATCGTATATGCACCTAATAAGAAAACATCAAAATGTATGAAATAGAAACTGACAGAACTAAAAGAAAAATACTAAATCCATGATTATACTTGGAGATTTTAATACCTCTCTTTATTTTTTTCCCTGTTTCTCACAGCTTTTATTGAGCAGAGGAAAAAAATTCTGTACAAGAACAAAGGCAACAGGATTACAGGGGAGGAAAGTCAGGTGATAAAAAGAAACAATGAATGAATAAGGGACTTTCTGCTGAGTGAAGAAAGGGCTAGTATGGGTCACAACATTCTTTCTGTTATCTTTTTTGTTGTTGTTTTTCTTTTTTTAAATTTTTTTATTTTTCTGAGGTTGGAAACAGGAAGGCAGTCAGACTCCCACATGCGCCCGACCAGGATCCACCTGGCATGCCCACCAGGGGGCGATGCTCTGCCCATCTGGGGCGTTGCTCTGTTGTGACCAGAGCCACTCTAGTACCTGAGGCAGAGGCCATGGAGCCATCCTAAGTGCCCGGGCCATCTTTGCGCCAATGGAGCCTCGGCTGCAGGAGGGGAAGAGAGAGACAGAGAGGAAGAAGAGGGGGAGGGGTGGAGAAGCAGATGGGCGCTTCTCCTGTGTGCCCTGGCTGGGAATTGAACCCGGGACTCCTGCATGCCAGGCTGACACTCTACCACTGAGCCAACCAGCCAGGGCCCTTTAATACCTCTCTTAACAATTGACATAAAATTAGAACATAGAAGACTTCAACAACATTACCTACTGAAGTGACATTTCTTTTCTTTTTTTTTTTTACAGAGACAGAGTCAGAGAGAGGGATAGACAGGGACAGACAGACAGGAACGGAGAGATGAGAAGCATCAATCATCAGTTTTTCGTTGCGACACCTTAGTTGTTCATTGATTGCTTTCTCATATGTGCCTTGACCGTGGGCCTTCAGCAGACTGAGTAACCCCTTGCTTGAGCCAGCAACCTTGGGCTCAAGCTGGTGAGCTTTTGCTCAAACTAGATGAGCCTGTGCTCAAGCTGGCGACCTCAGGGTCTAGAACCTGGTTCCTTCTGTATCCCAGTCTGACGCTCTATCCACTGCACCATCGCCTGGTCAGGCTGAAGTGACATTTATAGAACATTCTACCCAATAACCAGAATACACATGGCTATTCAAGGTTACATGAGGACATTTACTAAGACAGACCATATGCTGGACCAAATAATAAATTTCAAATTCACAAAGCAGTGAAATCATAGAGTATGTTTTTTTTTTTCTTTTTTTTTCTTTTTTTTATTTATTCATTTTAGGGGGGGAGAGGGGGGAGGGGAGGAGCAGGAAGCTTCAACTCCCATATGTGCCTTGACTGGGCAAGCCCAGGGTTTTGAACCGGCGACCTCAGTATTCCAGGTCGATGCTTTTATCCACTGCGCCACCACAGGTCAGGCAGTATGTTTTTTTTTTTTTTTTTATCACAATGGAATTAGAAATAATAAAAAGGTTTCTGGAATATCCTTAAATATGTGGAACTTAACACACTTCTAAATAACCTACGGGTCTTATCACCGAAGTAAATGAAAAATAATAAAAAAAATATTAAAATTTGGAGCTAAAGCAGTGTTTAGAGGTAAATTTTTATCTTTAAATGTTTATATTAAAAGTATTTGTTTGAAACCAATGTTTGAAAGTTTCTGAATTAAGAAGACAGGACAAGAAAAGCAATCTAAACTCTAAGTAAGTATACGGAAGAAAATAAAGAGAGAAAATTAATGATATAGTTCTCTAAAAAGTTCAATAAATGGATAAACCTCTAGTTGGAATGATCAAGGAAAAAAAGAAAATTATTAATATCAAAAGTGGAAGAAAGGATGTCACTAAAAATCTTATTGTTATCAAAATCACAAGGAACTATAAATAATTCATGTCCATATGTCAAACTTAGGAGAAATGGAGAAATTACTTGACAACCACAAGTTATCAAAACTGGCATAAGAAAACCTGAATAACTCAATATATATGAAAGGTTTAATTTGTGATCCCACCTCCAATAAAATTTCTGGATCAGATGGCTTCACTGGTAAGTTCTATCAATCTTTAAGAAAGAATGAATTGTACTAATTTATATACTTTTTCTTTCAGAAAAAGAAGAGGGAACACTTCCAACTCATTTTATGAGGCCAATCTGTTTTTCTTTTCATCCCCAAAGCAAAGACAATACAAGAAAAAAAAACTATAGACTAATATTTATCATGAACAAAAGCATCACAATTCTTAAATGTTTGTTTTCATTGAGAAACTGCAGTTATTGCTTTTATGTTTAGGTCTATGACCCATTTCAGGTAAATTTTCATATCTAGTGTTATTTTCTAAGTACTCTATGCTCTTCACTTTGCCACAGCACCACAAACATACTTCTACCACAGCACTCATTACCACCGTTTTCTTACTCTCGCCCCCCAACCCCCAATTACAGGGCTCACTCTTGCCTGACCAGGCAGTGGCGCAGTGGATAGAGTATCGGAGTGGGACACAGAGGACCCAGGTTTGAAATCCCAGGTTGATGGCTTGAGCACAGGCTCACCAGCTTGAGCATGGGATCATAGACATGACCCCATGGTTGCTGGCTTGAGCCCAAAGGTCGCTGGCTTGAAGCCCAAGGTCACTGGCATGAGCCCAAGGTTGCTGGCTTAAACAAGGGGTCACTCACTCTGCTGTAGCCCCCTGGTCAAGGCACATATGAGAAAACAATCAATGAACAACTAGGTGCCGCAACAAAGAATTGATGCTTCTCATCTCTCTCCCTTCCTATCTGTCTATCCCTATCTGTCTCTCTCTGTCTTTGTTAAAAAAATAAAAATAAAAGGCTCACTCTTTATTCAGGCAGATACCATATCCAAGTTTTCTCTGAATCTCTTCTAGCATGATTCTTTTTTCTTCTTCTTTTCCAAGTGAAAGGAAGGAAGACAGGGAGATAGACACCTGCATGTGCCATGACCGGGATGCACCCGGCAACCCCTGTCTGGGGCAGATGCTCTGCCCATCTGGGGCCATACTATTTTCAGTGCCTGAGACAAAGGCTACATGGAGCCACCCTCAGCGCTTGGGGCCAATGTGTTCAAACCAATCAAGACACAGCTGTAGGAGGAGAAAAGGGGGAGAGGGGGAGAGAGAGAGAGAGAGAGAGAGAGAGAGAGAGAGAAAGGAGGGGTGGAGAAGCAGATGGTCACTTCTCCTATGTGCCCTGACCAGGAATTGAACCTGTGACTTCCACATGCTGGGCCGATGCTCTACCACTGAGACAACTGGCTAGGGCTTCTTCTAGCATAATTCTTACTTCAGAGTAGGTACATGATAAACACTGGGAGTCATCTTCGACTCTTTTCTTCCTCTTTTATCCTTTTTACACCAGTTCTCCTAACTAAATCAACTACTTCTAACTTCTACTCATTCTTCTTTCTCAGTATCTGTTGTCCTTTATTTTTGTCAGTTCATCTCACTAACTAGCTCAGGCTGTGCAGGCTGCGAGAGGCATCCTGTTTTATTCTCCTCTTTCCAATCCCTCTCCTATACTCATATGATGCCACTCCTACCCAAAATAGCTATCCCTAAATCATGCTCTTGTTTGATAAACTTTCCCCAATAAAGTTTAAACACTTTACCTCAGCATTCAAAACACTCTACAATCTGGTTTTAACTTTATTTTTCCAGACGTCTCTCCTGCTAATTCATATTTCCACATTGAGCTTTTCCAACTCCACACCCTTTTACATGCTATTTTTTTCTATGAGAATGATTGCAGCCTACGGCTTCTTACTGAAATTCTAACCACTTTCCGAAACACAGTACATAATAACTTCCTACAGAGAGTGTCCCCATCCAGCCAGGAGGACAAAATACCTTTGTACTCTTATAGTGCTTAGGACAGTGGTCCTCAAAATGTGCGCCAGGGCACACTGGTGCGCCCTATGGTATTCCAGAGAAATATGTGCCTGTTGGGGACCAAAAAACCAACAGCATTCTGGAGTTTAGATTTTTGGGGGACAGAGGTGTGGGGAACTGGCTGTAAGATGACAGACTGCCCAACCCCCAACCTCACTTGCCTGATTAGGTTGCAAAAGGCTGTTAAGCTGTGGTGCTGGATTGTTTACACTACCCACCACCATGTTCCCCGGAAAGACTGGAGGCAAGTTTCTTCTATCCTTTGTTTGGTGTCAAGTTAAGATGATATGTATGGTGGGGGTTTTCTGCACTCAATGCAATTAAGAGTGAAAAGAGAGGAATTCTTCAATGTATTGACGAGGAAATGAGAGTTTGCCTTTCAAATATATGCCCAAACATTGAAGAAATTGCTAGGACACATCAGGCTCATGTTTCTCATAAACACAAGAATGATAAAACTTAATACATTCGTGCCGGGACCTGTCAAATTTACTAAATCTTACTAAGAATGTATCTATATATATGAAAAGATAACTTTTTTGTCATTTATTTTTTAACCTCTTTTTTACGAATTCTAAAAAGCGTAACTCAAAAAATGTAACATAAAAATGTTTTTTAATGTCAGAATAAATTTAATTTTGTCATATTTATTTCATTTAATTACCAAATTACCATAAAAGCAGCTTGGACTTTATATTTTTCTTCTTTAATATTTGACTCAATTATTATAACATATTTCTCAGAAATTTGTATATAGGTCGCCTACAATTATTTGTAGGATTTTAAATGCACCCTGACTTCAAAAAGTTTAAGAACCACTGGCTTAGGGTACCTGCTCTTATGAGCTGCTATTGTTTACAATAAAAGGAATCATTTATATATACTTCTAATCTTTCCTTTTAGATTACTGTCTCTTATAAGGCAGGACTGTGTTGTAGGCTTCTTTGCATTCCACACCCCTCCTAGCTATGTATCTTTTATATAGAAAGAACTAAATACATATTTCATATCTAAAGTAAAGTAAAAATAGTCAAAGGTCCTTCTGGCAGAGTATATTTTTCAAAGAAATAATATCTCCCATTCCACCTGGTCTTTGTACAATGTGACTCTAACATTCTTTCCATCAACTGTAGATAGGATATGATGCTATGTGACTGAGACTAGGTCACAGAAAGCAGAACAGCTTTTGTCTGTTCCTCTTTGGGAGTTCACCATCCACGGGAACTCAGCCATCATGCTGTGAGGAAGAACAAGTAGCCCCAGGGAAAGGCCACGTGTAGGTGTTACAGCTGGCAGCCCTAGCTGATGTCCCAAACAGTAGCCAGCATCAACCCCAGACATGACAGTGAACACGCCTCAGGTGAGTTCAGTCCTTAGCTTCAGCTGGGTCCCCTCCAGCCTCTTAGGTTTTCTCAGCTGATGACTTAGACACAGTGGAGCAGGATATGCCATCCCTGCTGCAACCTTTCTGAATTCCTGAGTCATAAAATCTGTCAGCATAATTAACGGTGGTTGTTTCACACCATTACATTTTGGGTGGTCTGTTACACAGCAATAGTTAACTGAAACAATATTTTCATTTCTTTATGTAAAGGCATTACTTTAAATGATTTGAGAAAATTATAACACTTTAATAGACCTGTGTACTGTTACTGATTCTGAAAATATATTGAACAAATCAGAAAAGTCTAGAAGCTATGTGAATTTTATATGTTATCATTAGTGTTACATTTTTCTTACCTTTTCAAACTTCAATTTCACAGGTTTTGGATTGGTAGCAGTTACAGCTTCAGCAATTTCCTGACCAATCTTAAAGGACTGTTCCTTAGTAGCTCCTTTTAGTAGCACAAACATACTAGAGGGTTAAAAATAGAGTAGGGTAAGGAGGAAGTCATTGTAAGAAACAAGTTTCACCAAGAGTAACTTTCCTAACACACTGTTTAATACTAAAGAACCTCCCTAAACACACACATTCGTCCAATATTAAGTTGCTTCCTAAGTTCTCTGTTTTTATCACACTTTCCTTATGCATCATGGTATATTTTGTTACAACTCTTTAAAACATCTAATATTGCTAGTTCAGTTACACAGAGACCAACTCAGTTATCACAGCTGCCAATAAGGTCCTGGGTCATTCCTAGACATTTATGGATTTGTATGACACACAACTAGGTCAATTGTAAAATAAGAGAAAATATGAGTATAAAGAAATAGAAAATGTCTTTGTGAAGTAGAAGGAAATTTCTTTCTAGAACCACCCAACCTAAAAAAGGCACACGAATTATTTTATAATACGTTTTCGAATACTTACAAAACATAAAAGGGCACAAAGAAGAAAATAGCCATCAATATCATCTTACCATTCAGATAAAAGATACTCCAAACCTTTTATGTACATCTGTAAATCTTTTCTCATTTGGGGTCATAGATCATATACTATTTGGTAACGTTCTCCTTTCATTTAATGGTATATTGTGAACATCTCCCATGTCACACTTAGTTCCTTTATATTATTTTAACAGTTGCACTGTATTTCAATGTATGGATATATAGTAGTATAATTTAACCAAACTCCTATCACTGAAAATTTAGGTCATTAAAAATGTTTTCTAATATTTCATATATAATTGGTACACCTGATTGTAATCTTAGAATAAATTTCTATAAGTGAAATTCCCTTTTTTTCTAAATTAAGTGAGAGGCGGAGAGGCAGAGAGGTAGACAAATAGACTCTCACACATGCCCCAACCAGGATCCACCTGGCAAGCCCCCTACAGGGCGATGCTCTGCCCATCTGGGGCCGCTGCTCCATTGCTCGGCAACTAAGCTATTTCAGCACCTGAGGTGAGGTCATGGAGCCATCCTCAGTGCCTGGGGCCAACTTGCTTGAACTATTCAAGCCATGGCTGCAGGAGGAGGAGAGAGAGAGAGAGAGAGAGAGAGAGAGAGAGAGACTGGGGGGGGATGAGGAGGGGGGAGAAGCAGATGGATGCTTCTCCTGTGTGCCCTAACCGGGAATCAAACTCGGGACTTCCACACACTGGGCTGACGCACTGGTCAGGGCTGAAAAAACTGTTTTCTTAAAATTTCATGGTAAATGGTGTACACTAAAAATATTTTTTGAAAGATACTGTCAAACTGAATTCCAGAAAGATTATTCCTGAGGTAGGATCCCACCAACAACACATGCAAGTCGAGAAAAGAATTTCTAATATGGATAAAAAATACTCAAAAGTAACATAAAAAATGTATTGGTCATTTTTTCCTAATATAATCCAGTTAACTTTAAAACTGCACTTTACATTTCAGTATACACTGCAATCTGAGACTAACAGAAATAATGGCTAATAAATATCTTTAATTCGAGAGATAAAGTTGATTCTCACTTATAACTGTAGTATAAATACATCAAATATGTAGTAGAAACGAACAATATCTTGAAATATGACACCTGGCAGTAGCTCCATAGATAGAGCACTGATCTGGTGTATGGATATCTGGGGTTTGTTTCCTGGGCAGAGCACACAGGAGAAGTGACTATCTGCTCCCCCCCTTCTCTTTTCCCTCTCGCACCCAGTGGCTCAATTGGTTCAAGCGTGGCCCTGGTTAGTCTGAGAGTGTGTTGGCCTCAGATGCTAAAAATAGCTTGTATTTGAGCATCAGCCCCAGACAGGGTTGCTGGGTGGATCCTAGTTGGGGCACATGTGGGACTCTGCCTCTCTCTCCTCCTCTTATCTTAAAAAAAAAAAAATATATATATATATGACTTTAAGATTTTTGTTTCTAGTATTGGGAGCCAAATAAACCAACCTTTTCTTTCTTTTTTTTTTTCTTTTAAGTGCAGAGGAAGGGAGATAGTGAGACAGACTCCTGCATGTGCCCCAACTGGAATCCACCTGGCAACCCCCATCTAGAGCCAATGCTTGAATCAACCGAACTATCCTCAGTGCCCAGAGTCGATGCTTGCACTAACTGAGCCACTGGCTGCGGGAAGAGGGGAGAGAGAAAGGGGAGGGAGGCGGGGGGGGGGGAAGGAGAAACAGATGGTTGCTTCTCCTGTGTACCCTGACGGGGAATCGAACCTGGGACGTCTATACACCAGGCCAATGCTCTATCCACTGAGCCAACCAGCCAGGGCCCATTCTTAAAAGTGTTTTTATATTGGACTTGACTCTCCTTTGGTTTCTTTAGAAAAGTTCTTTCTCTGCCAATACTGGAGGTAGTACTTGTTTTAGAGTCTGATAGGAAAAGCTGAAGAAAAGGAGTATTTAATATTCAATATTAGTTAAGGTCTTCAATGATATCAATCTGAGTTAATTTTAACATACATTAAGGCAGAACAAACAGGCCTTAGATAGTTATTTATAATATTTTCTCTTAAGGTCCATCTGATACTCATTATACCAGTATAGCCCTTATTTTAAAAAATAGTGTATAAAATTTATTTTTGAAAACTTATTTTTAACCACAGATTTTGAGGCTTAGTAAAAAGTTAACTATTCACAGCTCTGGCAATTTTCAAAAACAGTTTAAGATATATATATAAATTCAAAGAGATGTAGCTATATGAGAAATTATTCACATTAATAAGGGGTGATGGGCGTGCCCTGACTAGTTAGCTCAGTTGGTTAAGAGTGTTGTCCTGAGCCTGACCTGTGGTGGTGCACTGGATAAAGTGTCGACCAGGAATGCTGAGGTTGCTGGTTCGAAACCCTGGGTTTGCCTGGTCAAAGCACATATAGGAACTACTAAGAGTTGATGCTTCCCACTTCTCCTCCCTCTTTCTTTTTTTCTTTCTCTCCACTCCCCCCCATCCCATCTAAAAATCAACAAATTAAACAAACAAACAAAAAGTGTTTTCCTGAAACAACAAGTTGTGGGTCTGTGGGTTCGATCCCTGGTCAGGGCACACTCAGGAAGTAACCAATGAATGCACAACTGAGTGGAACAAATGAATGCTTCCCTTGGTTAGTTAGAGTGTTGTACTGGAACATGGAGGTTGCTGGTTCAATTCATCAGAAAGAGCAAATACAGGAGCAGCTCGATGTTCCTGTCTCTTTCCCTGCCTCTCTCAAAAAGAAAAAAAAGAAGGGGGGCCGGTGATGGGCACATAATGCAATCAAAGTTCAAATGCTATAGAAATTTTTACTTGAAACCTATGTACTCTTATTAATCAATGTCACCCTATTAAATTTAATTTTTTTTTAAAGTTTTTTTTTGTTTTTTTTTTAAATACTCTTTATTTATTTTTATTTTATTTATTCATTTTAGAGAGGAGAGAGAGAGGGAGAGAGAGAGACAGAGGGGAGGAGCTGGAAGCATCAACTCCCATATGTGCCTTGACCAGGCAAGCCCAGGGTTTTGAACTGGCGACCTCAGCATTTCCAGGTCGACGCTTTATCCACTGCGCCACCACAGGTCAGGCCAAATTTAATTTCTTAAAAAAAAAAAAAAAGCCTGTTTCTTTAGGCCCTGGCCGGTTGGCTCAGTGGTAGAGCGTCGGCCTGGCATGTGGGAGTCCCGGGTTCAATACCTGGCCAGGGCACACAGGAGAAACGCCCATCTGCTTCTCCACCCCTCCCCCTCTCCTTCCTCTGTCTCTCTCTTCCCCTCCCGCAGCCAAGGCTCCATTGGAGCAAAGTTGGCCCAGGTGCTGAGGATGGCTCCATGGCCTCTGCCTCAGGCACTAGAATGGCTCTGGTTGCAATGGAGCATCGCCCCATGGTGGGCATGCCGGGTGGATCCCGGTCGGGCGCATGCGGGAGTCTGTCTGACTGCCTCCCCGTTTCCAACTTCAGAAAAATACAAAAAAAAAAGCATGTTTCTTTAAATGATTAGACTCCCGTTACAGTTTTTACAGATCACTATCACTTCGCTGCCTGGAGGGATGCCATGGGAATCCCCACAGTCTTTTTGCTCAGGACACTTAAATTTTTTCTTTCTTTGGATAAATAAGGACCTGATCTAACTCTGATAATAAAATCATAAGAACCAGGAAGGACTTAGGCAGAACTCTGTTTTAGGAAGTGTTACCCTTAGGCCATTCTAAACACTGAAATGAATATCGGAAGAGATGCAAAAAGACAACTACAAAACAGAAAGTTCATTACCTGTCAGTATCACCATACACAACCCTAGCACCCCATTTCTTGGTGTCATTCACCAGTTTAATAGCTCGTTCCAAGGTCTCCCTGGCTTTGTGAACAATACTATCACCAACCTGTTGGTAAAAACACATTGGAAAGAATTTTTTAACATGGGTTAGTCAAGTCAATTAACATGTAATACTTAATTTTAATCACTAAACATTTCTAAAAATAAAGGGAAAAGAATATAAAAAAAGAAACCAAATAGTCATCAGTGTCAGAATTCTGTCTACAAGAACTCAAGAAGAGCGTCGGCCTAGCGTGCGGAGGACCCGGGTTCGATTCCCGGCCAGGGCACACAGGAGAAGCGCCCATTTGCTTCTCCACCCCTCCGCCGCACTTTCCTCTCTGTCTCTCTCTTCCCCTCCCGCAGCCAAGGCTCCATTGGAGCAAAGATGGCCCGGGCGCTGGGGATGGCTCTGTGGCCTCTGCCCCAGGCGCTAGAGTGGCTCTGGTCGCAATATGGCGACGCCCAGGATGGGCAGAGCATCGCCCCCTGGTGGGCAGAGCGTCGCCCCATGGTGGGCGTGTCGGGTGGATCCCGGTCGGGCGCATGCGGGAGTCTGTCTGACTGTCTCTCCCCGTTTCCAGCTTCAGAAAAATGAAAGAAAAAAAAAAAAAAAAAAAAAGAACTCAAGAAGAAAATGAGACGAAGAATTTAAAAGAAGGAGCCCATCAATGTGCAGACTTGAGGTAGTATGTTAGTAAGTATAGGGGACTGCACTTTCACTAGGTACACAGCTCCATTCGATTCTTGGAAGAACAAATCTTGTTTATTCAAGGGATTTTAAAATATGCCTTTATTACCAATCAGGCAGGAAATTACTCTGTGGATATGCATGGGTGTGTGTATGTGCAGCTTTCAAAATTTTGTTGGAATGTTATGATGATTTTTTTCAGTATCATTAAAGTTAATGCTGAATTGAAATCTCAGTTATCTGTTACATAATTTTTAGATAATACTAAAACAAGAAAAAATGTATATATATGATTGGGAAATATATTATAAGTATTCAATTTAAATCAAGTAGGCAGGTATATTGGTCTAACAGCAGTTCTTTCATTGGTAAGTGGTGAGTTTTTTGTGTGTTCGTGTTTGTGTATGTGGCAGAGACAGAGAGAAGGACAGATAGGGACACACAGACAGGAAGGGAGAGAGATAAGCAATATCAATTCTTCTTTGCGGTTCCTTAGTTGTCCATTGATTGATTTCTCCTATGTGCCTTGACCAGGGGGCTACAGCAGACCGATTAACGCCTTGCTCAAGCCAGAGACCTTAGGCTCAAGCTGGTGACCTTGGGGTCTTGAACCCAGGTCGTCTGCATCCCAGTCCGACGCTCTATCCACTGGCGGTAAGTGGTGAGTTTTAACAACAATCGTGGCATAAGATGACACAGTATAGAGGATTGCTGCTTCATGTATTAAACTCATTAATCTAAGAATTGTGCCCATCAGCACAAATGGAGCACTGCTTTTTAGAATTTTAAAATAAGAATTATGTACGTTTTCTCTCATGTTAAGCAGAAAACAGTTATAATGATCCTTCCCCTTTCGTTGTAAGAAGAATTAAATGTATAATTAAATAGTATTAAAAAGGATGTTTGAAGTTGCTTTATAAAGAAAATATTAAGTATATGAACACAGGAATAAATAAATTTAAAAAAACCTATAGCAGAAACTTAAAGGTCTCTCTTGAGACCCTTGGTGCATTAAAAAAACTTGAAAATGTCAACTATAATCTAATACATTTAAAAAGTCATGTTATCTAATTGAATTTAAGTTTTGTTTTTTTATTTTTTTGGTGACAGAGAGAGACAGAAAGGGACAGATAGGGACAGACAGACAGGAAGAGAGAGAGATGAGAAGCATCAATTCTCTGTTGTGGCACCTTAGTTGTTCATTGATTGCTTTCTCATATGTGCCTTGACCGGGGGGGCTACAGCAGAGCAAATGACCCCTTGCTCAAGCCAGCGACCTCGAGGTTTCGAACCTGGGTCCTCTGTGTCCCAGTTTGATGCTCTATCCTCTGCACCCCCGTGTAGTCAGGCTGAAATTAAAGTTTTAATAAAATATTTAATCTGTCATCTGTTGCTACTTTCAAACAAGATACACTTTAAAATATGTGATGGCAAATAGTGGATAGGTAAGCCATCTAGTGTCAGAGTCAAATATACTGTTAAGATACATGCAGGTAATGATCATAAATGTCTGCCTCCTGCTCTGACCCACTTAGTTAAACCTGGAAGAGTCAGAATTCTTGCAGCTACTCTGGAAGATCATGCAGTGTGAAGGATTCAGTGGCATGAGGGTGAGGGGGAAGCACAGAGGGAAGGGAGAAAGAGTGGTAATTACAACTGAATCTGATGCTTTGTGCCATTATTTCTAATTTGGAAAATATTAGTCCAGTACAGAGCTAAGAGACTGTATTGGTTTCATAGGCAATGGTTGGGATGCTGAAAAGTCATGATAAGAAAAATATTTAAAGAAAAATTCTTTGAAAAGAAATAGAGCGCAGGCCCTGGCCAATTGGTTCAGTGGGAGAACACTGACCCAGCATGGGGAAGTCCCTGGTTCAATTTCCAGACAGGGCACATAGGAGAGGCAACCATCTGCTTCCCTCCCCTTTTTCTCTCTCTCTCTCCCACAGCCAAGACTCTATTGATTCAGGCGCATTGGCCTTGGGCGCTGAGGATGCCTCTGTAGAGCTCTCGCCTCAGGTGCTAAAAAAATAGCTTGGTTACGAGCATGGCCCAGATGGGCACAGCCTTGGCCCTAGACTGAGTTGCTAGGAGGGTCCTGGGCACATGCAGAAGTCTGTCTCTGTATGTCTCCTCTTCTCACTTAAAAAAATAAAACAAAAGATGGAGTATACCTTGACCAAGTGGTGATACATGGATAGATCACTGATCCAGGACGCTAAGGACCCAGGATCGAGATCCCGAGGTGGCCAGCTTAAGCTTGGGCTCACCAGCTTGAGCACAGGATCACAGACATGACCCCATGGTCACTGGCTTGAAGTCCAAGGTTGCTGGCTTGAGCAAGAGGTCATTGGCTCAGTTGCAGCCCTCCCCCCCATCAAGGCACATATTAGAAAGCAATCAATGAACAACTCAAGTGCTGCAACAATAAACTGATGCTTCTCATTGCTCTCCCTTCCTGTCTCTCTTGCAAAAACAGAAGAGTATTTATTTTATTTTCAATTATTCCTTCTCTAATATTCTTCATTCTTTATGTAGATCTGAGTTTCTGTCTCTCTAAAGAAAGTATTTCTTACAAGGCAGGTCTAATTCTAACAAATTCCTTTAACTCTTGTTTGTCTGACATCTTCATTTCTCCTTTACTTTTTTTGACCAAGGGTAGTCAACCTTTTCATATCTACTACCGCCCACTTTTGTATCTCTGTTAGTAGTAAAATTTTCTAACCGCCCACCGGTTCCACAGTAATGGTGATTTATAAAGTAGGGAAGCAACTTTACTTTATAAAATTTATAAAACAGAGTTATAGCAAGTTAAAGCATATAATACTAATTACTTACCAAGTACTTTATGTCGGATTTTCGCTAAGTTTGGCCGAATAAATCTTTATAAAACAACTTACTATAGTTAAATCTATGTTTTTATTTATACTTTGGTTGCTCCGCTACCGCCCACCATGAAAGCTGGAACACCCACTAGTGGGTGGCAGGGACCAGGTTGACTACCACTGATTTTGACCAATAATTTTGCAGGGTACAAAATTCTAGGTTGGAGAATTTTTTTCTTAACACTACATATTTTCCTCAAGTTTTTCTTTTGTATGGTTTCTGAGAAAAGGTTGAATGTAGTTCTTATCTTTGCTTCTCTATAGGTAAGGTGTTTTAATCCTCTGGCTTCTTTCAGGATTTTAAATTAATTTTAATAAATATAATTCAAGATCGTATTTGTTGATTTTCTGTGTTATAAAATGATATCCCTAGGCTTAGGGGTTTTTTTTGTTTGCTTTGGGGGGGCATTTATCTTGCTTGGTATTCTCTGAAGTTCTTTTTTTTTTTTTTTCAGAGACAGAGAGAGAGTCAGAGAGAGGGATAGATAGGGACAGACAGACAGGAATGAAGAAAGATGAGAAGCATCAATCATCAGTTTTTCGTTGCGACACCTTAGTTGTTCATTGATTGCTTTCTCACATGTGCCTTGACCGTGGGCCTTCAGCAGACCGAGTAACCCCTTGCTCAAGCCAGCGACCTTGGGCCCAAGCTGGGGAGTTTTGCTTAAACCAGATGAGCCCGCGCTCAAGCTGGCGACCTTGGGGGTCTCGAACCTGGGTCCTCCACATCCCAGTCCAACGTTCTAAGCACTGCGCCACTGCCTGGTCAGGCTCTGAAGTTCTTGTATCTGTGGTTTGCTGTCTAACATTAATTTGGGGAAATTCTCAATGTGGTTTCTTCTGTTCCTTTTTCTCTTTCTTCTTCTGGAATTTCTATTACATGTATGTTATACCTTCTGTAGTTGCCCCACGGCTTTAGGACATGCTGCTTCTTTTTTTGTTCTGTTTTGTGAAAGAGACAGAGACAGAGAGAGACAGAAAGAGGAACAAATAGGGACAGACAGACAGGAAGGGAGAGAGATGAGAAGCATCAATTCTTTGTTGTGCCACTTTAGTTGTTCATTGATTGCTTTTTCATATGTGCCTTGACAGGGGACTACAGCAGACCGAGTGACCCCTTGCTCAAACCAGCAACCCTAGGCTCAAGCTGGTGAGCCTTGATCGAACTAGATGAATCTGCACTTAAGCTGGCAACGTTGGGGTTTCGAACCTGGGTCCTCTGTGTTAAAGTCCAATGCTCTATCCACTGTGCCACCACCTGGTCAGGCAGGACATGCTGCTTCTTTTGGTCTTTTTTTCTCTTTATTTTTCAGTTTTGGCAGTTTCTATTGAGTTTCTCAAGGTCAGAGATTCTTTTCTCAGCTCTGTCCAGTCTAAATAAGTCCATTAAAGACAGTCTTCTTTTCTGTTTCAATGGGTTTTTCTTTTATCCCTAGCATTTCTTTTTCGTCCCTAGAGTTTTCATCTCTGCTTACATTGCCCATCTGGTCTTGAATGCTGTCTGCTTTATGCATTAGGGCTCTTAGCATCCTTATCATAGTTGTTTTGAATTCATAGTCTGATTATTCCAGCATCCCTGCCATATCTGAGTCTGGTTCTGATGCTTGCCTTGTCTCTTCAAACAGTGACTTTTGGCTTTTAGTATGTCTTTTAATTTTTAAAATGGTATCTGATTAGGATGTATTGGGTAAAAGAAGTGAGTTGAGTGCTAACTAGGCCATCAGTAATGTGGTGGTGAGGTATGGAGTGGGGAGGAGTCTACAGTCCCCATGAGCAGGTCTCAGTCTTTCAGTGAGCCTCCAGCTCTGGACTGGGGACTTCTCATGTGCTTCTTAGTCTCCCTCAGCCTGCAGCCCCTTTGGTGGGACAGGATAACTACAGTGGGCTGGAGTTTCCCTTCCTCCACACAGATGGCTAGAGCAGGTGGAGTTAGATATTCCTTTTTCCCAGGTCACTTAGCTGCTGATAAAACTCCAGCATGTTAAAAAATTAACCTCTGGTTAAATATGCGGGCAGAACTTAAGAAGAATAGAATGCTCTGACATATTTCAAAATAAGTCCCAGTTTGAGAAAAACTGATCCTATGTCATGGACATGAAACCTTTTTCTCTAAAGTTTCAAAAGAAAACAAACTGCTTTAGCGAATAGGTTTTCATTTAATGCTGTTTTAGTCTCTTTTGAAAAAACTATAGAATTGTACCACTTACCTCAATGCATGGCATTCTCCCTGAAAAATTAGCAGCTGTATAGCCAAATGTGACGTTTGCTATAAGCTTAAGTCCTAGCTGACGTGCATTGAGCATTCGTGAAAGGGCTCTGTCTTGTTTGTAAGCCTTCATTGACTGCTTCACCATGAGTCTAGTCTTCAAAATCTCTTCAAGCATTCTTGGTAGCACACCCTTTCTTACTGAAGGCTATCATAAAGAAAAAAGAATGTTTAAAATTCCTCAAACATTATATTTAGATAATTAAGAAGGAAGCACACAGTATAACAATGGCCAACTGTCATTAATTGATACATATTAACAATAGAGTGGCCACAGGACCAATGGCAGTTTATATAAAATCATCACATTTTCTTTCGCTTTGCAGACTTTTTTCCTAAAAGGTTCCTATAATCTTTATAAATCTAATGAAGTACTATTTTGTGAGTTCAAAGACCTCCAGGGAGGAGGATGTCAACTAGTGCATAAGAAAAGACCATACAACAAGTCAGAGGGAAATTTTGTTCAAAACTGATCCAAACCCCCACTCTTTCAGAAAGACACATGGGATTTGCATCACTTATAACAAACCTCAGTTTTTAAAGATCTCATCCTAATATGACCCCAGTAATCTGCATGGAACTCCATTTATCTACCTTGGAAGAATGATGAGCTGGGTTGACTCTGCTGACATTCAAACCTGTAGTTCCAGGGACTCTAGGTATTTCAAATCTGATGCTTAGACCACTAAGCCATCCCCTCCGGCCTATATTTATTAGCAATCTGGAAGAGGGGATGAATAGTGAGGTGATAAAATTTGTTGATGCCAAAAAAAAAAAAAAATCATTTGTATTAATCAAGACTCGGGAGAGTTTATGAGCACTCCAGTAGGAATGTAAACCACAAAACAGTATCAAGTTTGAAGATGATTCACAGACATGTGCAAGGTAATAATGCATGTTGGACTGAACAATTAAAACCTCAGGTATAGGATAATCACACTGATATTTAAAAATCTTATTTTCATTAAGCTTTATACATTGGGTCAAAATGTAGATGCAAGTTTTAAAAATGCTAAAGGGAGATAATGTAATAAGCTGCTAGAAATGTGACAATGAAAACATATTCTAACCTCTAATTCATTCTGTGTACCTTCTAAAGAAGCCATAATGCTTATGTTAGGACATAATATATGTGATAAGATGAAGACACTATTTTCCCAAAAGGAATTATCATGAGTTATTTGGTAAAAGTTTCCCTTATATCTAAATGTCTAATTTTAGGGTACTCTTCAAACATAGCATCCTCTTTCTAGTGAAGAATGATGCTACTTTTGCTAAGTACACCAGAATGAATTTGAGGACTAGTGCTACCACCAACCACCCTACTGTCCCATGATTCTAATACAGACTCACTGCTGAGGATATTAAAAAGGAGAGGCAATATAATATCTTCCTAGATCTCTCCTATTTGTCTTTATTCATTAAGAGGCTTTCCTCAGTCTCTTTTGAGGGGAGATAAGGGTGAGAAAAAAAGAGACCCTATTATTAGTTTGGATATCTTCTTAGAAATGCAATCAATAAACAAGAGTATCATTCCAAGATAGTCTGAATTTAAAATAATATAGAACTATTAGAGTTCATCAAAGCAATCTAAGTCTTTATAGGTTAACATCATTGTGATCATCATAGCTATTTAAGTGCCAGATTCTAACAGAGGGCCAAAGGTGTACATGTACATTTCTTTCAATATTTCATTGAAAACAAAAATCTAACAATTAAAAGATTAAAAAAAAATTTCATGAAAAACAAGATGACTTAAAAAAATAATTTCTTGGAAAATTCCTATCTTTAACTTTTTGAAATTAGTCAAGCAAACTTTTTTTTTCTCTATTATAGGCCAACAACATCTAAACCATTAGCTCTCTAAAAATTAAACCATAGCAGACACCTTTCATTTACAAGAGAGTATTACCTTGACAAAAGCTATTCCATTGGGGGACACTGTGACATCATGCCTAATTTGGTAAAGTAAATCCGGAGGTACTCGTAGAGAGGTACAGCCAAACTTGAACTCATCATACCTGTTAAGAAAAAAAACATAAGTACTTTCTCAAATCATAGAATAGAGAGTCTAAGCAATTTTAGGAATCTTTCTGATTCCATTAGAAATTTATTTTTTAACATCTAAACATAATACATGTACTTAGTAACATGTTTATCTAATTATCAAAAGCAGTTCTTCAAATATTCATAATTTGTTAACAGAAATACTTCTTAAATGGCACTTTCCTAAAATTTATGGGTAAAATCTATATTGAAATACCAAATGTCATCTTAACATGTTATTACCTTACACTAAATTTCTTTCTTTCCTTTTTCTTTCTTTCTTTCTTTTTCTTTTCTTTTTTTCTTTCTTTCTTTCTTTTCTCTCTCTCTTTCTTCCTTTCTTTTATTTTGAGAGAGAGAGAGAAAGGACAGGGACAGCAAGGGAGAGAGGGAAGACATGGATGAGAAGTATCAACTTATAGCTGCTTCACTTTAGTTGTTCATTGATATCTTCTCACGCGTGCCCTGGCTGGGGTGGGGGTGCTTAAGCCAAGCTAGTGACCCCCTTGCTCAAGCCATTGACCTTGGGGTCATGTCTATGATCCCGCACTCAAGCTGATGTGCTTGCACTCAAGCCAATGAGCCTGTGTTCAAGCTGACAAGCCCATGCTCAAGACAGAGACCTTGGGGTTTCTAACTGTGACCTTGTCCCAGGTCAATGCTCTATCCACTGCACCACCACTGGTCAGGCACTTTACATTAAGTTTCTTAAGGAAAATTTTAAACCTTAAATAAAAAGATTGTAAATAACTTTCCAAATTTCTGTTCTTAATAAGACAGTATTCCCAATACAATTTCTACAAATACTTTTTAAGAAGAAGATAAAACTGTAACATTTAGTTTTAAATACACCAAAATCATTAAGGAAGACTGTTTTTTATTTTTTTTACTTATTGATTTTAGAGAGAGGGGAGGGAGGGAACAAGGAGGGAAAGAAAGTTTGATTTGCTGTTCCACTTATTTATTGCATTCACTGGTTGATTCCTGTAGTGCCCTGTCAAACCTGCAACCTTGCTGTTTCTGGACGATGCTCCAACTGAGCTCCCCGAAGGACTCAAGACTATGTTTCTTATAATATGAGAAAAATATCTACTCCTTTGAGTTGAAATGTTATTCTCACTCAGCTTATAAAATTCATTGACATGAATAGTTAAAACATTTAACAATGTACTTTAAAAAAAATCAAACTATTTCTAAGAAAAGTCAAGGGTCAAGATCATAATCCTCAAACTGACCCACTGAAAGGTGATTAGATCAACAAATTAAATATAACTAATTTAAAAAGAGAACACAGATAAACATGGGGAGTGCAACAGATAGCTACAAAGTTGTTGTGGTCACAAGCTTCTTCATATGTGTCATCCATCCATGATGCTGAATTAGTCAGATGGTGATCCATGTCAATGACTAAGGAAACTAAAAATACCAAATCAGCTGTGCTACACAGACCATGCATTCATCTTACTCATAAGGACAGTCTCAAATGCAATGAGACACTCAAAGTCTAATATCAGTAAGAAGTACAAAGCACAATATAATTGTAAGTATGAAAAAAACTTACTTTCCCAAGTTCTCCACATGGCCAAGGCAGGTGGAAAAACAATAGTTGTATGCAATCACAATAGAAGGATATAGTGACTGGAAGTCCAAAACAAGCACAGAGTTGCTGTAGAAGCGAGATTCAGGCTCCATAATTAGGGGGACACACTGTGGGGCTCTCATCTGGGACCTCTGCTGTACACTAGGTGTTACAGGAATATAGTTCATTGGTTTGGCAATACGCAACATCATTGACTCCACACGGTACTGTGGGCAGAGAGATGAAGGTAGAAAGAGAGAAAGAAATAGTTTAAATATAAATATACTGGTCTTTCAAATATGTGATAATCATTGGGGGGATGTTTTGTTCTTCAGAATAAAGCTGCATGACTTTCTTACAATAGAATTACATAGTATTGGTTAGTCAGCTTTTAGGTGCCTGGAGGAAACATCATAAATCCTTTTCATATTCCTTTAATTTTTATAAAAACTGCAAAATATGTCAAAAGGCTTACATCATAAGCCAATACCGAGAAGACATTTACAATTAGATTGCTTTTATATTTAAATATAGGTTGATCACAATAAATAGATGTAGGAGAAAGCTGTACTGTTTGCCAGCTTTTTTAATAAGCTAATTTAGGAAAATCTGAGAATGAAACTCAGGAGACTTGAGATGATAAATGTTATCCCAATTTTTCAACAGGAAACATAAGGATTCCAGAATTAAAGGCAGTCAGCTTAATACTCAAAAAATTGAATCAAGCAGTTGATTGTTTATAATAACCACTACTAAGCATTAATTTGGAATATTAGATTGAAAAGCATTTGCAAGAATTAGCATGGGTTCACTAAAATTTTCTCGTTTTTTTTTGTTTGTTTTATAGTTTTATTTAGAAAGTTACATTTAATGAGGTGACACTGATCAACAAGTGTACATAGGTTTCGGGTAAACATTTCAATAGCATGTGAACTGATGATTGTGTTGCGTGCCCATTCGTGTGGTTTTAAGGTATCCAACTTTTTTAAAATTACAAGCCAGTTCAAAGAATTTTTAAAACCTGTGGGGGTATAAATAAATAAAAAACATAGCACATAAGCAATAAAAGTAAATAAACAGGCAATGCCAAAGTAGATAGAGTGCCATTTTTGCTATAATTACTGAATTCATAGATTGGGGGAATGCTATAGACACAGAGTAATTAAAATAAAAGAGGAAGTTAAGGAGCCTGAGTGATTTAATGTATTTAGTATCCCTGATGTCCAACACAATGTTTATTTGACACATTAAAGCTCTTCAAATAAATATTTATTAAATGAATACATGAAGGCAATTTCAGCAAGGCATGTCACAAAATCTCTCATATCCTTGGAAAATTAGAAAGATATGAATTAAATGGCTTCTAACATCTCACTTTTCTTTAATAACATTAAAAAAATGAGAGTCCACTTATATTGATTTCCAAATCCTCCTTTTTTTTTGTTTGTTTTTTTTTTTGTTTGTATTTTTCTGAAGCTGGAAACGGGGAGAGACAGTCAGACAGACTCCCGCATGCGCCCGACCAGGATCCACCTGGCACGCCCACCAGGGGGGGCGACGCTCTGCCCCTCCAGGGCGTAGCTCTGCCGCAACCAGAGCCATTCTAGTGCCTGGGGCAGAGGCCAAGGAGCCATCCCCAGCGCCCAGGCCATCTTTGCTCCAATGGAGCCTTGGCTGCGGGAGGGGAAGAGAGAGACAGAGAGGAAGGAGCGGGGGAGGGGTGGAGAAGCAGATGGGTGCTTCTCCTGTGTGCCCTGGCCGGGAATCGAACCCGGGACTTCCGCACGCCAGGCCGACGCTCTACCACTGAGCCAACCTGCCAGGGCTCAAATCCTCCTTTTAAAAAAAATAAAGTTATTTGTTGGGAGTTAGAAAAATCCTAAATTAGCAATGTAAAACACAAGAGACATAGCCTTTCTTTGCTATTTCCTCAGTTCAAAGGGGCCTTTGAAGGCATCCTTAATCACACTAAGAATATTTAGGAACACAGTATCATCCTCAAGGGCATAGCCATTTATTTTTTTAATACCATGAAAAACTTAGCAATGGCTAGAAAGCTGATATGGAGAAAAAAATATGAAGTAGAGCTATTCAGTGAAATTAAAAGTTTTGCAGAAAATAAAACATGATTTGATCAACCAGCTACTTATATCAGTTGGTACCATATAGAAAGTTCAAAAATATAAAATCACCTCAAACATCTCAGAAGTATGTCACTCCCACAAACTTTCAAGTATACAAAAAACAAAACAAAACACCAAACAATCAGATTTCCTACCTGTGAACCCCTTGTCAGTACATGTAAAAACTGAATGCCAAAGAGTCTAGCCATTTCACTGGTTTTTCCAATCAGGTCCAGCTGTTCTAACATTTGCAGATTTCCACGGACACGGCTGATGTAATGATCAACCATTTTCCACCTGTTAAAAGAAAACCCATTCTGTGAACATTAGGGAAAAAAAACTGGGACACTTGAATTAGTACTGTTTTCATTCTGTCAAAACATACATATTAGTAGTGAGATTATTTAAGGAACAATGATGTATGGTACAGTATGTTAAGGAGTTAAACGTTAGACAACTTCAGATATTTCAAAGGCATAAAACAGTGAAAATAGTCCCTGGCCGGTTGGCTCAGTGGTAGAGCGTCGGCCTGGCGTGCGGGGGACCCGGGTTTGATTCCCGGCCAGGGCACATAGGAGAAGCGCCCATTTGCTTCTCCACCCCCCCCTCCTTCCTCTCTGTCTCTCTCTTCCCCTCCCGCAGCCAAGGCTCCATTGGAGCAAAGATGGCCCGGGCGCTGGGGATGGCTCCTTGGCCTCTGCCCCAGGCGCTAGAGTGGCTCTGGTCGCGGCAGAGCGACGCCCCGGAGGGGCAGAGCATCGCCCCCCTGGTGGGCAGAGCGTTGCCCCTGGTGGGCGTGCCGGGTGGATCCCAGTCGGGCGCATGCGGGAGTCTGTCTGACTGTCTCTCCCCATTTCCAGCTTCAGAAAAATACAAAAAAAAAAAAAAAAAAAAAAAAAAAAGTGAAAATATGTGAAGTCTGAAATAGTGCTGTGATAAGGTGGTAAGACAAAGGATAACTATTTTAAAATTTTTTCTTGGTGTTACTCTCCTAGATGCCACTGCTGTTGATGCAGTAATTATACAATTATGTATAATTTATTATATCTATAGGTTTCTTTTTTTTAAGGACATGAAAGTTTTGGATTACTGTAAATACCAATCTAAAATATAAGCATGAACTATCTTCTCAAAGGAAGAAAGATAGTAATGTAAAGACTTAGAACAATCAGAAAATTAATTTTAATGACCATACAAGGGGTAAATGTATATACATCAAATAAGTATTTTTTATAAAACACAAATAATGTTTTCTTTGATTTAAACTAAAAAAAAAAAAAGAACTGAGCTTTGATTTAATAGTTATTAAAATGCAAAAATGATCCAAAGTTATACTATAAAGCAGTGGTTCTCAAAGTGTGCACCAGGGTGCACTGGTGCACCCTAGAAGATTTTCAGGTGTGCCCTATGGTATTTTAGAGAAATATGTGCCTGTTGGGGACCAAAAAACCAACAGGGTATTAGGAGTTCAGATTTTTGGGGGACAGAGGTGTGGGGAATTGGCTGTAAACTGACAGTCTGCCCAACCCCCAACCTCACTTGCCTGATTAGGTTGCAAAAGGCTATTAAGCTGTGGTGCTGGACTGTTTACACTACCCACCATGTTCCCTGGAAAGACTGGAGGCAAGTTTCTTCTATCCTTTGTTTGGTGTCAAGTTAAGATGATATGTATGGTGGGGGTTTTCTGCACTCAACACAATTAAGAGTGAAAAGAGAGGAATTCTTCAATGTATTGACGAGGAAATGAGAGTTTGTTCAAATATATGCCCAAACATTGAAGAAATTGCTAGGACACATCAGGCTCCTGTTTCTCATAAACACAAGAATGAAAAAACTTAACACATTCGTGCCAGGGCCTGCCGAATTTACTAAATCTTACTAAGAATGTATCTATATATATAAAAAGATAACATTTTTGTCATTTTTAAATTTTTTAACCTCTTTTTTACAAATTCTAAAAAGCATAACTCAAAAAATGTAACAAAAAGTGCTTTTAATGTCAGAATAAATTTAATTGTCGTATTTATTTCATTTAATTACCATAATAGCAGCTTGGATTTTATATTTTTTTCTTTAATATTTGACTTATTATAACATATTTCTCAGAAATTTGTATATAGTGCGCCTACAATTATTTGTAGGATTTTAAATGTGCCCCGACTTCAAAAAGTTTGAGAACCACTGCTATAAAGAATAAAATTTATTCACTTAAAGAATATTAAGGTTCAAACATATTACAACTTTTAATTATATGGTTTTTAGAACAATGCAGTCACATAACTGCTAAACATTAAAAGTTGGAAAATCTGTCCCTATGATACATGATGAATACATATAGAACAACAAAAATAAACATGAAATGAAAATAATCGCCTTATAATTTAAAAGACAATAACAAGTGCTAGTGAAGATGTGGAGAAATTATAACCCTCATACAATCTGGTGGGAATATAAAATAGTGTAGTTGCATTAGGAAATAGTTTGGCAATTTCTCAAATTGTTAAATATACAGTTTCTATATAACCCACCAATTCCATTCATAAATATGTATCCAAAAGTAATGAAAACATGTGCCTACATAAACTTGCACACAAATGTTTTTAACAACATTATTCAATATAGCCTCAAAGTAGGAATAACCCAGTGTTTACCAACTGATGAATGGATAAACACAAAATGTGGTATACACAGATACGAAGGAATATTATTTGTCAATAAAGGAAAATGAAGTACTGACACACGAATGACTTTGTCACATAAGGCAACATACATTTCATTTATATAAAATGTCCAGAATAGGCAAATCTATGGGCTATAAAGATCAGTGGTTGCCTAAGGCAAGAAGGAATCGGTAGAGAAGGGAGGGTTGGAAGGTGATGACTAAGAGATGCAAGATTTCTTTTCGCGGTAATGAAAATACTCTAAAATGTATTGTAGTAATGACTGTACAACCCTATGAATAAACTAAAAACCATTAATTGTACACTTTAAATGGGTGAATTGTATGGCATATCAACTATATATGAATAAAACTGAAAAAGAATTAAGCAAACAAAAAACAATCTACTCTATACTCAATTAAACAAAATAGGCAAATACTGTTTGTTTACAACATACAGTTTCAAGTGTATATATTTTTTATCGCTCTTGAGAATACCATTGTAGGGTTATAACAATTTATTTAATGGATTTGTTCTTGAATATAATTTATTACAGGCCTATCTCAGAGATACTGTAGGGTTTGGTAACAGACTACCACAATAAAGAGAGTATAACAATAAATTGAGTTGTAATTCTACTCTACTATATTTGAGGAGATAGATTCTCACATGCATCCTGACTGGGATTCACCTGGTGAAACCTGTCTGGAGTCTATGCTCTGGCCATCTGAGGCAATGCTCACAACTGAGCTATTTTTAGCACCTAAGGCAGAGGCTCCATGGGGCTGTCCTCAGCGCCCTGGGCCAATGCGCTTGAATCAATCAAGCCATGGCTATGGGAGGGGGAGAGGGAGGGAGGGAAAGAGGAAGGGCGAAAGAGAAAGAGAGAAAGAAGGGGGAGAAGAGGAGAAGCAGATGGTTGCTTCTCCTGTGAGCCCTGACTGGGAATTGAACCTGGGACTTCCACATGCTGGGTCAACATTCTACCACTGAGCCAACCGGCCAGGGCCAGATTATTTGTTATAGATTATTAATATAATCCTTCAATAATTCAGATTTGCCAAATGTAAATATGAGATAATGTATTATATGTGAACTCAATTAGTCCCTTTAAAATAAATCAAAATGGCCTGACCTCTGGTGGTGCAGTGGATAAAGCGTCGACCTGGGAACACTGAGGTTACTGGTTCAAAACCATGCACTTGTCTGGTCAAGGCATATATGGGAGTTGATGCTTTCTGCTCTTCCCCCCTTTCTCTCTCTCTCTCGCTCCCTCCTTCCTTCCTCTCTAAAATGAATAAATAAAAATAAAAAATTAATTAAAAAAAATAAAACAAAATGGACATAATGGCTCATCCATCTATCACCAATCCTTTCTTCTGCTTGATCTAGGCTACTGCTGAACACCTTTAGTGAATTTTTCAGCTCAATTATTGTTTTTCAGCCCCATGAGAGCATCTTTTTTTTTTTTTTACAGGGACAGAGAGAGAGTCAGAGAAAAGGACAGATAGGGACAGACAGACAGGAACGAAGAGAGATGAGAAGCATCAATCATCAGTTTTTCGTTTTGACACCTTAATTGTTCATTGATTGCTTTCTCATATATGCCTTGACCACGCACCTTCAGCAGATGGAGTAACCAGTGACCTTGGGTCCAAGCTGGTGAGCTTTTTGCTTAAACCAGATGAACCCGTGCTCAAGCTGGTGAGCTTGGGCTCTCGAACCTGGGTCCTTCTGCATCCCAGTCTGATGCTCTATGTACTGCACCACCACCTGGTCAGGCTTGATGAGCATCTTTATGACAGTTATTTTTAATTTTCTATCATATAAATCATATACTTCTGTCCCATTATGATTAATTTCTGGAGGTTTATCTCATTCCTTTGTTTGGAATATCTTTGCCTGATTCTTCATTTTCCTTGACTCTGTGTTGGGTGTCCTACATTAGACAAAGTTGGCACTTCTCCCAGTCTTCATGAACTAGCCTTAAATAGAAGACCTCCACCAGTCGTCCCAGCCAGAGACTGGGTAACTCTATCAACTCTTTCCCTTCTCCAGGAAAAGCAGTCAGTTGTGGTTGGTCACTCTGTGTTGAGCAGGAAGGGGAGTTATGGTCTGCTAATCTAAACCACTGTGTCTTTCCCCCAGATTGTGACAGACCTGTTGAAGCTCCAACTCTGGAAAAGACAGATGCCAGTTTTTTGGGTGGTGCAGGAGGAACTGGGCACAGGGTGCATGGACCAACTCCCTAGTGGTAGGCTGAGAGTTGGGGTTTTTCATCCACCTGCTCTGTGCTGAGCAGCGGGGCAGAATCTGTGGTGTCTACTAGCTCACACCAACAGCTACACTTGGCTCTGCCAGCTAGACTCTGTCAGACCTGTCAGAGCTCCCCTGGAAAAGCAAGGGTACTAGACACACAAACCAACCCCTCCCTCTCTTGGAGAAGTTAAGAGCTAGGTACCTTTTGCTGGTCATATTGGCTCTGGACCAAGGATAGGACTCTGGCAAGAGGGTGTCCTGAATCTCCCCACCAGCTTTGGTTAGTTTGGTTCTATGTTCATGCAGGGTACAGAAACTTTTCAGTTACTCCCTGGATTTTTCACAAAGAGAACTTGTGAACTGTTGTTGAATCAGTGTGTTTGTGGTGGGAAGGAGGTTCTAGGTCTTCCTACTCTACCATCTTGCTGACATCACTCCGTATCTTTCCCAAAATTTTGTTCAAAAGTACTTAAAAAGTGGACTGTTTAAATGAAAAAAAAAAGTGATTATTTAAAAAAAAAATATCACCTTCATTCCTGGTTTCTAGTCCTATCTGGCTAGCCATGTGGTATAAAAACAGAATGGGTAATTGTGGCTTTTGGAAAAAAAAATAAACACAACATGACACAGTTGAATTTTGTTAGCTAATTTGTCACTTTTATAATAAGCAAATACAAGTTTTGATTTGAGGCAGAAGAAGGAAAATATAATTATAAAATACAAGCTACTCAGAATAGGCCTGGGGAGGTGTTGAAATGATTAAACTTAGGGCATCTTGAGGACAGGGCATATTTTGGGGGATAAGGCATCTAGAAAGAGGTTGACAAAAAAGGAGATACAAGAATTCCAAGTACAAACTCCCTTATTTGAACTTTTTCTACATTTTGGCTCAACACCCAGGAAATTAAGAAGAAAACTTCTTTTTTTTTAAAATTTTTAAAAATTTATTTATTTTTTACAGAGACAGAGAGTGAGTCAGAGAGAGGGATAGACAGGGACAGACAGACAGGAACGGAGAGAGATGAGAAGCATCAATCATTAGTTTTTCATTGCGCATTGCGACACCTTAGTTGTTCATTGATTGCTTTCTCATATGTGCCTTGACCGCGGGCCTTCAGCAGACCAAGTAACCCCTTGCTGGAGCCAGTGACCTTGGGCTCAAGCTGGTGGGCTTCTGCTCAAACCAGATGAGCCTGTGCTCAAGCTGGCAACCTCAGGGTCTCGAACCTGGGTCCTCTGCATCCCAGTCCGACGCTCTATCCACTGCGCCACCACTTGGTCAGGCTAAGAAGAAAACTTCTATCTTCTTGAGCTACCATGAAAAAGCAAATGTACCCTTTGCTACCATGACATAATATTCAATAACTATTCCTTGGGCAGCAGATGAAATCAGGATGTTATTGTGAGTTCTCTAGATTAGTAATATTAGGAGTTAGGAAAGGTTTTATAGGCTGATTTGGAATCTAATCTTGGCACATATAATATTTTATAGAAAAATGTGTTCTAAGTCACAAGTAATGAAACTTTGGGAACATAACTCATTCATACAACTCAGGGGCTTCCAGGAGACCCAAATCTAAATTTACAAAAACAAAATAATAATCCAGAGCACCTCTGTGCTTTACAAACAGATTTAATACAAGAAATCCTCGGCTAGCAGTTATTCTCATTTATGAGTCAAATTACAATATATATGTATAATATATGTATATATACATATTTCCTTAAAACATGTAGACAGCAAATGCAAATTAAAAAGTATGATTTACTTTCTTGGTAAGAATTCACTTATATTTAAAAATACAATTATCTGATCTTCCAAAGTGTCTCCAAAAAAAGAATGCATGGTCTCTTCATGTAACATAATCTATTTAACATAAATGGTCTAAAGTCTAGTCCAAGTCCTTTATGTAATATGTTAGGTCCTGTTCTCCATTTCACTTAGCAAAAACAGAATTACTTATCATTTTAGATAATACCTAATTAAAAGTAGCAAAATATGCATTTATAGCATTCTACGGCTCATAAACAAACCACTGAATGTAGTTTCAATGTTAAGTTTAGTATCAAGCCCTGGCTGGTTGGCTCAGTGGTAGAGCGTCGGCCTGGCATGCAGAAGTCCTGGGTTCGATTCCCGGCCAGGGCACACAAGAGAGGCGCCCATTTGCTTCTCCACCCCTCCGCTTCTCCTTCCTCTCTGTCTCTCTATTCCCCTCCTGCAGCCGAGGCTCCATTGGAGCAAAGATGGCCAGGGCGCTGGAGATGGCTCCTTGGCCTCTGCCCCAGGCGCTAGAGTGGCCCCGGATGGGCAGAGCATTGCCCCCTGGTGGGCGTGCCGGGTGGATCCCGGTCGGGCGCTTGTGGGAGTCTGACTGCTTCCCCGTTTCCAGCTTCAGGAAAAAAAAAATTTTTTTTAAATAAATCATTAAAGGTCATATATGAGCTAGCATGACAGCTAGCACTACTGGGAGCCTGGGCACTAGGGGAGTCTTTTCCATGGGTCTCACCAAGTGCTTGTGAGAGACTGGTTGGTGGCAAGGCGGGGCACATAGGAATGAAACCCTGCAACTTCCTCCACCCCTTCTCTCGTCTGAAGCAGAGCCTTGAGTTGCTGTGGGACTGGCAGGAAATGGTCCAATATCAAGGTTTATACAAAGTTTCACTATATCTGGGGAAAAGACAGATCTAGCAGATGGTTTGCTGCTGGGAGAGGATCAGTAGTAAAATCTGTACCTCAGGGAATGGTAGGAGACTGCTCTTGTTTTAGCCAGGGGCCTTGGACTAAGTAACAAGCTAAGTCTGTCTACCATTACGTAAAGTAGAAAACTGTCCCAGAAACACTGCTGCTGAGGAAGGAGTAAAAGCAAGACCCACCGTCCCCCAGGGAGTCAGGAAACCTGCTTGAGGCCAGGACCGTGCAGTGGTACAAGGCAGAGGTCCAGCGCCACTGTGGGAAAGTAGGGGTGCCGGGGGGAAGCCTCAGCCTCCTACTCTGGGGAACCGGAGTGCCAACGCCAGGCTCAGACTTGGGCAGAACGGAGCAACTCTCCCTGCCTACACTATAAGCCTTACACAGAGTGACAACAGTCAACTGTCCATTAAACCTGACTTTGAAAAACAAAAATATACTGCATGCAAGTGGAAAAATGAGAGTGACTATTGATTTTTCACCAGAAACAACAGAGGTTGGAGAAAAGGGAATGTAGTCTTTAAAGTTATGAAAGAAAAATAAAATCTCAACCCCTGAATTAGACAGTGAAACTATTAAAAAATAAGGGTAACAGAAAGTTATTTTCAGAACAACAAAGGCTGAGACAATTTGTTGCCATTAGACTTGCACTAGAATTGTCAAAAAAAAACCAATTTAGCAGTTTTGCCTGACCAGGCGGTAGCACAGTTGATAAGAGCGTTGGACTGGAATGCGGAGGACCCAGGTTCAAGACCCGAAGGTCGCCAGCTTGAGTGCAGGCTCATCTGGTTTGAGCAAGGCTTACCAGCTTGGACCCAAGATCGCTGGCTTGAGCAAGGGATCACTTTGTCTGCTGTAGCCCTGCCGAACAAGGCACATATGAGAAAGCAATCAATGAACAACTAAGGAGCTGCAATGAAGAATTGTTGCTTCTCATCTCTCTCCCTTCCTGTCTGTCTATGTGTCCCTTTCTCTGACTCTCTGTCTCTGACACACACACACACACACACACACACACACACACACACACACACACACGACAGCCATTTTTTAAAATGTGAAACAAGTAACCATATGACCTAGCAATTTCACTCCCAGAGAAATGAAAATGTATGTTCACACAAAGACTTGCATACAGTTTGATTCATAATAGCCTCAAACTAGAAACAACTCACTGTCCATCAACAGGTGACTGGATAAACAAACTGTGGTAATTGAATATATTTACAAATAAAAAGAAAACTACTGGTTTATGCATTAGCATGGTTGAATCTCAAAAAAAAAAAAATTATGCTGAGTTTCTTGAAAGAAGCCAGAAACAAAGATTGTAAATCACTATACAAAGTTCTAGAACTGCCGAAATTAATCTAGAGTGATAGAAATTCAGTTTGTACTTACCCGAGCAGTTAAGGAATAGGTAGGTTGACTGCAAAGCTGTCTAAGGGAATTTTCTGATTGGGGTAGTGGATACAGGGTATCTGTATTTTTCAAAGTTATCACACAATATACTTTAAATATGTACATTTTCCTGTATATAAATTATAATTCAACAAACAGATTATTCTCTTTAGAGTTATAAAACATTACCTGTATAGATCTGTCTTGTTATCAAACCAATCTGATAAGACTCGAAAGGTAAAGAGGGGAAAACGCTGATGAAGAATGTGAAAGCTCACATTTTCAAAGGTGTAATTAGTTAGAGCCACCTAAAAAAAAAGCAAGACTCCATTATAATAATGCTAGTATTTATATACAAATTGGTTCTACAAGATTCTAAATATTACTTCTAACCTTTCATAGGAGATATGAAAGCTACTTGCAATAATGATATGTGTCTATGTATATATAGCTTATTGGACAGAAATGTTCATAATAAACTAATACTTAATTGGAAAAAAATCTGCTTTGATGATATTCAACTTGGTCATGTAATACCTACTTAATAGATCCCAGTTTTTATTATTTCTTTTTATATTCTATGCCAATACAAATAAGGATAGACAGAAGCATTGTTAAGCAAGTTAATTTTTTATTCTTTCCATACTTATTGTCTGGTCCTTGATCACATGTTGATTAATGAGATCCTACAGATTCAAGGATAAACTATTTGGTTAAAGGCAGGCATTCATCCTGCTCCCAAGAATTATGTCAATACTAAGACCCAATACAAGGATGTAATGGAGTCAATTTCATCCCAAAAGCAAAAGATTAAAAGAATATAGCAGAAATGTTTCCCCATCTTCAAAATATGTAGGTAGAAGCTATGTTAATGGAAAAGGAATACTGAAAAAAAGTCCAAATACATAAAAAATGCATTTAGACAGTATCTCAGAAATATCCACAAGACAGCAATTTAGACAATGGCAGGCATTTCAATGCAAAATGGAAATTAAGGAACCAGCAATCCCCATTCTTAGGTCAGCTTGGGATTGTGAGGACTAGTTAAAACAATGCTTTACATATTTGTATATTATATTACAATTTAAATTTTTTTCTTTTGTTCTGGACAGCTGCTCAGTTGGTTAG